>NC_065447.1:105362311-105684311 GCF_917563875.1 Diabrotica virgifera virgifera
ATAAATGTGCTGTTTTCGTGGTCTGACCGTTCCAAATTTTTAACCTGTTCCACAATTAAAACTGCCCCTGTTACAGTGTTCCCATATATCAAAGTTTATCCGACTAGACACCCTTAAGCTATTAACAAATTTTCAGCTTGCTATTAATCAAATTTTTTTCATACGCGGGATCCAGACCTATTACTTATCTAAAATTTTAGTTGAAAATTAAAGATTTTGTTGGAAAAAGCAGCATTTTCCGGAGAAAACTTTCGTCGAAGTAAATCGGAAAAAACACGTCTCTATGCAGAATTTAATTACGGTGACTTTTTCTTTGAGTGTTTTTGGTGTAAAGTTAAAATCTTTGGTGTTATAGAGCAAAAATTTAAAAAAAACACGATTTTCGGGAGCCATTTTTTATAAAAAAAGTAGCACACTATCTGCGGACTTTGCATACCTATATTATTAATATATACAACCATAAGATTCGATTCCAGCAATAAAATTGCTGGTAAATAACTTTTCCCAAAAATGGCCTGTTCTCCGATAATCGGCCCAGACTAATCTATCGTATACTTTATTTCATTTATGTAGTTTTGGATAAGGACTTCCCCTTTTCTCTCCTATAAAATCGTCACCTCGCGTTCTAATTTCTCGGTAACTCATTTCTACATACATGATTATATTTATTCCACCTTAGAGCTGCATAAGAGTCAGTTTAACTATTTTGTAACCGGTACAGTGTTTGTTTGCCCTGCAGGTATTCTATTGTTTACTAGAAGTTGCTAAGAGCAATTTGAATAGCGTAATATTCTAGCTGCAAAATACGAAATGCATTTCTTGAATTAAAGATTTATATAATGTTTAAAATTTATGGATTTATTTTCTTATTCTATAAGTGCAGCATACAGTGTAAACAAGTTTAAAGTTGTGGGTCATGCTTACATATACTGTAAAGTAAACTTAACTTGTCGAAGGCTGAAAGCTTACTGGGAACTATTATGAGTTTTTCAAATATTGTTTGGGTTATAGCCGTATAGAGTGCAGTGTGCAGTCAAGTGTTATGCGATAAGAAAATGATAGTCGATTGTGGTATAGACTAAGAGCCGCTATAGGTGAAATTTGCTAATCATTTTGGGCACGATAAGACCCTACAACTTAAATAGTAGAACCTAAAATAAAAGAAAACGTAGGAATACTATGCCGTCACTTTTTAGTGGCACATGCGTCGACAGTGGCGCATCAAACTTTCCACTTATGGACGTGATAAATAAATTAATTAGTAGCCTCTCTCACTCCCACAATTACGCTGAGTCTTATTTTCTGATCACAAAGAACTTAAAACATGAAAAAAAAATTGAATTCTGGGAGTGAGGGAGGGTACTATTTAATTTATTTATCCCGTCCATAAGTGGAAAGGTTGATGAGCCACTGTCGACGCATGTGCCACTAAAAAGTGACGGCACAGTGTTCATACGTTTTCTTTTAGGTTCGGCTATTTAAGTTATTGGGTCTAATCGTGCCTAAAATGGTTAGCAAATTTCACCTATACCGGATCCTACTCTAGTAGACTTGCTTAGCTGTCACATAGTTCACCAGTGCGGTAAGGATGTTCGCATATTTAAATGCCTATTTAATACTTGCAAGGATAGACCATTTCGACGGTCTTGAAGATATATTTTCTTTCAAAAACGAGGAGAGGGACTAATTAAAACGGCTTGCTTGGGTTATTTATTGCTTATAGAAAAAAATAATAATTAAAAATCTACACCTATAGATAATATATTATACAAAACCCAAATGTATATGGAATCACCATGTATTTCAAACCAACATTTTTTTTGGATTGAAAAAACTTGATATTGCTACGAAGAATAAAGGTTTTTATTGAAAGTCACAAACTGATAAATCAGCTAAATACCTAGTCCAAGTACTGAAGCTGAAAATAGGACAAAACCTCGCAATTTTTACAGAATGGATCGATTTGCTTGGAAATTTGAGAATAAGTAACGGATAGTCCAAGGATAAAAATCTATATGATGCAGAAAGGCGCTTTTATCATGGGGGTGCTTGCCACCCCATCTTGGAGTGGAAATTTATTATTATATTTTGACCGCAAAAGTTCGTAAAATCATTCATTCTAAGTTAGTAGTTAATAATTAATTCTAATTAATATTTCATAATAATTAATATTAATGTTTAATTTAAAATTTTTATACATAGTTTTATAGATTATAAATTATACCTATTTATATTATTATGTAACCGAAACAAGTGTGTAGACACTTATCGATATATGTACTACTTTATTCAAATATTTTATTTATATATGTATACAAAGCTGTAATTTTTTTGAATAAAGTTCATTCATTCATTCAATAGTTTTCGATTTATTCGCTATCGAAAGTGTTAGTTTTATATCGAAAAAATCAATGTTTTTAATAAGTTTTCGGCTAATAACTCCAAAATAATTGTTCGTTTTACCAAAAAAACTTTACTTAACAAAAATGTACCCTTTAAGAAAATAAAAAAAAACCTTTTTTAATTTTTTTAAGACCAATAGGAATCGAGCTATACCTACTTTATTATATGTTAGCTCTTCTTTGCCAAATGCTAAATATTGTAGTTTCAAAGTAAAAAGACGGGAAAATTATGCATTTTTCAAGAATATCGTGTTCAAACTAATTTAAAGTATATAAAAATATTTATCTCCAGAAATAAAAAAAGTCTCTAGCTCAAACATTAAGTGACTTATGGGAAGAACTTGACTATAATGAAAGACTATAATGAAAATAATGTCAGTCCCTAATTTTTTCAGCGAAAAAGTGATCGGACGCAACCTTCTAATCACCACCCTAATTAAAATTAGTCATTGACCTTATTTGGCCTTCTTTATTTATGTATAATTGATAGGTTCTAAAAGTTTCACCGCGTTAGAATTATTAGTTTTTAAAAAATGGAGTTGAAGGCGAATATCGAATTTTTGTAGTTTGGAAGAAAATGGCCTTTTCTTCAGAATAGAAAGATTATCATCAAAGATACGAAAAAATGATGTTTAAATATAAAATTGTAGCTTATTTAATTCCCAAGAACCTGGTTTGCAAAAAATGTTTCCAAGGCAAAAATTAAGTGATCTATTGAGAATTAAAACTTGTAATAACATGCAAAAACCACCTTTACCAATACCTCTTCAAAGTCACCTCTTTTTGCGACTGATCATTCTAAAAAGATCTAATATTAATAGGCTTAAAAATATTGTAAAAACCTACAAAATTCTTTTTTAACAAATTTTCTAAGATAAAAAATAAAAAAATTACGGTTAAAGAATCAATATATTTTTTTGAAAAAAAAAAGGAGAAATCTAATTGGAAGCATATTAATGTAAGTTAGCGTTGTTTTTAGTCATTGGCCTTATTCATTCTTTTTTATTTATATATTATTAATAAATTCTAGAAGTTTGACTGGCTTAGGATGATTAGTTAAAAAAATTGGAGTTAAAAGCGAATAACGAATTTTTGTAGTTTGGTAAAAATTTTCCATTTCCATTTTCTTCAGAATAGAAAGATTAGCATCAGAGATACGAAAAAATGTTTAAATATTAAATTGTAGGTTATTTAATTCCCAAGAACTTGGTTTGAAAAAATATTTTCTACGGCAAAAATTGAGTGAACGTTAATGAGTATTTTCGATATAAAACTAACACTTTCGATAGCGAATAAATCGAAAACCGTTAATTTTATCAAAAAAATGTATAGAACATTTTTTAGCTTAGAATGAATGTTTTTATCAACTTTTGCGGTCAAAACATAATAAAAAGTTTCCGCCCCCGCGATGGGGTGGCAACCAACCCCATGGTAAGAACGCCTTTCGGCATCATAGAGATTTTGATCCTTGGACTATTCACTACTTATTCTCAAATTTTCAAGCAAATCGATCCATTCATTATTATCATCTCCGTTATGGTATACTGGCTTGGAGAAGCGCCCTGAAAACACACATTCTCCCACTGGAAATCATACAAAGAAGATTTCTGAAAATTATTATGTCTAAACCATACACCTACTCTACAGATAGATTATATAAGGAAAGTAATATATTTGACTTGAAACAGTTATACTTTCTTTGTGTGTCTTTAAAATATCACACCATGAAAACAGACACCAATTTACCATCACATGAGCATGATACAAGAGGCAAACACCTCTATATGATTCCGAAAATGACAAAGTCCTTCTGTCAAAGAAGTTTTCTATTTCTAGCCCCAAAAATATATAATCATATCCCCAGTGATATCAAAAATACTAAGAATGTTCTTCTATTTAAAAAGAAATTAAAATCACTTCTGATGGACCAAACAAGAAATTTTTGTGACATCATTATAGTAGCTTAAATTTACATACATTAAAAAACAAAAAAAAATAAATGAAGTTCTAGAGTAACTACCAATTTCTATACCTATATTTCAAATTTTATATTGTTTTAAACTGATTTATTTTGCTTATTATTTTTATCATATTTAATAAAACATGCGTATATACACCATTCTTCAAAAATATTACTAACTAATTCAGCCATAAATAATTGTTTTAAAAAAAATTAATTATTCGTGCTTTATTGTTAACCCGGCACCTGCCACGTGGCTTTGCAAGGCGCCAACTGCCACGTGGGGTGCTCACAGCACCCCTTAAAAATTTTCTGTGATCTACTTGTTTAAAAAACAAAATAATGTGTTGAGTAACACAAGAATACAGGGTGTCGCGGAAAATAGTGCGTTTCTTTAAGGTATGGAGAGAATACACAATTTGGAACAAAAAAGTCCTATAACATTTTTTTCTAAAGTTAACCGTTTCCAAAATAAAGTTAACATTGTTTTCCATATACCTGTATTTTAATGTTTGGAAATTTTAATAAACTGACAACATCGTACGCACTACGGAATAATAACATAATAAGAACTCGTTTGTTGATTGTGATTAACAGTATTTAAAATAATCCAACCTAATAGTAGGTAATACCTATGTATTTACTATTTGTTTACTAAAATTATTTTCTGTTGAAATGTATTGATGTACCTATTGCATAATTTTAAACGAATTACACATCTTTTAACATAAAAACACATCTTTTAACTGAACTAGTATTATGTATTTAGTAAGGTTTAAATGGGTTGAATGCTGAGTATTGCTGAGGGCTTTAACTGAATTACATAGTTTTAATAGTTTACAGTGGAACTTGAATACACCAGATAATGTCTCAGTAATTTGTTTACTTGTGAACTGGAATAACTAAGTTGTACTTACTTAAAAATAATTATTTTACCGAATAGATGTTTCAAGTAACCTTTCACAAACACCATTCATAGGTAATAACATAATAGGTAATACACTCACTATTCGAAAACATTTTCGGCATTGACACTAAACAGGATTCTTTAAAACTATCTGTTTACTATCTATCTTCTATCTATTTATTTACATGGGACTGTCTATGCTTAAATTTGCGTACCGCACATAGTTGTCAGATTTAAATTTGCCTACCAAAATATATTTTAATTTTTTGGTCAAACGGTTGCATTTAGAAAAAAATGTTATAAGAGTTTTTTGTTCTACATGGTGCCTTCTACCTATACCTTTAAGGAACGCACTATTTTCCGTGACACCCTGTATAAATAATTATGTTTTATTAACTTACTAGCCACTAATATGATATAAAAGTTAAAAAATAAAATGAAAAAGGTGTTATAAGCAAATTAGCAAGTACCAAGCGATAATAAATGAAGTCAAGTAAAATATCTAAAAAAATTAAGATTTAGTGAGTATACAGTCTTAGGTCTGGATCCCGCGTATGAAAAAAAAGTTGATTAATAGCAAGCCGAAAATTTGTTATGAGCTTAAGGGTGTCTAGTCGGACAAACTTTGATGTATGGGAACACTGGAACAGGGGTAGTTTTAACTGTGGAACAGGTTAAAAATTTGGAACCGTCAGACCACGAAAACGGCACATGTATTTTGTCCGACAGAACAGACTCAAACTCTCCGAACAGAGATTAAATTCTCATGCAAAAATCAGACTGCTATTTATCACCAAATTGGCGTTTTAATGAGTGTAACATGTAGAATATATCAAATGACAGGAATTATGACAGGTAATAAATAGCAGTCTGATTTTTGCATGAGAGTTTAATCTCTGTTCGGAGAGTTTATGTCTGTTCTGTCGGACAAAATAGATGTGCCATTTTCGTGTTCTAACCGTTCCAAATTTTTAACCTGTTCCACAATTAAAACTGCCCCTGTTACAGTGTTTCCATATATCAAAGTTTATCCGACTAGACACACTTAAGCTATTAACAAATTCTCAGCTTGCTATTAATCAACTTTTTTTTCATACGCGGGATCCAAACCTATCTATATTAATAATTTAAATCAGTTATTTCAATAAAAAAAGTAAATTTGACCTTTTTATCAAAAATACAAAAAAAAAATTTAAAACTTAAAGTGCCAGATGATGACACTTCAATTCGACTTTGGAGCTATAAGTTCAGAATGACACTAAATAACCACTTCAAACACTAACGCATATATGATATATAATATTATAGAAAGCTACTATGACGCACAGCTCGGTTACCAAACTTGAAATACCAAATATTTGATAAAAATGTGTTATGGGGTGCTGGTAGCACCCCACGTGGCAGGTGCCGGGTTAAACTAAGTATTTATTTTTTTGTTTTCATTATATTATTTATTCTACGTATTATCATATTTACTAAAACATACAGTCGGAAAAATGAAAGAATACCCATGAACCAACATATAAAACACGCTTTATTTTCCTGTCACCGTGTCACAAAGAAAATTGTCCAGTGCAAGTAGATGTAACAATAATTATTACATGTAATTGCGCTGGCCAATTTTTTGTGTGACACGGTGACAGGAAAATACAGCGTGTTTTATATGTTCGTTCATGGGTATTCTTTCATTTTTCCTGCTGTAACTATATTTACAATAATTAAAAAAAACGTTCCTATCTATTTATTGTATTATATTATATTGTATTATGTTTCTATTTATGTTATTTATGTTATTTACGTTAGTATGTTATTATTTATTATTTTATATCCTATTTACCGAAACAGGTGTATCCACACCTCTCGGAGACCTTCGGGTTAATTTATTCACTTTATATGTAAATACTTAAAAATATTGTACCTATTATTGTTGAATAAATTATTATTATCCAGATTTAGCCATACGGCTCACACTCCCTCTAATGGGGAAATTGACTCATCCCAGATACCTACGGTATCAAAAGGATTGAGCTCTGGTGGGACTCTTTCCGTGTTATCGAGCCCTAGGTGACTTGGTATGCTGGAGTTTCTTCCAGAAATTTTCGTACGCATCTGGCCGTCGCGAGTAGTACAGCTTTCTGCATGGTCTTATAAAGGTGTTCATTTAGACCCAGCTTTTTTATGCTTTCGAGGATGGTCTTCGGAATGACTCCAGAGGTAGACATAATAATCGGTATCGTCTGGGTACTTTGCGTTCTCCATTGCCTTCGTATTTGAATTTCCAGATCTCTGTACTTGGCGATTTTTTCAGTAAATTTACTACGTAGATTATTGTTGTTAGGTATCGCCACATCAATTAGTGTTGTTTGTCTTGTTAATTTATTAACTAGTACGAGATCTGGTCTATTATGTGCCACTGTTTGGTCTGTGAGCACAGTGCGGTCCCAGTATAGCTTGTAGTTGCCATCCTCAAGCATACTCTCGGGGACGTATTGATAATACGGGAGATGGTCCGTTTGGAGAAGTCCCAGCTTGATAGCTATCTCTTGATGAAGTATTTTTCCAACTGCGTCATGCCGTTCCTTGTATTCAGTTGCAGCAAATGCCTGGCAGCCCCCTGTAATATGTTGGATGGTTTCTTGGGCTTGACATCCATATCGGCATCTGTCGTTTTGAACCTGAGGGTCTTTGACGATATATTTCAGGTAATTTCTGGTTGGTATAACCTGATCCTGAATGGCCAGTATTGATCCCTCCGTTTCAGGGAACATCTTTCCTGATGTCAACCAATAGTTCGACGCTGTATTGTCGACATAGTCTTGGCTGACCTCATTGGGATGTCGCCCGTGTAGAGGTTTACCCATCCAGGTGCGCAGTTTTTCGTCTTTAGTGAGGTGGATTATGCGCATTTCTGGTTCCCTCAGTTTAATCGGTGTTGTGTCATCTACTGCGCAGATAGCGCGATGTAGAGTAGATGTCTCAGCCTGCATCTGAAAATAAGTTCTTAAGTTTGCAATTTGTTTGTCTAATTGCTCACCTATATCCATAAGTCCTCTTCCTCCTAAATTCCGTGGTAATGTCGTTCTTTCCACTGCACTTTTGGGATGGTGTTTTTGTGCCTTTGTAAGGTGCGTTCGTACTTTTCGCTGAAGATTTTCTATGTCCGTTTTTGTCCACTTAACAATGCCAAATGAGTAGCTAAGCGCGGAACATGCGTAGGTGTTTAGTGCCTTAAACAAATTTCTACTGTTAAGGTGTGAGCGAAGCAGCTGTTTTACCCTTCGTATAAACTCTGTAGTTATCTCTGTTTTCATTTGTTTATGGTCAATTTTCCGCGCTTGCTTACTCCAAGATATTTATACATATCGTTTTCACCCATAGCCTCGATGTTCTGGCCATTTTGCATATCGAATCCACCGGGCTGTATCTTTCCTCTGACTATATTTAAGACGTGGCACTTGTCTAGTCCAAAGTGCATATTAATATAATTAGAGAATGTTTCTACTGTTTTTAACATTTCTTCTAGATTGTCTCGAGTAGAAGCCATTAATTTCAAATCATCCATATACAACAGATGATTAAGCTTCGCTACTACAGTATTGTTGTTTTTAATGCTAAAACCTGAGTCAGTGGAATTTAATAGCTGTGATAGAGGGTTCATAGCCAAGCAGAACCACAATGGACTCAGCGAGTCTCCTTGAAACAGGCCCCGGTTGATTGCGATATTTTCCGTTTCGATATTGTTTTCACCAGGTATTTGGAGGTGAATTTTAGTCTTCCAACTTGTCATTATATGCCTTAAAAAAGTCACTATGTTATCATCGACTTTGTATATTCTCAATATATCTATAAGCCATTCGTGCGGCACTGAATCAAAGGCCTTTTTATAGTCAATAAAGGTAGTAAAGAGGTTCCTTTTTCTGGTGAATGCCTGGTTAGAAATGACTGAGTCGATGATCAGTTGTTCTTTGCAACCCATAGAACCCTTAGCGCATCCTTTCTGTTGAGGCTCTATGATATTGTTTAGAGCACAGTGTTGGTAGATACGCCGGGTTATACAGGATGTGACCAATTTATACAAAGTTGGAAGACAAGTAATTGGGCGGTACTTGGCTGGATCTTGGGTGTTATTTTGATCCTTCGGTATTAAATAAGTGGTTCCCTGAGTTAGAAATGATGGTATTTCCTGCGGGTTAGAAATAACATGATTAATTAATGTTGACAAGCACTCATGAATACTCCAAAACTTCTTAAGCCAGAAGTTCTGAACTCCGTCTGGTCCAGGAGATTTCCAGTTATGAAGCTCTTTGATGATATTTGAGACCTCATCGGTAGTGAATGGTTCGTAGTTAGCTTTGACATAGTGGTGACAGTTCTGCGTCGTATCTTCTATCCAGCCAGCATTGTTGTTAAGAGCAGCTGGTGTGGAAAGTTGATTTCCCCAAAACTCATGAATCTCTTCTTGGCTTGGGTAAGACTTGTCGACACTTTCTACGGTGGAATTGAGTTTTCGGTAGAACGCCTTCTCGGAGTTCTCAAAAAGTGCATTGTCACATTTTCGGTTGTTACTAACTTTATACCTTCTTAATCGACCTGAATAGACGGAGAGTTTTTGTTTTAATGTATCCAGACACTGTTGGGCTGTGTTATTTTCCGGATCGTATCTCGAGTGTCTTGCAGTGCTCCGCATTATTTCTTCAGCTCTCTTAATTACTTTTCTACTTGTTACACCTCTTATATATTCTGTTACTTGACCAATATCCCTACGCAGTAATTCAATTTTTCCTAGAAGTCTTTTTTCCCAAGGTGCAGTCCTGTTACAAGTCCTTCCGTTATTAGTACCCCGTTTTGTTCTGATCTTAACGCCCATTACATTAGCAATTGCTGTTGCTGCACAGTAGATTAGCATATGCAGATATTCCAATGAGTGGGCTTCTACGACATAGTTGGGTAGGACTTCAGTGTTCACAATTTGTAACAGCGCACCTAGTTTCTTACAAGAGTTTATTCGTGGTAGCGGTGGTCTGCTAAGTGGATTTGTTCCATTAAACTCTTGTACAGCACGAGCCATTTCGTTTGCTAGACTATCGCGCAACTCGTTGTTTTCCTGCTCTGTATTGTCAGGTTGAGTTTCTGCTATAGGAATCTCAGGAATCTGCTCATCAAGAACTGCATTAGGGACTTGATCTATAACTAGCTCTTGGTTATTAATCTCCCGTTCGACTTCGCTTTTGATCGTATTGCGTCTAGTCTCTGGGATAAGGTTGTTTCTTATGATTACCCGGTATTGATCTGATACTCTTTGCTCCGATACTTGAATATCTGGGTACTCCCTGCAAAATTCGGCATACAGCTGTTGTCTGTAGCCGATCGTTTCTTGACCGAGGTTTGTCACCTTATAATTAGAGCGCAAAATGCTTTCGTTAATGGACACAGTCCATTTCATGCGCTGCCTCGGTCGTCCCGCTTGAGTGAGCGCCGGCTGATGTTCCAGCGCAGCACCTTCAGCGAGTGGAGCTCTTGCTGTTGTTTGGCTCGCTTGTGGTTGTTGTTCTTGTTGTTGGCCTGTAGCTGTTTGTGTGACAGGGGCCCGCCTCCTCAACACCCTGCCACCGACGTCCCGCATGCTGTCACGTCCAGCGCCGGCTCCAGACGTGCCCTGGCGATCCCCAGGCAGCGATCCTAAACATAAACCATAATTCTCCATATTAATGGGTGTGCATTTCATACCTACTGCCAGGTGTCAGTTTTTGTTCCACGGCAAGTATCCCTGCTACTCTCTGGGTATTGGCGCTACGAATACCCAGAAAGTATCCCCCATTCGCAGGGGGCCGCGCCTGATAGAAGAACTGACAAAAAACTCCCACAGGTTATTATTATTATATTTTATTATTATCCCAGATTTAGCCATACGGCTCACACTCCCTCTAAGGGGAAAATTGACTCATCCCAGATACCTACGGTATCAAAAGGATTGAGCTCTGGTGGGACTCTTTCCGTGTTATCGAGCCCTAGGTGACTTGGAATGCAGGTGTATCTCCCAAAAATTTTCGTACACTTCTGGCCGTCGCGAGTAGTACAGCTTTCTGCATGGTCTTATAAAGATGTTCATTCAGACCCAGCTTTTTTATGCTTTCGAGGAGGGTCTTCGGAATGACTCCAGTAGTAGACATGATAATCGGTATCGTCTGGGTACTTTGCATTCTCCATTGCCTTCGTATTTGAATTTCCAGATCTCTGTACTTGGCGATCTTTTCAGTAAATTTACTACGGAGATTATTGTTGTTAGGTATCGCCACATCAATTAGTGTTGTTTGTTTTGTTAATTTATTAACTAGTATGAGATCTGGTCTATTATGTGCCACTGTTTGGTCTGTGAGCACAGTGCGGTCCCAGTATAGCTTGTAGTTGCCATCCTCAAGCATACTCTCAGGGACGTATTGATAATACGGGAGTAATAGTACAGCAACAGTTCTGCCTATTTCCCCGTGTTAAATCCCATAAGAAATCGCTAAGGTCCATTCTGGTCATTTTTGACGCGTATAGTGGTGGAGGCGCCAAGGCTCGTAGGATCGTCCCGTGTGTCGGCTTGCAGGAAAGGGGAGGGGTAGCGAATATGGGGTAAGCGCAAAGACATGGCATTATAGCATACGCTGTTATTTGTGTCTTCTTTTCGAATCTAAATTTATAACACCACGCCCGTTTATGAATATTTCTAGGCAGCATATGTCTCTCATAAATTTAATAAGGTAATGTTTTGCTATACTTCATTATATTTGTATTTGTTAAAGCGTGATGAGGAAGGATTAGTTTGTGTGAAATAAAGACATCTGCATGTCTTAATAATAACCGCCAAGGTTTTTAATATCTAAAAATAACTTAACCATCTGGCAGTCTAATCAGCATCCGGTACTTCAGGGCAAATGAGGGGAGCAACGACCAACAGTGGGAGTAAACATTCGGTCTAAAAATTGCATTCAATCATTAACATATTTAAAGCATAGGCCTCTTCTTTCCATCTCTCGCAAAGTATAATATACAGGGTATAGTCAGAAAGTTAAACCATTTTTTCTTTCCGTCTGTCGAAAAGTATAATATACAGGGTGTAGTCAGAAAGTCAAACCAATTTTTCTTTCCGTCTGTCACAAAGTATAATATACAAGGTTAGTCAGAAAGTCAAACCAATTCTTTCCGTGTATCACAGAGTATAATATACAGGGTTTAGTCAGAAAGTCAAACCAATTCAACATATACCATTCTTACGGCCAAACCAACAAACATCCACCGTCTTCTACGATTGAATACTACTATACATGAATCTCCAGCCAATCACACACCTGTTCCTTACAAAGAACATATACCATTCTTAAGACCAAAACAACACACATCCACCGTCTTCTCTGATTCCCTGGATCGCCCTCCAATCATACACCTGTTCCTAGAGACATATACCATCCTTACGGCCAAACCAACAAACACCCACCGTCTTCTATGATTGAACACTACTATTCATAAATCTCCATCCAATCGTGATTGTGAGTTGCATACTTTATTTTATCTACGGCAAGTCGGGTAATATTATGTTTTGTAGGTAGGTAACTCAGGTAAAAATGGGAATATATGTTTTATTAGAAAAATCGTTCAACAATATAGCATAGCACAAACAATTGTTGGATATATAGATATGATGCATATGTGGTCATAGAAAAGGCATTTAACATAGTGAAAATAAGCAGCAGTATTAAAATAAAAAAAAAACATTGTACTGTATTTTACCTATGCCCATAAATTAATTTAGGTTACATAGACTGAAAAAAGGTTAGCAAGGACAGTCAAGCAGTAAGTAATGGTTAAATATAATATGTAAACGTTAATAAAATAATGTTAGCATCTAAGCGATGGAATGTGAGTAAAGCGATGAATAAAAATAATGTAAACATGAAATAAATGAAAGGTAGTCATTTCGGTCGAACATAAATTTGTTGAAAAAACAAAAATATATTCTTAACAGCAGCCACCAACGTGAAGGTACGACTACATAGACCGCCATGTTAGTAGGGAAGATGGTTAGTAGGAATGAAATATTTTACATTATATGATAATATATTTAATAACGGCAATATACTTAACTTACTTACTAAGGTCACTCTATTACTTGGTTTAGTAGACATCTTTTTATTGATCTGTTGGACATCTTTTATCTATTCTTATTAATGTTAAAACACCGATACCTAGGTATCAATTCATTCGTTACTAAGTTCTATAGTATTCAAAAATGAATTATTAGGGGAAAATAACTCTAGGTTATCTAATCTTAAAACTAGGGATTTTCGGACTCCTGTTGTGTGACAGGCTATCGACGACTTAAAACTAAATCGGGGAAAGAAGACCATTAAGTTATCGATTGTCTTAACTTGGAGGCTACACGAGCAACGGTTCCAGAGTTAACTAGAACGGCTCATTAATTTGCCAGTGGTCCATATCAGATATCTTTTTAGTGGTCATACTAAACATCTTTTTATATGGGTTAATCTTAATAATTATTCTTCATTTAGAGATAATATATACAAAACTACGATCTACTAGAATCATCATATGTTAAAAAAAAACGATGAGTGCAGGAAAGGTTGAGGAATGTAGTAAAAAGGGTCTGTTCCTGATATCAGTATGTTAGCTGTAATAAATAAAGTTTTAAAAATTACAATATTCAATCATCTAAATAATCTTAGTGACGTAAAAACGATTAGTGATAGGGTGATAAGAGGATTATATTATTAAAAAAATGTCTAATTCTGATGTACTTATCAATATTGCAGTTGTAATAAATAAAGTTTAAGACTATATTCAATCAGCATCCATCTTAAAGTCAATCGAATCATCAATGGTAAATGTTAAAATAAGTTTATTAAAATTTTTGTCTTAGATCTAATCAACATCCATCTCAAGAGTATCAATTAAATAGTGCCCAAAGGGAAGCGTATCATAAGAACCCTGAATGTGTTGTCTTTTATCATCATTGGAGCTGAGCGCAATCTTGCTTTGAGTTATAGAATAAACTTGGTGTTTATCAGAGCGTATAAGATTTTGCGTGGCAGTCTTTGTTGTGAAGGTATCTAAACATTCTACGTAGTCCTCAAAAGTAATTTTAGTATTTACTACAGATTTCTTTACCCCCTTCGCCTTCTTTGTAACACCATAATTTCGTATAATATTATCAATTTCATCATCCTCATACTCTTGTTCTTTCAACTTCCCCCTCAGCTTTTCAATGTCATTATCTGTGGTAGCTGCTTTTGTCGTGTATAATTTCGATCGGAGTCCTATGTAATCGGTCATAATGCAGCCATTATTCTCATCTTTCATTATGCCCAATACCTTCTTATTAACCAGAGGGATGTTGTAAATGTTATCTTTAGGATAGTCTGAGGTATCAAAATATTTATAGCAATCATGTATCATTGCTTCATACGGGTCTTTTTCCCGTATCTCCATAATCACCGAATCTGTATCTGTATAGCAGGTCGAAAAGTTTTCTCCGAACCTGCTAGCTAAGTAGCCATATTGGAAATCATATATGGTTGTTTTCGCCAAATCTAAAATACTCATTCCAACATAAATCGGTTTAACTAACCATATTTCCGCTCTATGCATCTCAACAGCAATCAAATTTTCATTAAAGATAGTGGCGTTTTTAAACAGGGGGCTACTTATTCTAGCTTCAGCTCCATAACGACCCTCCCACTCTGTCAGCAATTTAATATCAACGCGCCTGCGCACACACTCTAAAGTCTTACCGAACACTGCATTGTTCATAAGCTTAAACAGATTCTTTTCAAACTCATTTTTTGCTGCCTTCCGGAGATTTGTATTCAAGTCGATGTATGACTTTAACCAAGGAGACTGCTTAAATTTCAGGACTCGATGAATCTTTTTTAGTATTAATCCATGAGCTAGCGCTTGCTTCAAGGCCCTGTAATGAATTACATATCTTTCTTTATCATGAAGAGTAGCCATTAATTTGGTCAGCTCTCGCGGACGTTTAGGAGGTTTCATAGTTTTCGGGTTCAAGGATTGGGGACAGAATGGGATGTCTTTATGATGATCATGGAGATGTTGAGGGTACTCCAGATCGACCTCGAGAATGCACCCTTCAGAAGAATCGTCCGGAATACTAAGAACATCGATGTTAGTATCAGACCACTGGAAACCTCCATATGGAAGATATTGCGACATTGCCCACCCATATTGATTATTGACATCGAAATACATCAGATAGGAGTCGGGCTTAGATGGGTCGTAAGATACCATGTACTTGTTATTTGCATGAACACGACGTTTCGAGCAAACTTGACTCAAACCACCACGAATGCCACGCTCCACAAACAAATGCATATCTGGATCAGTTAAAAGTTCAAGTTCCTGTTTTGTATACTTGAGCATCGCATCCCACGTGAATCCAGGTAGAGTAAAGTAATGAGCGGGGTCAAGATTATATGTTTCGAGACAACTGGAGCGGAACCGTTCGAAAACATCGGCAAGAAGAAGAATATCTGTTTTCATGTAGAGATCGACGTAATCTCCGAGAGAAGAACAAGAGAATGAGGACCAGACTTGGAGGGCGCGATGATAATGGCGGCGAGGACAAGGTTTATCCTCAAGTTTATTATAAAAAGACTCGATAGGCGGCAGACATGTTTCAATAAAGCGATCAAAAGAATCAATATAATCATAAGGCATGATACCTTTCGCAGTAAGAAGAATGAACTGCTCCTCGGGAAGGAAAGCATATTGAGAGCGGAGATTAGGATATTCGGTCAAATAAGATGAGAGCTTATCGAGAGAAGACGCCATAAATCGAAAGCTATCGATGAAACGAAATTTAATTCGAGCATCATTAATGTGTTTAGTGAAAGATATATATTTTTCCTTAGTGATAGGAAGAAGATCTACGGGGCCATTGATGTGAGTAGCAATATCAGTAACAATGAAGTGGGCATCATATCCGCTGAGGTTATGAAATATCACAGGGATAGTGTGAGCATCTTTGTAATTAATGTTACACCCTTCATGAGCTGCAAATCGATAATTATTTTCTGGGATCAGGTGATTATGGTCTCGCATTTTCTTATCCCTGGGGGAGAAGCGCTGCTCACAAATATGACAATGAGTGGCTGCTTGAAAATCACTCTCTTGCTGAAAGGTCATATCAATATCAAATGGGCACATAAACACCGTAGAAACATCCTCAGCAAGCTGATTTAGTTCATCTGCGAACCATTTCATGCAATCTTTTCCACGATATGATTTGTAAAATGACAGAGAATCATCATAGGAACATTTAAAGTAATACCCAACGGCAGCAGGTATATGTTTTTGATAGGTAGTCTTTTCCTCACTATGTTCCAGAACGCTTTCGAGATCTGCGTATACGGCGAAGGGGGCTTTTAGTTTATTCCTGAAATTCTTAAATTTTAACATTTTATGGCTTTCTTCAGGCATTTTAATGGCTGTTTCATTTATTCTTTCACAATCGTTGATGTGAGCTTCTAACTGTGTATACGATGAAAATGGTTGTAAACACCTATCACAGATAACATCTGATCGCCCATTGCAGCATGTCTTATGAACATTCAACTTTTCTTGTGATCGGAAGTAATGGAGGCAGCCATCACAGAAATATTTTGTCCCATCTTCTTTGCTAAGCTGCTTGGAAAGGAGGCGAGATAGATTTTTTATCCAAACGTAATGATATCTAATGGGACCTTGCTCGTCATAATTATCTTGTAACAAAAGCAGATTCACATGTTTATCCTTCTTGTTTTTTGTTAGGAAGGTTGGGAGGGTCGTATAGTTCTTTTTCTCCTTTTCCAAAATGTATACATTGATCGATATATTATTCTGCTTTTCAAAATTTGGAATCTGTTTGATGGTCATTGGCCACTGAATACCTTTAAGTTTCAGCATTTGGGAGTAGTGTGGGTAAGATGACATTAAATCAGAGTTACTCCGACAAGGATATAACGCCGATATGACAGCCCATGCAAAGCATGCCTCATCATCATTCTTAACATTAATGCAGGCTTTCTTTCTTTTTATTTGATGGGGAAGTTCAATGTATGAGGAGCCAAGCTGTGGTGTAAATTTGTTTATATTAACCCCCAGGTTAGCAACCGCTTTTAGTGCCCAGCCACTATCTCTCTCTTGGAATTCTTCCAAGTCTCTGTTGATGGGTTCCACTACTTTTTTCTCGAACCATTCATCAAGATTGGTGTCTCTATAAATGGCTGAGTTTGAAGTAGTGAAGTACTTGGTTTCATTTATCATCCTATCACCTTGAGCAATCTCGAACTCTCCTCCAAATGCTATGTTAACTTTCACTGCAGCGTTATTTTTTAAGGCATTTTGGATTCGTCGCTTGAACAGAGCTTTGCAATCAACCAGGAAACTACCCGGGTCCTTGTGTTTAAGGTTTGAGATGACTCCAGTCTGAATTCTTGAATTAAATGTAGATACAGAGTCATCCCATTGTACCCTACGCTTTGCAGTCTCCGGTAGAGTTTTTAGTCCCGCCCCCTTCTTCTGTTCGGCTTTTAGTTGGTTTCTTAATGTTTTCACCTGCCGCATCTGGGCTTCGAGGTGGTGCTTTTCGCCAATCGTCTTTGCAAACCTCATTCTATCATGAATCATTTTAATCGCTTTTTTACACTCTACCAACCCTTTTCTTAACTTTTCATCATTATAATTGTCAGATATTAACCCCAAGATGGTTCCAATTAAATGAATTAGTTTAGCCAACATGTTTAAACAATAAAGCCAATATTCAAAGATAGATTAAAAAAATTCAAAATTTTCAAAAATTGTCAATTTAAATCAAAAAATTATGAAAAAGTCAAAAATTATTAAAAATAATCAATAATTAAAAAAAAAATCAAAATTTTCAAAATATACCACTCACCAGAGCACACGTAAATGATTAACCAAAGCACTAAAGGAAGATCTGAAACAGAACGAGAAAATACAAGCTGCGTCAAGTATTTATTAAACTTTGGTCGGACGGAAAACTGAACGGTGATACGTTATGCTCAAAAGGCCCCTGAAATGAGTAGATTTGTGCGTGTTTTCTCATAAGAATCAATGTAAAAGTGCTGTATTTAACATATTTATTGAAATCATCAAATACTTCATCCAGTTCAGTGCTGATAGTTATAATTTATTGCATGTGTTCATGGACTTGATATCTGATAGATTGGTGTCAGGTTTTAGATAAATAGCAATTATTTCAAAATTTTACCTTAATCGTATTGTGTTGATGTAGATATTCACTCAAAATGTTCAAAACTTTGAGTTTAACATGTTTTAAAAATCAATTATAATCCAGTTTTTATCACTACTAAAACGATAAGATGCGATTCTGATTTAAACGCATGCGTCAATTTTAAAACATATCCATCTATCACTTCCAATTTAAGCGGTCTTAATCTTTTTTCGGGAATATAATAATCACCATTAAGCTTATTATCACTATTTACATTTCCGTATTTACATATGTTCCTACGTCGTGACAGCTTATCCGAGCGCGAAAACGATTTATTACACTTACTACACGTATTATAATTCCCGATAAACTAATGAGGAGCTCCACTAATTTGCCTTAAATAGGATAAAGATACGAGAATATTAACCCCACCATATCATTTTTGACGATGTTGATCGTTAGCTATTTTTAGACCGAACACCGGCTAGTCTAGTCTGCATCCTGTTTGATATATATTTTCTTCGTGCGAAATGAGGAACATCTGGTAATTGTGATAAATTAAGAAAGATGATATTGTGGGAACTCATTTCTTGGTTTTTCTCATGCAAATTGGCAGCTGTCGTAAAGCGGACATTAAGACATAATTAAAAAAATTATCTGAACCTCCACACACACACACACACACTGTGAGAAACACAGTTGGTATTTTTTGCGAAGAATATAACTATGCAGAAACCGTCGTGTGAAATGAGGACATCTGCTTGTCATCTGCCGATCTAAGCACCGAGGTTTTAATATCTAAAAATAACTTAAGCATCTGGCAGTCTACTTAACATCCGGGCATGCCAGATGAGGGAGCAATAACCAACAGTGGTAGTGATGATTCGGTATAAAAATAGCATTAAATCATTAACATATTTAAAGCAAAGGCCTCTTCTTCTCGTCTGGCCAAAAGTGTAATATACAGCGGGTAGTCAGAAAGTCATACCAATTCTTCTTTCCGTCAGTAACAAAGTATAATATACATGGTGTAGGTAGAAAGTCAAACCAAGAACCAGGAATTAAATTAAAAATATAAGAGCACACGAGTTATGAAACAACCATCTTACAAGCAAAAACGACACAGCATATAATGAAATCAGTAAAATAGCGAAAAGGCAAGACGTCATAATCAGGGTAAAACCTCCATATATATTTGTGAATGGAAGAAACAACACAAGATATAAAATTAAAGTGTTGGAAAACTCATACAGAAGTAATATGTATACGTGTGTTCAATATTTCTATAAACCTTCTTATATAATCTAATCATGAATTAAAATTTCTAGTGTAAATCTTAAGATCCAGTTTGAGATAGGATTTCAATGTTCCTTTTTATTTTTTAAAAAATTTTAAGATACCGCTTATTTGGTTATATGTATACCTACAGTTGCAGCATCAATAATATTACTTATTTTGTAATTACCCACCATCCAGATAATTATTGATAAATAAAATATGTATGATTAGCAGCAGAGTCCCAGGTATTTGTCACATTTTCCGGGCATTTTTTGTATTTTTCAGATATTTTTCTGAACTCTCTTATTATCCATATATTTTATGAATTTTGCAAGTATTTTTAACATTTTTCGTAATTTTTCGGGTATTTTTCATATTTTCCAGATATTTTTCTGAACTCTCTTTTAATCCATTTATTTTTTGAATTTTGCAAGTATTTTTAACATTTTTCGTAATTTTTCGGGTATTTTTCATATTTTCCAGATATTTTTCTGAACTCTCTTATTATCCATCTATTTTTTGAATTTTGCAAGTATTTTTAACATGTTTCGTAATTTTTCGGGTATTTTTCATATTTTCCGAGGTATTTTTTAACATTTTGTCATCCACTTTCAAGAAAAAAAAAACGACAACAACGAAAACCTTCTATGTTAACCATTTTCAGTTGTACTGTTACAAATACACCACATTATTCTTAAAGATTTTGCAAGGTCGGCTGAATGTCTCCGGACCTGCGTATAATTTGTCTCCTTTTCATTACTGAGAAACTGCAACGAATTTGTCTATTTGGTGAAAAATATCTAATTGACACAATTTTATAGGAAAACTTTACCGTTGTACCGTTTTATTCACTGTTTTCATTTGTTGAGTAACATATTTAAATTATTTTGATTTTAAGTAGTTTCATAGTCTTCTCTAATTATCATTTTTTATAGCTTATTTATCCTCCGCAAGACTTACGCATTTGTTATATGGCTCATGTAGTATATCGTCGTCATCAGTCCCAAACTTCGTATGTAAACTTTTTGACGAAATCTACTTTTGTGGTATGGCCATTCATCTAGTCGACTTTTATTGTAAGACCTCGTAATAAAATTATCGGTAGATATGAGGTTTGGATTATCATTAAATTTCTTTCGATCTGTACAATGTCAGGTTACTCGTTTTTATACAAACTTTCTACTATATAACTAATAATTCTAGTAACTATATAACTAGTAATTTGAAAATATTAAACATACATACTTAAATAAAATGAGTAGTGTAATTATGTACTAGCAAAATGAACATTGAAATCCTATCTCAAACTGGATCTTAAGATTTACACTAGAAATTTTAATTCATGATTAGATTATATAAGAAGGTTTATAGAAATATTGAACACACGTATACATATTACTTCTGTATGAGTTTTCCAACACTTTAATTTTATATCTTGTGTTGTTTCTTCCATTCACAAATATATATGGAGGTTTTACCCTGATTATGACGTCTTGCCTTTTCGCTATTTTACTGATTTCATTATATGCTGTGTCGTTTTTGCTTGTAAGATGGTTGTTTCATAACTCGTGTGCTCTTATATTTTTAATTTAATTCCTGGTTCTTGGTTTGACTTTCTACCTACACCATGTATATTATACTTTGTTAGTGACGGAAAGAAGAATTGGTATGACTTTCTGACTACCCGCTGTATATTACACTTTTGGCCAGACGAGAAGAAGAGGCCTTTGCTTTAAATATGTTAATGATTTAATGCTATTTTTATACCGAATCATCACTACCACTGTTGGTTGTTGCTCCCTCATCTGGCATGCCCGGATGTTAAGTAGACTGCCAGATGCTTAAGTTATTTTTAGATATTAAAACCTCGGTGCTTAGATCGGCAGATGACAAGCAGATGTCCTCATTTCACACGACGGTTTCTGCATAGTTATATTCTTCGCAAAAAATACCAACTGTGTTTCTCACAGTGTGTGTGTGTGTGTGTGGAGGTTCAGATAATTTTTTTAATTATGTCTTAATGTCCGCTTTACGACAGCTGCCAATTTGCATGAGAAAAACCAAGAAATGAGTTCCCACAATATCATCTTTCTTAATTTATCACAATTACCAGATGTTCCTCATTTCGCACGAAGAAAATATATATCAAACAGGATGCAGACTAGACTAGCCGGTGTTCGGTCTAAAAATAGCTAACGATCAACATCGTCAAAAATGATATGGTGGGGTTAATATTCTCGTATCTTTATCCTATTTAAGGCAAATTAGTGGAGCTCCTCATTAGTTTATCGGGAATTATAATACGTGTAGTAAGTGTAATAAATCGTTTTCGCGCTCGGATAAGCTGTCACGACGTAGGAACATATGTAAATACGAAATGTAAATAGTGATAATAAGCTTAATGGTGATTATTTTATTCCCGAAAAAAGATTAAGACCGCTTAAATTGGAAGTGATAGATGGATGTGTTTTAAAATTGACGCATGCGTTTAAATCAGAATCGCATCTTATCGTTTTAGTAGTGATAAAAACTGGGTTATAATTGATTTTTAAAACATGTTAAACTCAAAGTTTTGAACATTTTGAGTGAATATCTACATCAACACAATACGATTAAGGTAAAATTTTGAAATAATTGCTATTTATCTAAAACCTGACACCAATCTATCAGATATCAAGTCCATGAACACATGCAATAAATTATAACTATCAGCACTGAACTGGATGAAGTATTTGATGATTTCAATAAATATGTTAAATACAGCACTTTTACATTGATTCTTATGAGAAAACACGCACAAATCTACTCATTTCAGGAGCCTTTTGAGCATAACGTATCACCGTTCAGTTTTCCGTCCGACCAAAGTTTAATAAATACTTGACGCAGCTTGTATTTTCTCGTTCTGTTTCAGATCTTCCTTTAGTGCTTTGGTTAATCATTTACGTGTGCTCTGGTGAGTGGTATATTTTGAAAATTTTGATTTTTTTTTTAATTATTGATTATTTTTAATAATTTTTGACTTTTTCATAATTTTTTGATTTAAATTGACAATTTTTGAAAATTTTGAATTTTTTTAATCTATCTTTGAATATTGGCTTTATTGTTTAAACATGTTGGCTAAACTAATTCATTTAATTGGAACCATCTTGGGGTTAATATCTGACAATTATAATGATGAAAAGTTAAGAAAAGGGTTGGTAGAGTGTAAAAAAGCGATTAAAATGATTCATGATAGAATGAGGTTTGCAAAGACGATTGGCGAAAAGCACCACCTCGAAGCCCAGATGCGGCAGGTGAAAACATTAAGAAACCAACTAAAAGCCGAACAGAAGAAGGGGGCGGGACTAAAAACTCTACCGGAGACTCCAAAGCGTAGGGTACAATGGGATGACTCTGTATCTACATTTAATTCAAGAATTCAGACTGGAGTCATCTCAAACCTTAAACACAAGGACCCGGGTAGTTTCCTGGTTGATTGCAAAGCTCTGTTCAAGCGACGAATCCAAAATGCCTTAAAAAATAACGCTGCAGTGAAAGTTAACATAGCATTTGGAGGAGAGTTCGAGATTGCTCAAGGTGATAGGATGATAAATGAAACCAAGTACTTCACTACTTCAAACTCAGCCATTTATAGAGACACCAATCTTGATGAATGGTTCGAGAAAAAAGTAGTGGAACCCATCAACAGAGACTTGGAAGAATTCCAAGAGAGAGATAGTGGCTGGGCACTAAAAGCGGTTGTTAACCTGGGGGTTAATATAAACAAATTTACACCACAGCTTGGCTCCTCATACATTGAACTTCCCCATCAAATAAAAAGAAAGAAAGCCTGCATTAATGTTAAGAATGATGATGAGGCATGCTTTGCATGGGCTGTCATATCGGCATTATATCCTTGTCGGAGTAACTCTGATTTAATGTCATCTTACCCACACTATTCCCAAATGCTGAAACTTAAAGGTATTCAGTGGCCAATGACCATCAAACAGATTCCAAATTTTGAAAAGCAGAATAATATATCGATCAATGTATACATTTTGGAAAAGGAGAAAAAGAACTATACGACCCTCCCAACCTTCCTAACAAAAAACAAGAAGGATAAACATGTGAATCTGCTTTTGTTACAAGATAATTATGACGAGCAAGGTCCCATTAGATATCATTACGTTTGGATAAAAAATCTATCTCGCCTCCTTTCCAAGCAGCTTAGCAAAGAAGATGGGACAAAATATTTCTGTGATGGCTGCCTCCATTACTTCCGATCACAAGAAAAGTTGAATGTTCATAAGACATGCTGCAATGGGCGATCAGATGTTATCTGTGATAGGTGTTTACAACCATTTTCATCGTATACACAGTTAGAAGCTCACATCAACGATTGTGAAAGAATAAATGAAACAGCCATTAAAATGCCTGAAGAAAGCCATAAAATGTTAAAATTTAAGAATTTCAGGAATAAACTAAAAGCCCCCTTCGCCGTATACGCAGATCTCGAAAGCGTTCTGGAACATAGTGAGGAAAAGACTACCTATCAAAAACATATACCTGCTGCCGTTGGGTATTACTTTAAATGTTCCTATGATGATTCTCTGTCATTTTACAAATCATATCGTGGAAAAGATTGCATGAAATGGTTCGCAGATGAACTAAATCAGCTTGCTGAGGATGTTTCTACGGTGTTTATGTGCCCATTTGATATTGATATGACCTTTCAGCAAGAGAGTGATTTTCAAGCAGCCACTCATTGTCATATTTGTGAGCAGCGCTTCTCCCCCAGGGATAAGAAAATGCGAGACCATAATCACCTGATCCCAGAAAATAATTATCGATTTGCAGCTCATGAAGGGTGTAACATTAATTACAAAGATGCTCACACTATCCCTGTGATATTTCATAACCTCAGCGGATATGATGCCCACTTCATTGTTACTGATATTGCTACTCACATCAATGGCCCCGTAGATCTTCTTCCTATCACTAAGGAAAAATATATATCTTTCACTAAACACATTAATGATGCTCGAATTAAATTTCGTTTCATCGATAGCTTTCGATTTATGGCGTCTTCTCTCGATAAGCTCTCATCTTATTTGACCGAATATCCTAATCTCCGCTCTCAATATGCTTTCCTTCCCGAGGAGCAGTTCATTCTTCTTACTGCGAAAGGTATCATGCCTTATGATTATATTGATTCTTTTGATCGCTTTATTGAAACATGTCTGCCGCCTATCGAGTCTTTTTATAATAAA
The DNA here is from genome assembly GCF_917563875.1 of Diabrotica virgifera virgifera. Lineage (NCBI taxonomy): Eukaryota > Metazoa > Arthropoda > Insecta > Coleoptera > Chrysomelidae > Diabrotica > Diabrotica virgifera. Next base: position 105,387,360 of record NC_065447.1, read on the forward strand.
CTTGAGGATAAACCTTGTCCTCGCCGCCATTATCATCGCGCCCTCCAAGTCTGGTCCTCATTCTCTTGTTCTTCTCTCGGAGATTACGTCGATCTCTACATGAAAACAGATATTCTTCTTCTTGCCGATGTTTTCGAACGGTTCCGCTCCAGTTGTCTCGAAACATATTATCTTGACCCCGCTCATTACTTTACTCTACCTGGATTCACGTGGGATGCGATGCTCAAGTATACAAAACAGGAACTTGAACTTTTAACTGATCCAGATATGCATTTGTTTTTGGAGCGTGGCATTCGTGGTGGTTTGAGTCAAGTTTGCTCGAAACGTCGTGTTCATGCAAATAACAAGTACATGGTATCTTACGACCCATCTAAGCCCGACTCCTATCTGATGTATTTCGATGTCAATAATCAATATGGGTGGGCAATTTCGCAATATCTTCCATATGGAGGTTTCCAGTGGTCTGATACTAACATCGATGTTCTTAGTATTCCGGACGATTCTTCTGAAGGGTGCATTCTCGAGGTCGATCTGGAGTACCCTCAACATCTCCATGATCATCATAAAGACATCCCATTCTGTCCCCAATCCTTGAACCCGAAAACTATGAAACCTCCTAAACGTCCGCGAGAGCTGACCAAATTAATGGCTACTCTTCATGATAAAGAAAGATATGTAATTCATTACAGGGCCTTGAAGCAAGCGCTAGCTCATGGATTAATACTAAAAAAGATTCATCGAGTCCTGAAATTTAAGCAGTCTCCTTGGTTAAAGTCATACATCGACTTGAATACAAATCTCCGGAAGGCAGCAAAAAATGAGTTTGAAAAGAATCTGTTTAAGCTTATGAACAATGCAGTGTTCGGTAAGACTTTAGAGTGTGTGCGCAGGCGCGTTGATTTTAAATTGCTGACAGAGTGGGAGGGTCGTTATGGAGCTGAAGCTAGAATAAGTAGCCCCCTGTTTAAAAACGCCACTATCTTTAATGAAAATTTGATTGCTGTTGAGATGCATAGAGCGGAAATATGGTTAGTTAAACCGATTTATGTTGGAATGAGTATTTTAGATTTGGCGAAAACAACCATATATGATTTCCAATATGGCTACTTAGCTAGCAGGTTCGGAGAAAACTTTTCGACCTGCTATACAGATACAGATTCGGTGATTGTGGAGATACGGGAAAAAGACCCGTATGAAGCAATGATACATGATTGCTATAAATATTTTGATACCTCAGACTATCCTAAAGATAACATTTACAACATCCCTCTGGTTAATAAGAAGGTATTGGGCATAATGAAAGATGAGAATAATGGCTGCATTATGACCGATTACATAGGACTCCGATCGAAATTATACACGACAAAAGCAGCTACCACAGATAATGACATTGAAAAGCTGAGGGGGAAGTTGAAAGAACAAGAGTATGAGGATGATGAAATTGATAATATTATACGAAATTATGGTGTTACAAAGAAGGCGAAGGGGGTAAAGAAATCTGTAGTAAATACTAAAATTACTTTTGAGGACTACGTAGAATGTTTAGATACCTTCACAACAAAGACTGCCACGCAAAATCTTATACGCTCTGATAAACACCAAGTTTATTCTATAACTCAAAGCAAGATTGCGCTCAGCTCCAATGATGATAAAAGACAACACATTCAGGGTTCTTATGATACGCTTCCCTTTGGGCACTATTTAATTGATACTCTTGAGATGGATGTTGATTAGATCTAAGACAAAAATTTTAATAAACTTATTTTAACATTTACCATTGATGATTCGATTGACTTTAAGATGGATGCTGATTGAATATAGTCTTAAACTTTATTTATTACAACTGCAATATTGATAAGTACATCAGAATTAGACATTTTTTTAATAATATAATCCTCTTATCACCCTATCACTAATCGTTTTTACGTCACTAAGATTATTTAGATGATTGAATATTGTAATTTTTAAAACTTTATTTATTACAGCTAACATACTGATATCAGGAACAGACCCTTTTTACTACATTCCTCAACCTTTCCTGCACTCATCGTTTTTTTTTTAACATATGATGATTCTAGTAGATCGTAGTTTTGTATATATTATCTCTAAATGAAGAATAATTATTAAGATTAACCCATATAAAAAGATGTTTAGTATGACCACTAAAAAGATATCTGATATGGACCACTGGCAAATTAATGAGCCGTTCTAGTTAACTCTGGAACCGTTGCTCGTGTAGCCTCCAAGTTAAGACAATCGATAACTTAATGGTCTTCTTTCCCCGATTTAGTTTTAAGTCGTCGATAGCCTGTCACAAAACAGGAGTCCGAAAATCCCTAGTTTTAAGATTAGATAACCTAGAGTTATTTTCCCCTAATAATTCATTTTTGAATACTATAGAACTTAGTAACGAATGAATTGATACCTAAGTATCGGTGTTTTAACATTAATAAGAATAGATAAAAGATGTCCAACAGATCAATAAAAAGATGTCTACTAAACCAAGTAATAGAGTGACCTTAGTAAGTAAGTTAAGTATATTGCCGTTATTAAATATATTATCATATAATGTAAAATATTTCATTCCTACTAACCATCTTCCCTACTAACATGGCGGTCTATGTAGTCGTACCTTCACGTTGGTGGCTGCTGTTAAGAATATATTTTTGTTTTTTCAACAAATTTATGTTCGACCGAAATGACTACCTTTCATTTATTTCATGTTTACATTATTTTTATTCATCGCTTTACTCACATTCCATCGCTTAGATGCTAACATTATTTTATTAACGTTTACATATTATATTTAACCATTACTTACTGCTTGACTGTCCTTGCTAACCTTTTTTCAGTCTATGTAACCTAAATTAATTTATGGGCATAGGTAAAATACAGTACAATGTTTTTTTTTTATTTTAATACTACTGCTTATTTTCACTATGTTAAATGCCTTTTCTATGACCACATATGCATCATATCTATATATCCAACAATTGTTTGTGCTATGCTATATTGTTGAACGATTTTTCTAATAAAACATATATTCCCATTTTTACCTGAGTTACCTACCTACAAAACATAATATTACCCGACTTGCCGTAGATAAAATAAATTATGCAACTCACAATCACGATTGGATGGAGATTTATGAATAGTAGTGTTCAATCATAGAAGACGGTGGGTGTTTGTTGGTTTGGCCGTAAGGATGGTATATGTCTCTAGGAACAGGTGTATGATTGGAGGGCGATCCAGGGAATCAGAGAAGACGGTGGATGTGTGTTGTTTTGGTCTTAAGAATGGTATATGTTCTTTGTAAGGAACAGGTGTGTGATTGGCTGGAGATTCATGTATAGTAGTATTCAATCGTAGAAGACGGTGGATGTTTGTTGGTTTGGCCGTAAGAATGGTATATGTTGAATTGGTTTGACTTTCTGACTAAACCCTGTATATTATACTCTGTGATACACGGAAAGAATTGGTTTGACTTTCTGACTAACCTTGTATATTATACTTTGTGACAGACGGAAAGAAAAATTGGTTTGACTTTCTGACTACACCCTGTATATTATACTTTTCGACAGACGGAAAGAAAAAATGGTTTAACTTTCTGACTATACCCTGTATATTATACTTTGCGAGAGATGGAAAGAAGAGGCCTATGCTTTAAATATGTTAATGATTGAATGCAATTTTTAGACCGAATGTTTACTCCCACTGTTGGTCGTTGCTCCCCTCATTTGCCCTGAAGTACCGGATGCTGATTAGACTGCCAGATGGTTAAGTTATTTTTAGATATTAAAAACCTTGGCGGTTATTATTAAGACATGCAGATGTCTTTATTTCACACAAACTAATCCTTCCTCATCACGCTTTAACAAATACAAATATAATGAAGTATAGCAAAACATTACCTTATTAAATTTATGAGAGACATATGCTGCCTAGAAATATTCATAAACGGGCGTGGTGTTATAAATTTAGATTCGAAAAGAAGACACAAATAACAGCGTATGCTATAATGCCATGTCTTTGCGCTTACCCCATATTCGCTACCCCTCCCCTTTCCTGCAAGCCGACACACGGGACGATCCTACGAGCCTTGGCGCCTCCACCACTTACGCGTCAAAAATGACCAGAATGGACCTTAGCGATTTCTTATGGGATTTAACACGGGGAAATAGGCAGAACTGTTGCTGTACTATTACTTACGGGAGATGATCCGTTTGGAGAAGTCCCAGCTTGATAGCTATCTCCTGATGAAGGATTTTTCCCACTGCGTCATGCCGTTCCTTGTATTCAGTTGCAGCAAATGCCTGGCAGCCCCCTGTAATATGTTGGATGGTTTCTTGGGCTTGACATCCATATCGGCATCTGTCGTTTTGAACCTGAGGGTCTTTGACGATATATTTCAGGTAATTTCTGGTTGGTATAACCTGATCCTGAATGGCCAGTATTGATCCCTCCGTTTCAGGGAACATCTTTCCTGATGTCAACCAATAGTTCGACGCTGTATTGTCGACATAGTCTTGGCTGACCTCATTGGGATGTCGCCCGTGTAGAGGTTTACCCATCCAGGTGCGCAGTTTTTCGTCTTTAGTGAGGTGGATTATGCGCATTTCTGGTTCCCTCAGTTTAATCGGTGTTGTGTCATCTACTGCGCAGATAGCGCGATGTAGAGTAGATGTCTCAGCCTGCATCTGAAAATAAGTTCTTAAGTTTGCAATTTGTTTGTCTAATTGCTCACCTATATCCATAAGTCCTCTTCCTCCTAAATTCCGTGGTAATGTCGTTCTTTCCACTGCACTTTTGGGATGGTGTTTTTGTGCCTTTGTAAGGTGCGTTCGTACTTTTCGCTGAAGATTTTCTATGTCCGTTTTTGTCCACTTAACAATGCCAAATGAGTAGCTAAGCGCGGAACATGCGTAGGTGTTTAGTGCCTTAAACAAATTTCTACTGTTAAGGTGTGAGCGAAGCAGCTGTTTTACCCTTCGTATAAACTCTGTAGTTATCTCTGTTTTCATTTGTTTATGGTCAATTTTCCGCGCTTGCTTACTCCAAGATATTTATACATATCGTTTTCACCCATAGCCTCGATGTTCTGGCCATTTTGCATATCGAATCCTCCGGGCTGTACTTTTCCTCTGACTATATTTAAAATACGGCACTTGTCTAGCCCGAAGTGCATACTAATATCATTAGAAAAAGTTTCTACAGTTTTTAGCATCTCATCGAGTTGGTTGCGAGTGGAAGCCATTAATTTCAAATCATCCATGTACAATAAATGATTAAGCTTCGCCACCACATTGTTGTTATTTTTGATGCTAAAACCTGCGTCTGTGGAGTTTAATAGCTGAGATAGTGGGTTCATAGCTAGACAGAACCACAGAGGACTCAACGAATCTCCTTGAAACAGGCCCCGGCTGATTGCGATATTTTCAGTTTCGATGTTAATTTCACCAGGTATTTGAAGGTGAATTCTAGTTTTCCACTCTGTCATTATATGCTCTAAAAAGGTCACTATATTATCATCGACTTTATATATTCTCAATATATCTATAAGCCATTCATGCGGCACTGAATCAAAGGCCTTCTTGTAATCAATGAAGGCAGTAAAAAGATTCCTCTTTTTGGAATACGCCTGGTTAGAAATGACTGAGTCGATGATGAGTTGTTCTTTGCAACCCATGGAACCCTTAGCGCATCCTTTCTGTTGAGGCTCTATGATATTGTTCAGAGCACAGTGTTGGTAGATACGCCGGGCTACACAGGATGTGACCAATTTATACAAAGTTGGAAGACAAGTAATTGGGCGGTATTTGGCTGGATCTTGGGTGTTATTTTGATCCTTCGGTATTAAATAAGTGGTACCCTGAGTTAGGAATGCTGGTATATCCTGCGGATTAGAAATGACATGATTAATTAGTGTTGATAAGCACTCATGAACACTCCAAAACTTCTTGAGCCAAAAGTTTTGAACTCCATCTGGTCCAGGAGATTTCCAGTTATGAAGCTCTTTGATGATATTTGAGACTTCTTCAGTAGTGAAGGGTTCGTAAAGGGTAGTAATGTAGTGTTGGCAGTTCTGTGTCGTATCTTCTATCCACCCAGCATTGTTGTTAAGAGCAGCTGGTGTGGAAAGTTGATTTCCCCAAAACTCATGAATTTCTTCTTGGCTTGGGTAAGTCTTATCGACACGTTCTACAGTGGAATTGAGTTTTCGATAGAACGCCTTCTCAGAACTCTCAAAAAGAGCATTGTCGCTTTTGCGGTTGTTACTAACTTTGTACCTCCTTAGTCGCCCTGAATAAACGGAGAGTTTTTGTTTTAATGTATCCAGACACTGATGGGCTGTGTTGTTTTCTGGAGCATATCTTGAGTGTCTTGCGGTACTCAGCATTATTTCTTCAGCTCTCCTGATGACTTTTCTACTTGTTACACTTCGTATGTATTCTGTGACTATACCAATATCCTTACGTAGTAATTCAATCTTTCCGAGTAGTCTTTTTTCCCAGGGTGCAATTCTGTTACCAGTTCTTTCGTTATTAGTACCCCCGTCGTGTTCTGATCTTAACGCCCATTACATTAGCAATTGCTGTTGCTGCACAGTAGATTACCATGTGCAAATATTCTAATGTGTGGGCTTCTACGATATAATTGGGTAGGACTTCAGTGTTCACAATTTGTAACAGCGCCCCTAGTTTTTTACAAGAGTTTATTCGTGGTAGCGGTGGTCTGCTAAGTGGGTTTGTTCCATTAAACTCCTGTACCGCACGTGCCATTTCGCTTACTAGGTTATCACGTAACTCGTTGTTTTCCTGCTCTGTATTGCCAGGTTGAGTTTCTTGTATGGCAAGCTCAGGAATCTGCTCATGAACTTCAACAGGGACTGGATCTTCAATTACAACATCGTTATGAATCTCCCGTTCGACTTCGCTTCTGATGGTATTGCGTCGAGTCTCTGGGATAAGGTTGTTTCTTATAATTACCCGGTATTGGTCTGATACTCGTTGCTCCGATACTTGAATATCTGGGTATGTCCTGCAAAATTCGGCATACAGCTGTTGTCGGTAGCCGATTGTTTCTTGACCGAGGTTTGTCACCTTGTAGTAGAAGCGCAAAATGTTTTCATTAATGGACACAGTCCATTTCATGCGCTGCCTCGGTCGTCCCGCTTGAGTGAGCGCCGGCTGATGTTCCAGCGCAGCACCTTCGGCGGGTGGAGCTCTTGTTGTTGTTTGGCTCGCTTGTGGTTGTGATTGTGGTTGGGCTGTAGCTGATTGTATGACAGGGGCCCGCCTCCTCAACACCCTGCCACCGACGTCCCGCATGCTGTCACGTCCAGCGCCGGCTCCAGACGTGCCCTGGCGATCCCCAGGCAGCGATCCTAAACATAAATTATGATTCTCCATTCTCATGGGTGTGCATTTTATACCTACTGCCAGGTGTCAGTTTTTGTTCCACGGCAAGTATTCCTGCTACTCTCTGGGTATTGGCGCTACGAATACCCAGAAAGCATCCCCCATTCGCAGGGGGCCGCGCCTGATAGAAGAACTGACAAAAAACTCCCACAGGTTATTATTATTATCATTATTATTATTATTATTATTCTGTAAAAATTGTGAGTTAAAATGCTTCGGTTCCTGGACTAAAAGCAGCTCGGTACGTTTTAGAGATTTGCGGTTGTGAAGTGAAGGAAAATTAATCATCTAACTTTGGCGTTTAAAACTGAAAATTATATCTTATTTGAGGTTATCGGATGTGCAGAGGGAAAAGATTACTGTTCTTGTGGAGCAAGGAACCTCTAAGAGGAACATATATGCACTGGGAGGCGTAACACAGGGTATTGTGTCAAAAATTAATGCCAGGAATTTAGTAAAGATTAAAAATACAGTATGGAAACTCGCCAAAAAGTAACAACAGGTTTCCACGATTATTTTGTTGTCTAATCAGGTAGAACAGTCTAACAATTTTCCACCTTCAGTACTAAAGGTAGCTTTTGTGTAACGGTTTTAGTTAAAACCATAAGAAAAATAGTTCGTGCTCAATGAGTATAACTGGACCAAAATAGAAATACAAAAACAAAATACCTGGACCAACAGGTAATTCACGTAATGATGGTCGGTATGAGCAATCCCTCACTTACTGATCAACGGCTTTGGGTGGATAAGTCAGAAAGTGGTAGGACACCCTTTTGTCCTGGGGTTGAAAAATCAATCTCGAAGGTGGAATGTATAAGGCAAGTAGAAACGACTACATTAAAATTCCCTATGGATCTTCCTGGTACAATAATCACGGTGTTAGAAATCAATATCTTCCAAGGGAAGAAAAATCCGACAGGGAAGAAAACAAAATTAGAGCCTGGAAAGTTCAGAGCATGTTTCAGCCTGATAAGATGCACAATATTATTCAAAAGATGAATAGGCTAAATATTGATGTACTAATGCCGGATTTTACCAACGATTCCTAAATACTTAAAAATTACCTAAATGAGCTTATGTACTTCCTAACCCTAAAACGGATTTCACCATACACCATGCGCCAAGAATTCCCTAAACCGCTTAAGCATTACCTTATCGTAGGATACGTTTTGCGATCTCCCTAAACTATTGTGGTATTAGTGCACTATCTCAATCACGAACCTGGCAAAGAACCCCTTATGTTTTTTATATTCACCCCTACCCCCACCCTTTTGTTGGCCACGCAGCGTTTCGGCCCTAGAGATTTTACTTAGTTACGGCATGACCTATTTATTCCCAAATGTTTGTGCAATATCTCGATCTTGAGCGTCACAAAAAAAATAATAAAAACCGCGAATTTGACCCCTTATAACTACCCTCGTCCCCCACTCTGGTTTCCGGCTTTGGGGATTTTACTTAGTTATGTCATTATTTTATACTGACATTTCATGTCAGGTCTACTTATTTCCTAATTTTGGTGCACTATCTCAATCACTAACCTCGCAAAAAACCCCTTATATTTTTTATATTCACCCCTACCCCCACCCCTTTGTCGGCCACGCAGCGTTTAGCCCCTAGAGATTTTACTTTGTTACGTCATAACATACTTACTCCCAAATTTTGGTGCACTATCTCGATCATGAGCGTCACAAAAAAAATAACAAAAACCGCGAATTTGACCCCTTATAACTACCCTCGTCCCCACTCTGGTTTCCGGCCGTTGGGGAAAGTCATGTACACAACTAATTCAACATATCTTTGTATAGTTTTTCCATATTACTTATCACTCACAAAATCCTCTCCCAGCTCTTAGACTATTATTGAAGATAAAATAAAAAAACGTCCGTTAAGGTACTGAAATATAAACATACCAGTGGAAAGGCTATTAGTCCTGTCGCCAGGGGGGGTACAACGGCCTTCTTAATTCAGATGGACTTACCCAAGTTTTTTTTATGTATTTTGGCCCGTAGAACACGAATTTTTTGGGTAACAGTTGATCCGGATGTCGATAAGATTGTTATAAACAAAGAAGTTGAGGAATTACATAACAGCGATTTCTCGCAAAACAAAACAATTTTTTGTATTTTTTGGGTCATTCTAACTAAAAAATGTTCCTACAAGTTTTTTCGTAGGATGCATAGTTTTCGAGATAAACGCGGTTGAACTTTCAAAAAATCTAAAAATTGCAATTTTTGAACCCGAATAACCTTTGAATAAAAAATAAAATAGCAATTTTGATTACCGCCTTTAAAAGTTTAAGTCAAATTTTATCTGTTTTGAATATTTGCATTGCTAAAAATTTATTTTTTGATTGTTAAAAAAAGCTATAAACACATGTGTTTCCTGTGCCTAATACATGCGTTTTAAAGCATGCTACGTAGAAATAGCCCCGCTTGCACTTTTATGTCCTCTACCTACTCATTCGATTTTAAATGAGAAATCATTGAAAACATCACTCAAGCACTAGGTGTTTATAGCTTTGTTTTAACAATAAAATAATAAACTTTTAGCAATACAAATAATTAAAACCGATATAATTTGACTTGAACTTTCAAATGCGGTAAGCAGAATTGCTATTTTATTTTTTAATCAAAAGTTATTCGGGTTCAAAAATTGCAATTTTTCGATTTTTTGAAAGTTCAACCGCGTTTATCTCGAAAACTATGCATCCTACGAAAAAATTTGTAGGAACATTTTTTGGTTAGAATGACCCAAAATATACAAAAAAATGTTTTCTTTTGCAAGAGATCACTGTTATGTGATTCCTTAACTTCTTGGTTAATAACAATCTTATCGACATCCGGATCAACTGTTACCCAAAAAATTCGTATTCTACAGGTCAAAATACATAAAAAAAACTTGGGTAAGTCCATCTGAATACAGGAGGCCGTTGTACCCCCCCTGGCGACAGGACTATATTCCAATTTAAAAAAAATGTGGCTGTATTCACAAAACTGTTACTCATACCAAATATTTTAAGAATCCACAAACATGGGTTTTTACAAATCATGTAGAAGGGTGTTGGATTCGCTTTAAACAATACTTGAGAAGTCTTGGGGTAATAGGCCAAGGTAATAAGACAAAAATATACCCTGTTCGTGACACTTTAGCAGTCAGGGTACTGATGCGTTTTTCCAACAAGTTATACCTATAGGAACAAATTGTAACTATTTTCTGCGTAGGATCTGGCGGCCATTTTTATTTATAAACAATTAACTGTCAAAAAATGACATTTTTCCCTTTTTTCTTCAAATCAATCGAAAACAGTGAAACTTATGATTTTTTTAGTACAAATATCTTTGATATTATGGAAAAAGCTTTAAAATGACATATTACAAAGTTTGATAGACCCATTTATTGATAACATAATTGCGAAAAAGGTCGAAATTGCAAAAAAAATGATTTTCGCAATAACTGTTGTAAAAATTAGTGTACAGGTGTGAAATTTTTGTCAAATGAGGGTTCTTTGGTGTTTAATATGTGATAAAAATTTCAAAGCGATTCATTTAATAGTTTAAATTTTATTCGAATTGATTATCTCAGAGAACATTTTTTTGCAATAACATAAGTCAGAAAAAAATGATGCTAGAACCATTCCACAGGTGTCAAGTGGAAGAGCATGAGCCATGTTTTCAACTTGGTTTAAAAAAGCGAATAAAAAATGCATTTACTAGTAATAAATAATTATGCAAATGTACTGTAAATCTTTACTTTACTTTACTTTACTTTTTGAATAACTTTTTCCAAAAAACTTAACTTTTTTACACTGTTTTAAGTGCACAACTACCAAGTAATGTTATTTATATCATAACTGATAAAAAATTGTAATAACTATATATAATTTCTTATATAATAAAATAAAAAGTTTATAAGGAAACATTTACGATACTTTTGCATAATTATTTATTACTAATAAATGCATATTTTATTCGCTTTTATTAAACCAAGTTGAAAATATAGCTCATACTCTTTCATTTGACGCCTGTGGAATGGTTCTAACGTCATTTTTTTCTGACTTATGTTATTGCAAAAAGATGCTCTCTGGGAAAAACAATTTAAATAAAATTTAAAAAATTGAATGAATCGCTTTGAAATTTTTATCACATATTAGGCACCAAAGAGCCCTTATATGACAAAAATTTCAAAGCTGTACAGTAATTTTTACAGTAGTTATTGCGAAATTAATTTTTTTTGCAATTCAGACCCTTTTTCGCAATTATATTAACAATAAATGAGTATATGAAACTTTGTAATACGTCATTTTAAAGCTTTTTCCATAATCTCAATGATATTTGTACTAAAAAACCATGTTTCATTGTTTTCCATTGATTTGAAAAAAAAATGGGAAAAATGACAGTTTTTGACACTTAATTGTTTATAAATAAAAATTGCCGCCAGATCCTACGCTGGAAATAGTTACAATTTGCTCTTATAGGTATTACCTGTCAAAGAAACCCTTAAGTACCCTGGCTGCTCGAGTGTCATGAAAAAAACCTTATTACCCTGGACTATAATGAGTTCCCTGTTTCTACCATATATGGTCGCTAAGAGTATAGTATAAGGCATATAGACGCTCGTACGGGCGTCGGCAGGTCATTTCATGGCCCAGTTTTGGTGTGGGTAAGTTAGGTTTCGTTATGTTAGCTTAGGTTCCCTCCTGAGCCGTGAGATAACTTACCGATGCCCGTACGGCCCAGGTGTGGTTAGGTTAGTTTGGTCCCGTACGGGCGTAGGTAGATCATCTCACGGCCCACGTTTAGTTTGGTTAAGATAAGTTCAATTATCCTGCTCTGTGAGATGGGCGAGGCTTGTTTTGTTTAGGTTTGATAGGTTTGGTTAGATAAGGATTGATAGATGATTTCACTAATATACAATTTCTTGGCGATGGACTCCAAGGTATCTGGTGCCCACGGTGGAAGTCGTCGACTGTGGTTTTATGTTATAATCATTCAAAATCAGTGGATAACCATTACTCAGGGGTTTTGGGGGTCGCTAAGAATGAACTTCATGACGGCGATTGTGTCCGAGATACTTGGTGCCCAGGGTTAAATGGTCACCTGGGGTTTTAGGTTATAATCATTCAAAATCAGTCAATAACTATTACTCGGGGGTTTTGGCGGTCGCTGAACACGAATTTCATGTCGGCGATGATTTAGGAGATATCTGGTGCCTATGATGGAACTTAAGTCAGCCAATAACCGTTACCCGGGGGTTTTGGTGGTCGCTGAGCACGAATTTTATGTTATATCATTTAAAATCTGTTATATCATTTAAAAATTTTGTTAATATTTTGTAATATGACTTTGATGTTAGAAGTGTCAGCTGCTTCTGCAGCTTGTAGCTCTTTATGTATATCCCATAAATTTACTTTATTAATTGGACAATGAAGAAAAATGTGGTCTAGATCTTCTTCCTGTCCGCACTCACAGTATGGATGTGTTTTAATGTTGATTCGATGTAAATGAGTTCCAAATATACCATGTCCTGTTCTCATTCTTATTATGTTCGTTAAGTGTCTTCTATCATTATATGGAAACTTTTTAAACCATGGTGTATCCAGGAATGATTTTTGTATTTCTCCATACCATTTCCCTTTTAATTGAATGGAGTTCTTCCAGAAATTGTTATGTTTTTCTTTGATTCTGGCTTTCAATTTTGGGAGTATGCCATTATAATTTATTTTTATATTAGCAGGGATTTTGAGACTACTTCCAATTTTTGCTAGTTTATCAACATATTAATTTTCCTCAATGCCGCTATGTCCTGGGATCCAAGGATAATTTGAATTTATTGCCACTGTTGTTGGATTCCACTATTAATCTTCTGGTTAATAATGTGACATTATCTGTTTTAGCACTTAATCCAATTTGTTTCAACTTATCTCTTGCACTCATAGAATCACTAAAGAGAATACCTTTTGAAATATTTTTTTCTAGAAACACACTTATCCCCTTATTTATTGCACTAATTTCTGCATTACGTATATTTAATTCAGATGGTAATTTTGAAGAATAGGAGTAGTATAAATTTGGCATGTATACTCCAAACCCCACATGATCGTTTTGATTTTTAGATGCATCAGTAAATACAAACTGGTACTTGTTTATTAAATGATTCGTTTCCGCTTTGAAAATAATATTATTATTATTATATATGTTATTTTTTGAAATATTTAAATTGATTACTGGAATTGGTTTTTGTTGCATTTCATATTCAAATTCATAACAGGGTAATTTATCATATCTGTGAATTGAGTCTCTATATGGCTCAATATTATATAAAGCTTCAGATAAATATGATTTTTCTTTGTTTCTCCCACAAACTGGTTTATGTATATGTATATTATATGTTTATATTTCATCATTTTGTATCATACAACCTTGTAATTCTTAGGCAGCGTCTTGTCTGTGTTTTGTGTTTTGTTAGTATTTTTGTTAAAGCTAGTTGTTTGGTTATTTTTTTTGTGACCGAGTCACAAAAGTGTGCGGCGAGTAATGTTATATGGGTAAAAGTGTAATAATATAGAAAGGCTACTCGTATTTGAGTTATGATTAAATATCTAAATGAACCGTTATTATTTAGGTAAACTGTACTAATTATCAAACAGATGCTACAATAAAATAAAAGATTTTTTACTCTTCACCCATATGGGTTTACATTCTCCTTTAAAATTTACGCTTTTCGCAAATGAAACGCAGATTTCTGTTAGGTATTACATTTTTTTACCTACGCAGTATCTCAAAAAGTAAAATAAGGATATGTAAAATAATTACAGATCACATTTTTTTATTACAAATATGTCTTTTTACTAATTTAATTAATAATTTGTTGTTATACACCCAATTGGGCGGACACCAACAATAATTTTAGTTTTGTTGTCTACCCATTTGGGTAGACATATAAAATGTTTTGAGTTTATAAAAAAAGACCTGTCGCTTAACTATAATAATATGAATACCGTAAAGCGGGGTTACTTTGCACCATTTATTATTATTTTTTTTTCTTAGAGTGGATATAAAGTTACTTGAAAGAAGATCTGAACTTTTTATTACATACATCTATTGAACAGGTCGTAATATAGCTTTTATTTTAGCTATTTTTTAGGTATATTGCATAATTAAAAGAAAAACCTAGTTTTATTAGTGGTGCAAAGTATACCCTAGAAGAGTCATACTTTGCACCACTTGATATTTTAATAATATTTGGCTACAAGATGCTTGCTGGTGCATAGTAATCCTACAGGATTTTAAACTTTGCACCAATTAAATGCAAAAAAATGTTCATTGGCCAATTTTTTAAATTTAAACCTACCTACATTTATGAAAGAAGCATAAAAGGAAAAAACATTGCTACATTTTAAACGAATAAACTTTACTATAACGACAATAGTGAAAATACAAAGTTTGAAACTAATCCCACCACAATTTGTCGCATTCTGGAACAATGTACAATCCTCGTCTGGAAATTTTTTTGGGAGGTTTTATGGCACCAATGACATTGCCCCACGAATACCATATTTCGTCGCGTCTTTCTGGCCATTTCCAAGATTTTAACGATTTTGTCATGGCATTGATCATCGCTCCATCATTTTCAATTGCTGTTATTACGCCGGGGTATACATTATCTTCATAGAAAAATAAAACGTACTCACCAATATTTTTTTTAACAACATCTAATTCAGAGTTTTTAACTTTTTCAGCAATATTTCTTCCAAGAGAACCGGATGCGAGTTTTTCATTAAATTCGCTTTCTTCTTCCATCTCTTGCACCTTTATTTCATCGTCTGATGAATCCCTGCCTACTGGAAAGTGGTCGTCCAAAAAATTGTTCTCCTCTGAATCATCTACGATTTCTGGCTCAACAGCTTTATGAGGTGTGGAAGTAGATGCTTCAGTTAGATCTTTTAAACTAATTTCAGAATGGGCAATACTTTGTCCTGCCGGAACAGTTATTTTCTTTTTCTTCCCACGTGTCTTAAACTTTGTGGCTTCCTTTCTTTTATCTTCTAAATACTGAATGAAAGTGTTTTCGATATCCGACGAACTTGATTTATTATTTGTTGAATCACTATCAGTTATCACACTAGATCGCTTAGTTGTTTTTAACCGCTCCAAGAGCGGTGTTACATCACAAGGAACGATACCGCATTTCTTAAATCCGAACTTTAATATCTGATCGCCATTCTTTTGTATTTTTTCGATTAATGACCGTAGAAGCGTTGGAAAATGCTGTTTCTCAAGTACATTTGATCTACTGCCTACATGGGTTTCCTTATATTGAGATAAAATTTCCCTCCAGGCCTTTTTCATTGGAGCAAAGAATGCTAATCTATCAACATCTAACGGTTGTGTAACGGGGGTGCTATTCGGAGGCAAACATATAAAATGAATGTCGTGTTTTCGACACAAATCCAGGACTTCAACATTAATATGAGAAGACAAATTGTCTCCTAAAACGACCTTCTTTCCCTGAATTTTTTAAGCCTGGGCAATAGAATAGTGTTAAACCAATTTACAAATGTCTCTGATCCGAACCAACCAGAGGCACTATTTGCATAACGTGTACCAGGGGGGCCATTTTCAGTCCAGGTGTCCCACAAATGCTTGGATTTGTACACCACATAAGGAGGTAGTAGCTCGCCAGCTGCATTTCCACACATCGTAAGAGAAATGCTACTTTTTGAAGAGGTACAAATTCATTCAGGATATTTAACCCCACGTTTAGTTAATACCTTTTTTCCGGGATCATCTGTTAAGTTAGTCTCATCATAATTAAAAATAGCATGTGGCTCCACACCAGTTATAGTTTGTCTTAAATTTTCAATGTATTCAGTCATTTGGTCTGCATTGAGTGCTGCTCTGCTTCGTTTAATGTTTGAGGCTATCCTTGCAGTAAGGTCCTTATGACGACTTAAAAATGATTTGACCCAATCGATACCTGGAGTATTATCCTTAAAGCGAGTAATATTTTTTCCTTGGCGATTTAAATAGCTCTTTATTATTTGCCGCAATTCCATCCCAGTAACAGGAAAACCAGCATCACTAAGGCTCTGAATACATTGTACGAAGCACCTTTCCTCTTCGTACGAGAATGTTGTTGGGTATCTTGGTTTTCCAGCGTGTACTTTTTTTAATTTATAAAATATAGTTCTCCTTGGGATTTTAAAGGTTTCAGCTGCAACTCTTGTGCTTATGCCATCTTTTATGGCTGACAAACATGCCTTCAGATCTTCTTCTGTGTAGTCTGCATATTTGCGAGATCCCAGGCTCCTTTTATAATGTCTGGGCATTTCCTAAAACAATTTTTCTATTTAACTTTTACTCCTGGGGATACTTTGCACCACTTGCAAGTTGGCGGTGCAAAGTATACCAAATTATAACGTCTTAAGTGCACAAGTTAACAATGTTTTTTTTGTTATTGCTATCCTCGTTTAAAACCGTTATTTTAACAACTAAAAATCGCAATCGGTTATGGTATATATCATTAGATGTGTACTTACCAATTTTTGACCGCTGTGACTGTCTGTACTGTATGATTTTGCAAAGCCAGAAAATAATAAATTTTTAAGGTTGATATTCGAATAACTGTCTGATGAATAACTGGCGACCGCAGGGACAATCGCGCGCGTCTTACTGATGTATTGCGATGTTGCCTATGTGTTCTAAAGGTAGTACAAATATCTAAAGAAAATTGAGCGTAGATTTACACAAAATATACTTTTACACGTTCGGTGCAAAGTTACCCTGCTCAGTGCAAAGTAACCCCGTTTTACGGTATGTACAGTTGAGTTCGCGAGTCTTTACCCGTGCGTCATCATTTAAAGCATACGAAATAAGTCGGAAATCTATTTCACGCAACAACAACTGACAGAAAGTGGCTACTGTTCCGATTATGGGTTTTATTATAAAATTTGACGTTATCAAATATATAGAATGTCAAATGTAAGTTTTGCTTCAAAATTTTTGTGCAGAATTACAGCTACATTTGAAGTAGCTTAATAAATTATTTTATTATTATTGATTATTAAATAAATAAGCAATTTATAAAAAAATTCAATAACATATTTTATTTTTGTTATTTTATTCACTTTGACGGAAATCTAAACACAATCATTTCTTTTCTGTGTGAATGACGTTAGCTTTGTATGTTTTAAATATTAATTGCCAAAATATAATTATTTACCTTAAAATTTCAAAGCCCAATATAAAATTAGTTGTGAAAACAACTGTTTGTGTAATAGAAAGAAACTTCAAAACGCAAAAATTCGACAAAAACCGCAAAAAATTCAACTGACTGACAGCCATAAAAGTAAACAAAGCAGAAACGTCAAACAAATTGTGCTTAAAATATGAAAACATACCGAATCGTCTTTTTTTGTACCTATCTCTTTTCAATGCACTGAGTCTAGATGGTTCATAAAAATAACATGTGTTTTTACTAAATAAAAAACGGCAGCTGGTTTGTCATGAGTTTCATGCGTGGAAGAGAATGATGCTAAATAAAAAGTATGTGTTTTATCTCGCCAGGTATTAATGACGCACGGGTAAAGACTCGCGAACTCAACTGTATATACTTACCTTTAAAGTATAGAAATTTTAATACAATAATAAAATTTCAGTATAATTTAAAAATTTAAACACTGTTTTCTATTATCTTTTAAGCAACCCCTCCTCCATGTATACAGTGAGTATATCAAGGTTGAAATAAATTAATTTTTCGTAAATGGACGATTGGGGAAATATGTAAATCCCAAAACAGGTTGATTTTTATGTTTAAATTATCTATGATTTTTTGGAATATTATACAATACTAGTGACGTCATCCATCTGGACATGATAACGTAATCTATGATTTTTTCAAATGGGAATAGGGGTCGTGTGATAGCACATTCGAAAGGTGATTCAACGCTGTGTTCACTAATATAAACACTAACATAATTATTTATACAGGGTTTTAAATTGTCTTTAATTAAATTAATTGACAAATATCGAAGAATGTAATTAATTTATTTAATTCAAAAAATATGTTACTGCTGTCATAAATAGAAAAAAGGTTATCTGACAAACAAACATTGTTTTTCGCTTAAATTCAATGTCTAAGGTGCCACCCACCTGCCTCTGGGCAGATTGAACATTTCATTTAAGCGAAAAGCAATGTTTATTTGTCAAATAAATATTTTTTCCTGTTTTATGACAGCAGTAAAAAATGTATTTTGGATTAAATAAATTGCATACATTCTTCTTTTTGTATCAATTAATTTATTTTAAAAAATATTTTTTGGCCACCATGTATGAATAGTTATGTTAATGTTAATATTTCTGAAAAGAGAATTGAATAACCTTTCAAAGCAGCTATCACACGACCCCTATTCTCGTTTTAAAAAATCATTGATTTCGTCATCACGCCCAGATGGATGACGTCACTAGTGTGATATAAATGCCAAAAAATCATAATTTAAAAGTAGAAATGGACCTGTTTCGGAATTTGTTTCGAAAATTGCCCATTCACGAAAAAATTAATTTATTCCAACCTTTACGTGCTCACTGTATTAGTGATGTTGATTATAGTTACTTTCGAGTATTCGTTACAAATCGATACTTTTGTATAAGTAATCCTTTACAGTATTCGTTACTTTGATTACTATGATTACTTTTGTTACTTTTGTATTTGAGTACCGGTAATTATATCGAGAATCGTATTTCTCAGTAGGTAGGTAGGTATTTTGTATAGGAATTCCGATATAACAACGACCTTCACCGATCTGTTTAAGGGATAAAATGATTTGATTACTATGATTACTTTTGTTATTTTTGTATTTATGTACCGGTAATCATATCGAGAATCGTATTTCTCAGTAGCTAGGTATTTTGTATAGGTATTCCGATATAACAACGACCTTCACCGATCTGATTTTACTCGCTGGGATACGATGGGTAGAAAGTAATCAAGTGTACTGGTTGTAGATACAATAGTCGTTACTCGCTCTGATACGATTGGTACGAAGTAACGAAGTAATCAGAGTAATCAAAGTTACGATTTGCCTCTCTGTATAGTAATGGTTACTTTCGTTATTCGTAAGTAACGAGTACTTTGTAACGAATAGATACTTTTTTAACGTTTCTACACTGTATACCTATTGCGAGATTTTTATAAAATTTTTATATCAAAAGAAAAATTGAAAAAGTAATCTATTTGGATACAATAAACTTAAACTAAACAAAAAACTATTAAAAAATTGTTAATCTATAAATCTAAATATATCCCATATTTAAAATCTTTATTACCTGGTGAATTATAATAGCTTTACCTTGTTTTTTGCAAAATAATTATGTTTTGCACCACACATAAAATAACTTTTCAAATTTAATATACTCATGGAGCGGATTTTAAAAAGTAATTTACTAGTTCCGCAACCATTTTTCTAAAAAAAAAGTAAAATATTAAACACTAAACGCGATACTGTGTATCAGAAGTTGGATTTGTTTTCACGTTATCATTTTTCATGGAATTAAAATGTTTATCTACGACTGATACATAATATATGTATTATACTTGTGGTGTTTGCAATATAATGCCATATAATAATCCCTTAGGGATTAATAATGCGGGATCAATAATAGCTATTAATCCCTCGGGCACAACAATCACAAAATTCACCACGGAAACAAAATAATCAACCTCAAAAAGTGTCACTGTCAAACGAATAGTATATTTGACAGTTTGTGTTGAGATGGACGAAAATGAAGAATCTTTTAATTTTACACCACCAGAAATTGTAGAACTAGCTACAGCAACAGCATGATAAACAGTAATGTACCATCTTCTTGTTCTACAGCAATCGAGATCCCAAATATTTGTATTAAAAACTCTACTAAAGTTGTTAATGATGATTCTCAACCAATTCAGTTTATTAATTGTACTATTACTAATTTTAATGTTTTTAACAAATAAAGTTGTTCATTAAAAATCTTAAATTAATTAATTTTTCGTAGATAAAGTAGAGTATACTACTCGCAATAATGGCTCTCATTCCCTCGGAATGTTACTCCCTCGCCGCTAACGCGGCTCGGTTCGTAAATATTCCTCGGGAATAATAGCCATCATTATTGACTCGTGGTATAATCTACTATATACTAATATATTTTTAGTAATAATATTTTTATTAAAAGCCTAAAAATTTAATGCGGATATATACAAAATAGCAGAAATTTTTAGATTTTTATAATTTATCCACATAGGTGGTGTTTTTCAATGTAAACATTAAAGGCCAAGTCTTTTATTAGATAGCAACACGCCTGAGTATTTATATTTTTGAAATGACAACATTTATTACTTTTTAAGAATTTACTTATGGGCGTAGGCGCAAATATTTTACGGCTATCCCTATTTTTTCTATCATTACACGGCAAATTACGTGTAGTAAAATTATCGCTGGTATGGAGATGTAAACATTAGTTGACAATGACATTGTTTTAAATGTTCTTGGATAACCATTATTTGTATAATCGCGTAAATAATTAATTCATTTAATTAATATTATTAATTTTTCACTAATTATGTATTAAGTGATTACAATAATTTATATACTATACAATAAAAACTAATAATCGAGATAAGACAGAAAGTGATAAAGTTACTTTTTCAATAATATATTATTAATATGGAGTGCCTAAATAAATTTTGAACATCTTTAACAAAAAATACTTGGCTCACAGAATATATCTTGGTGCATTCTGTGCTTGGACCTTCCATAAATAATAACCAATAAATAACTTAAAGTTAACGTCCTAAATCAATTAATTATCAAATACACTATCAATATTATTTAATAAACAACTCAAAATATTTTTGAAGCCGTGTCAAATATTTAGTAGCCTTGTTTGCCACTGTCATGTCGCCATATTGTGTTCGACTAAGTGCGTTGTATGACAAAGATACCGAATGTTCGATTTCGAAAATATGTATTACCACGGACATGATGTTTATTTTTCTCGAATCCTGAAAAAAACTAAAAAGTTTTTTGAAAAATTTAAACTCCTAATGAAAGATTACATTATTACTGAGGGCCAAAAGTCCCTTAGAATAAATAAAAAGTTTCTTTTGAATGAGATATTTGAAATTAAAGATAACACTTAATTTTCTCTTCTTTTTCACCCATGTAACTTATTAAAATAAACATTATAGATGTTTTCAGAGAATATTGGCCCTCGCTAATACCGCAATCTTTCATTCTGCGTTTAAATTTTTCAAAATTACTTATTAGTTTTCTGAGGATTCAAAAAAAATTAATGCATGTAAACAGCAATGGAGCCGAAATTTTGCGCCTATCTCCATAAGTAGATTAGAATAAAATAATTTTAATTGAAATGCAGTGTTTCAATTTATTTAAATTATTTATGTAGGTACTTATCAGTAAAGCTCAACTACTATATTTATATCACATTAATATTTTTTTTTCATAATTATCGATGATGATTATTAATTACAATCTGATCATAAATGGCAAAACAGCAATTTCAATTAGTACTCTTCCTTAAAATTTAGAGCTTACCCTATTAACTTCTTTTATCTAAACTAACAAGATAATGTACTACTCTATCATGCACAATCACAAGCACTCTGCTCTGCTTTTCACTATTACTCAAACTATGTACATAGTTCTTTTCAATGTCAAAGCTCAAAATGGCTTTGTACTCTTCAGTATGTTAAGTTGCCTAGTAGTATTGAGGAGCTGTAATGCCTCAATAATCTGTTGCTTATGAAGTCGTTGCTCGTGACTTACTACCATTTTCTTCATGACCATAGGGGAACTCAAACCATAGTCTCATCTGTGGGAACAACGAATGTAAACGGTATAGAGGTAATAACCATTGAGATCTGAAAATTCACAATTACAAGCCCCCAAACCAGCCTTTTATATTTTCAACCCACAACTAACTTCCAATCACAATCAAATCAGCTTATACTGGGGACATTAAGAGTCACAGTTTACTCTGGGGCTATGCAGACTCGGATGCTAATGAAGACATAGTTGAAGTATAGGCTGAAATGAGTGACCTAACGCTAATCCGTGATCCTAAACTTCCACCATCTTTTCAGAGCAAAGTTTGGAAAAAAGGATATAACCCGGACATCTGTTTTTCAAGTAATAACTTCGACGACCGATGTACCAAAGTAGTATATGGCCCCATACCAAAACCTTATCATAGTCCAATTGGTATAAACATCTTTCCAATTGTCAGACTACAAGCTATTCCATTCAGAAAGAGATTTAACTTCAAAAAGTCAAACTGAAAAAAGTATGCAGGCGTCCTAGATTCTGAGCTGCTATGTCTTGAACCAAAAATAGAGAACTACCAAAAATTTGTAGTGGTAATAAAAATGTGTCTAGAAAAGCTATCCCCGGAAGATCTAGGTAAAAATATGTTCCCGGGATGTCCAGCGAGTCCAAAGATCTAATGAAAACTTACGAAACCCGTTATTACACTGACCCTTTTAACCAAGAAACGGTTGACTGCGGAGCAGTCCTACTTCAACAACTAAGTCAAGCCAGAAAGAAAAAGTGGATTGAAACCGTGGAAAAATAGGACATGACACATAGTAGCAAAATAGCATGGAACCTTGCAAGAAAAGAACATACCTTGCAAGGTTACAACAAACCAAGTGGTACTCAACTCCTTATGAATGGAAGAACTAAGAACAATAAGGAACCAATTTACTAGAAGAAGATTGAATCAGGAGACAAAACACCTAGGTACTCCTCTTACACTAAAAGAACTCCTCCACGAGGGTATGAAGAGGATAAAATACAGAAAATCTGCAGGCGGGGATGACGTATGTCGTAAACAAATAAAGCATCTCTAGGCCAGGGAATGAAAAATTTGATTTTTCAACTTTATATCACGTACTGCAAAGCCTGCAAAATTCTAAAATCATGTAGAAAATTTAACACTAGAAAGCCGGAGGGGCCAATTTGGCCCCTGTTGCGAATTGAAGTTATTGTAGTTTTCCTATTTGTGGCAATAATAATATCATATTTTATGACTTTTATTATTTTGATACAAAGCCTTGTAGTCGATTGAAATGTTACATTTAGGGTTGCATTTCTTAGAGGAGCCAATTTTATTCTTTTAATGTGTAGAGGGGTTCAGTAGAAGCTTAAGTTCAAGTTTTTGGGATCGCCACCCTTGCCCCAGGCCGCCATATTGGAAAAAGGGGTGCAAAGGGCTTTCGCGCTGTATGTATCTCCTAAACTAGCAATCGTACAGAAAATTTAATTACACATAAAATGTAGCAAATTACATTTTCTACAATTTTATATCCATCACTTTTTGTCGTCAAGTGACCAACAAAAAAGTTATAAACAAAAATATGAGACAATTTTGTAAGAAGTTTCTTTTTGGAGGTTATCCTCCAAAAGTTGTTGTTTAATTTTATTTATTATCTAGGTTTTACAGCGCTCCAATCTTGACTAGATTTTCGAATTCTCATAGGAATACAATAAAAAAAATACTTTTCTATTTATATACATTATACAATACATGTATATTAGCCGAGTGGCAGCAATCGTTATGCCTACCACGAAAATCAAATTTAAGGTGAATGACCAATGTTGGTCTATTTTTATGTTTTAGAGGTCGCTGAATCCGAATATGAAGTTTATTTTTACCTAGATTTGGTGGAACATGTTCAAAAATCAAATTCTATACAAAAATGCCGAAAATCAATTTTGATTCAAGTCCATAAATGCTTAGAATAGCATGGACACAGAGGAAAACGAACACGGAAGTACTGCGAGAAATGGGTAAAGAATGCGAAATAATAAACACAATAAAAATAAGAAAGTTACAATATCTGGGACACGTAATGAGGGGACCGCGATATGAAATGCTAAGACTGATAATACAGGGAAAGATAAGAGGCGGAAGGAGTATAGGAAGAAGGAGAATGTCATGGTTAAAGAATTTAAGGGACTGGTTTAGATGCAGTTCTATAGAACTTTTTAGAGCAGCGGTGGATAGAGTAAAGATAGTGATGATGATATCCAACCTCCGATTAGGAGACGGCACTTGAAGAAGAAGCTTTGGTCGCTGTAAATATTTCCTTTTGAAAATTTTACTGTGTCACCTTTGAAGTATGTAGATAACAATGAAATTTATTAAAAATGTTTAAACACATTAAAAAAGGAGTTGTTAGTTTTTAAAGATTTTGTCATCATATTTCGTTAGTTTCATGTTTACTTGAAAAAGTTGAGTGACAAACTTTTTAGTTTATAATTTTACCCAACACAACACTAAAATATAATTAATAAAAAAGTTATGTTACTTCATAGACAAGCGGCACACCCCAAAAAACGCTTATATCTCGAGATCCTGACCACCGTGTGGTGAATGGCTAATTTTGATCATACTTTATGATTCTGATATCAAAAATTCGTTTTTTGCTCTTCCAAAGAATTTTGCATTTTGCGGTTGCGTCATTCTTCTTCTGAACCGGCGAATTTGTCCTCAAACAACTTCTTGGGCCTTTTCTATATATGTATGCTTAGGGTTATAAGTTTTAGAGTTGGAGAAAGGCCAAAAACAGATTAACTATAGCATAGGAATATTAAAATCATAGTAAATTGTATGAATAAAAAATATATGTAGATAGAAACGTGCGCCTAACTTTTGCTTTTATTGTATCCCTATGAGCATTCGAGAATCTGGTCAAGTTTGGAGCGCTGTAAAACCTATATAAATAAATAGAATTAAACAAATTTATAGTGCAAATTGTTCCCTGAAAAACCCTCTACGAAATTGCTATAATGTTATTTTATTTTAAAATGAACTGAAAAAAAGTTATAACCTCCAAAACAAACTTTTTAAAAAATTTTTATATATTTTTTTATATCTTTTTTGTTGGTGACTTGACGATAAAAAGTAATAAAAACAAAGTTGTAGAAAATTTAATTTGCTACATTTCTTGTTTAATTAGATTTTCTGTAGGGTTGGTAGTTTACGAGATATAGCGCGAAACCCCTTTGCACACCATTTCCAAGATGGCGGCCAGGGGACAAGGGTGGCGGCCCCAAAAACTTGAACTTAAGCTGCTACTGATCCCCCTACACATTAAAGAAATAAAATTGACTCCTCTAACAAATGCAAGGTATGGCTTAAAAAATGTAATATTTTAATGGACTATGTATTGTTTAACACAAAAAAATATTGATTACTAAATTTATTAAATGGTTTTTCTAACAAGTCTACCGTAGAAATCTGAAGGGGCCAAATTGGCCCTATGTAAGTTATTAGCGTTTTTTCGGAAATTCGACGAGTCTTTCTTTCAAATTCCTGTCGGAGAGGTAGCATTATATTTATGTGTGTTTGTTGTTTGTTTATTGTAAATGGTTACCCTTATACTGGTACTGACAATAATCTACGCAATAAAGAATGTACAATTGTTGGTGAACACGTTGCCGTTGTTTTGCGGATAATGGAAAATCAACTTGGGAAAGGGCAAAAATGTTACGACAGACAACTACTTCACTTCGTTGAAATTGGCCAAGGCATTATAAAAGAAATTAGCAAGTCTTGTGGGTACTTTGAATCGCAACAGAAAGAAAGATTTTCTAAGCGTAAAGTGTGAAAATAGAAAAGTGTCTGTTACCCTTATATTCCAGAGCGACGAAAAAATAACATTTTCCACCTACCTCTAGCGAAAGTATACTTTTCCGGACCTGATTGTAGGGAGCAAAGTTGTACTTTTCCTCCCTAGGGAGGAAAATATTTTTCCTCCCTAGGGAGGAAAAGTAAAAGTGACGTCATGGTATTTCATTCATGAAATATAACTTATTGACGCCCTGTACAATATCTATTTTCTATTACGTAAGTATCTATACATTTTAACGTTTATTTATAATACACCCTGTATTTTGCAGAACGGTAAAAACAGTAAATTGTTATTTTGATTTAACAATGTTTACATTAATAATTTGACTTATATTTGACAGTTGACAGTTATATTGTACTTACTTGTTATTATTAGTTCTAATAAATTTTGTTGGTTAGTTACATAAATAAATTAAGTAAAAATGAAAAAATGACTTGTTATTTGAGGAAGGTGGAAAAATCATATGTATAACATGGGAGTAAAGTGCCTTTTCCTCCCTTGAATGATTACTGCCCTCCGCTACGCGTCGGGCAGTAAACTTCATTCTCGGGAGGAAAAGTAGCACTTTCCTCCCTTGTTATACAAATAGCTATTACTGAATACCCAGGAAAGAGTGGCAAAGCCGTGATTTTGTTGAGCATGTTACATGAATCAGTGGATGTTGCTGTCTATGGAAAAAAAACTTCCTGAAACAGTAGTTTTTTATAAACAAACCAAATACAGGGTTGGTATAGAGGAGCAAATGGCGCGTCTGTATACTACAAAAGTTGCTTGTAGACGATGGCCTATGCACGTGTTTTATAATATTGTTGACTTAGCTTATGCTTGACTTAAAAGCAATAAATGCATGGATTATTTATAAAGAAGTAGCTGTAAGTCGAAGTTTTCATAATTTTATTCGTCAGCTCTGTGAAGAATTACGGGCTCCATGCCCATACGTTGCCTTCTGAAATCTGGTATTACATCCAGCTACACAGGTTCTACCAACAACTATCAATTAACGTTACTATCCAAAAACGAAAAAAAAATGTCAGTTGAAAATATTTGGTAAAGGAAATCATACTTCCAGTTAGTGCCAGGGCTGTAACAAGGCAATGTGTGGTAAATGTCAAAAACTGCAAACTGTATGGTGTTCCAAGTGTTTTTGATAGGCAGCGAATGTGTTACGCAATGAAACTAAAAAATAAAATCAGATTCTATCATCTAGAATTGATAAAATTTCTTTAAACTGAGTTTTTATTGATTTAAGGTCTGGGGGGCAAAATGATCCCTTCGGACTTTCCAGGTAGGTATGCTAAGCCAGACTTTTTAGTGTTAAAGTAATAGCCTTGTTAAAATCAGAAAAGGACCCAGAAAATCCCGGTAGCTACAGACCTATTTCACTGTTAGGTTTTTTTCAAACTACCTATACGAGAGACATCCTCACCAGAATTAAAAAAAAAGTCGACAAGCACCTCATCCTACAACAATGAGGATACCGACCCGGCTTATCTAGCACCAGTCAAGTTCTTGCACTAACAGAACACATTGATGAGTATTTTAAGAAAAACTTTCAAGACAATCCTTTTAAGAAAAACTTATAACAGGAACTGATTTCGTAGATTTAACAGCAGCCTATGATACAGTAAGGCACAAAACATGCACCGCAAATTATACCACACTCTGAATGGCCATTTGGATAAGGTCGTATATTCCCTACTGCAAAACTAATGTTTTTTTAAAAATGTATACCATTTTTATTCAGTTGCAATGCGAGGGCAAAACAATCTTACTTTTCAATTAGAATACGGAGAGCAGTCCAGTCCTTTGAATCGCGATTTTCGGCTCTTATTGGAGCCTCATCGGAGAGAACGTAGGCACTGTTCTCCATATCCTAAATGACCAGCATCGAGAGTTTTTCCCACCCATTGCAACCGAAGTGGAGGTATTAGGTGACTAGCGTCATCTGGCAATTGAAAGATGAAGTAGTTTTCAATCCTAATAGCAAAATTAGTAATACTGAAAATATTAAAAATTTTACTAAGAGATTTTTAAATTGAAAACTTATTGGTACACTTTTCTGGTGACACCTCAAAGGCTTCTACAATTTGCAAGTACATGGATGCTGCAGTGAAGACAAAGGGAAGGAATTCTACACTATGCAATTCAGATCCCGCGTCTGCAGCTTGGTAAGGTTCCAACGGAAAATGCACCTGGTTACTCTACGGAGTAATACGACTATAAAATAAAAATGTATACCATTTTTATTCAGTTGCAATTCGAGGCCAAAACAATCTTACTTTTCAATTAGAATATGGAGCGCAGTCCAGTCCTCTGAATCGCGATTTTCGGCTCTTATTGGAGCCTCATCGGAGAGAACGTAGGCAGTGTTCTCCATTTTAACTATTTATAATGGGAAATAAGCCACAATATTATTAAAAAATGATTGTTATTAACGTTTCGAAGCCCAAATCGGGTGCCGTTGTCAAAATACAAAATACTATTATCATAAACAAAAATGTTGTTGCTTAGTAAAAAAATTCTTATAAAAATTTATTTAAGTTGACTAATTTATATCGGCAATTCAGATACATATGATACATTTTAAAGTAGAAGACTTTAAAATGATATTGCTAATATTTATGACTTGCGTTCCTGGGACGACTATACTGAAAGATAGTTCATTCGATTACATGAAATCAACCCCAACTCAAGAATATCCGTCACAAAAAAATCATAGCATGTGATCTGTCTTTAAAAAGACAACCACATGCAACGGTGACATTAAAATTCTAGCGTTAGAGATCTCATAGTAAATTTTAAGGGAATTTAATCTAACGCGAGAATTTTAATGTCACCGTTGCATGTGGTTGTCTTTTTAAACACAGATCACATGCCATGATTTTTTTTTGTGACGGATATTCTTGAGCTGGGGTTGATTTCATGTAATCGAATGAACTATTTTTCAGTAAACTCGTCCCAGGAACGCAACTCATAAATATTAGCAATATCATTTTAAAGTCTTCTACTTTAAAATGTATCATATATATCTGAATTGCCGATATAAATGAGTCAAATTAAATAAATTATTAGAAGAATTTTTATACTAAGCAACAACATTTTTGTTTATGTTAATAGTATTTTATATTTAGACAACGGCACCCGATTTGGGCGTCGAAACGTTAATAAAAATCATTTTTAAATAATATTGTGGCTTATTTCCCATTATAAATAGTTAAAATTGTAAAAATGCCACAAGAAAATAGCTTCAGAACAACTGTTCTCCATATCCTAAATGACCATCATCGAGAGTTTTTCCCACCCATTGCAACCGAAGTGAAGGTATTAGGTAACTAGTGTCATCTGGCAATTGAAAGATGAAGTAGTTTTCAATCCTAATAGCAAAATTAATAATATTGAAAATATTAAAAACATTACTAAAAGATTTTTAAATTGAAAACTTATTGGTACACTTTCCTGGTCACACCTCCAAGGCTTCTACAATTTGCAAGCACATGGATGCTGCAGTGAAGACAAAGGGAAATAATTCTATACTATGCAATTCACATCCCGCGTCTGCAGCTTGGTAAAGTTCCAACGGAAAATGCACCTGGTTACTTTATGGAGTAATACGACTATAAAATAAAAATGTATACCATTTTTAGTCGTATTACTCCGTAGAGTAATCAGGTGCATTTTCCTTTGGAACTTTACCAAGCTGAAGACGCGGGATGTGAATTGCATAGTGTAGAATTCCTTTCCTTTGTCTTCACTGTAGCATCCATGTGTTTGCAAATTGTAGAAGCCTTGGAGGTGTCACCAGGAAAGTGTACCAATAAATTTTCAATTTAAAAATCTTTTAGTAATGTTTTTAATATTTTCAATATTATTAATTTTGTTATTAGGATTGACAACTATTTCATCTTTCAATTGCCAGACGACGCTAGTCACCTAATACTTTCACTTCGGTTGCAACGGGTGGGAAAAACTCTCGATGCTGGTCATTTAGGATATGGAGAACAGTGCCTATTTTCTCTCCGATGAGGCTCCAATATGAGCCGAAAATCGCGATTCAGAGGACTGGACTGCACTCCGATTTCTAATTGAAAAGTAAGATTGTTTTGTCCTCGCATTGCAACTGAATAAAAATGGTATACATTTTTATTTTATAGTCGTATTACTCCGTAGAGTAACCAGGTGCATTTTCCGTTGGAACTTTACCAAGCTGCAGACGGGGGATGTGAATTGCAGAGTGTAGAATTCCTTCCCTTTGTATTCACTGCAGCATCCATGTGCTTGCAAATTGTAGAATCCTTGGAGGTGTCACCAGGAAAGTGTACCAATAAGTTTTCAATTTAAAAATCTTTTAGTAGTGTTTTTAATACGTATTTCCAATATTATTAATTTTGCTATTAGGATTGAAAACTACTTCATCTTTCAATTGCCAGATGACGCTAGTCACCTAAAACATTCACTTCGGTTGCAATGGGTGGGAAAAACTCTTGATGCTGGTCATTTCGGGTATGGAGAACAGTGCCTACGTTCTCTCCGATGAGGCTCCAATAAGAGCCGAAAATCGCAATTCAGAGGACTGGACTGCGCTCCGTATTCTAATTGAAAAGTAAGATTATTTTGCCCTCGCATTGCAACTGAATAAAAATGGTATACATTTTTATTTTATAGTCGTATTACTTTGTAGAGTAACCAGGTGCATTTTCCGTTGGAACTTTACCAAGCTGCAGACGGGGGATGTGAATTGCATAGTGTTGAATTTCTTTCCTTTGTCTTCACTGCAGCATCCATGTGTTTGCAAAATGTAGAAGCCTTGGAGGTGTCACCAGGAAAGTGTACCAATAAGTTTTCAATTTAAAGATCTTTTAGTAATGTTTTTAATATTTTCAATATTATAAATTTTGCTATTAGGATTGAAAACTACTTCATCTTTCAATTGCCAGACGACGCTAGTCACCTAATACTTTCACTTCGGTTGCAACGGGTGGGAAAAACTCTCGATGCTGGTCATTTAGGATATGTAGAACAGTGCCTATTTTCTCGCCGATGAGGCTCCAATAAGAGCCGAAAATCGCGATTCAGAGGACTGGACTGCACTCCGATTTCTAATTGAAAAGTGAGATTGTTTTGTCCTCGCATTGCAACTGAATAAAAATGGTGTACATTTTTATTTTATAGTCGTATTATTCCGTAGAGTAACCAGGTGCATTTTCCGTTGGAACTTTACCAAGCTGCAGACGGGGGATGTGAATTGCATAGTGTAGAATTCCTTCCCTTTGTATTCACCGCAGGATCCATGTGATTGCAAATTGTAGAAGCCTTGAAGGTGTCACCACGAAAGTGTACCAATAAGTTTTCAATTTGAAATCTTTTAGTAATGTTTCTAATATTTTCAATATTATTAATTTTGCTATTACGATTGAAAACTACTTCATCTTTGATATTTTTTTCTTTATGCTAGAGGGCACAGTAAGTAGGTGGAGAGTTCAAAAGAACGGCCTCCCACGGGAAAGTGTTTTAGCACCCATGTTCTTTAATATATACACAAACGACCAACCTACGCTGACTGAAACCAAGAGAAGAAACTGGAATTTGCCTTAAAAGCAATGACAGAGTACAATTTGCAGAATTCCATAAGACCCAATCCCTCTAAAACCTAAGTCTGCACCTTCCACCTTTGTGCAAAGGAAGCCAAGCGAAAACTCCAAGTTGCATGGAATTGTAATACACTAGAACACACAGACCAGCCTATATATCATGGAGTAACTCTGTACCGGTAGGACCCACCTACAGACAACATTGCATAAAAACGAGAGGGAAAGTAACAACTAGGAACAGCATACTCTACTACAAAAGCTAACGGGAAGTAAATGGGGTGCATGTCCTGGCGTTCTAAGAACAACGGCACAGGCATTGTGTTTCTCAACTGCTGAATATGCTTGCCCCGCTTGGGGCATATCTGCCCACGCCAAAAAGTTGATACTACGCTAAATGAGACATGCAGGATGGTAATGTCTTCTTCTTCTTCCTCTTTATAAGCAATTCTGTTTGTTCATTGGCGGATTGATACCTCTATGGAAGGTTGTCGCTCCATCTTTTGCGCGGTCGGCCGATACTTCTTCTACCGACTGGTGATTCATCTCGTGCTATTTTAACCACACGTGTCTCCCCCATTCTGGTTATGTGATTGTTCCATCTTTTTTCTATTTAGTGTCCATTCGTTTATACACTGTACCTTATATTGTCTTCTAATATTTTTACTCCTCTTTCGATCTCTCAGTTTATTTCCTGTAATTCTTCTCAGTACTCTCATCTCTTTGTGTTGTGCCTGTGTCGGATCTTGTTTCTGATGCATATGTCATTATTGGTCTTACACTGGCTTTATAAATTCTTGACTTCATCTCAGTGATAACATGTCGGTCTGGCCATATAGTGTCATTAAGTCATCCTGCCAATTTATTTGCTATTTGTACTTAATTTCTTACTTCTTTGTCTAGGTCTCCGTAACTTGACAATGTAATTCCAGGGTATTTCACTTCCATTATTTGTTCAGTACTGATACCATCAATTTCTATTTTGCATCTGATTGGTTCTTTACTGATTACTATTATTTTGGTTTTCTGAGCTGAAATTGTCATATTGAATTCTTTTGTTCTTATGTTAAATCTGTGGACTAATCTTTGCAGACTATGATCATCTTGGGCTATCAATATTGCGTCGTCTGCCTAGCAGAGTATTTTTACTTCTTTGTTTCCCATTCTATATCCTCTTCCTTGTTGACGTTTTTGATAATTTCATCCATGATTAAATTGAAAAGCATGGGACTCAATGAGTCTCCCTGTCTTATTCCGCTGCCTATATTTATAGGTTCTGTAGGTTGTTCATCTATTTTGACTTCCATTTTGTTGTTTTGGTAGATGTTCGCAATAGTTTTTATGATATCTAGAGGGACTTCTCTATTATACAGAAGATGGATTACATATTTGAGTCTTACTCTGTCAAATGCTATATTTAGGTCAATCAGACATAGAAATGCTCGTCTATTATACTCTAGTGATTTCTCAGTAACTTTCT
Source organism: Diabrotica virgifera virgifera (assembly GCF_917563875.1). NCBI lineage: Eukaryota > Metazoa > Arthropoda > Insecta > Coleoptera > Chrysomelidae > Diabrotica > Diabrotica virgifera. The sequence goes on from NC_065447.1 coordinate 105,420,533, forward strand.
TTTTGACGAATATTGCATCTGTACACGATCTTCCAGTATGAAAACCCTGTTTTTCATCTGCTAAACTTATCCTCTGATTCAATACGTCTTGTAAGATTTTAGTTGTAAATTTTAGGCTAGTATTTAACAAGTTGATACCTCTGTAGTTTTCTGGCTGCTTTTTATCTCCTTTTTTGAATAGTAGAATTAGCTCGCCCGTTCTCCATTCTTCCCGTATTTTATTGTGTTTTAGGATTTTGTTAATTAATGTTGTTAATTGTTCTGTCATTGCTGCTCCACAATATTTCAGCAATTCTTTTGGTATTCCTTTCTTACCTGCAGCTTTTCGAGTGTTTTTCGTACTTCCTGTGCACTTATATTAAAATCTTCATTTTTAGTAATTTCTGGTGTTTCTGGTTCTAGGATCATTTGTTCTTCCTCTGCATAGAGCTTTTTTAGATAGTCAATCCATGTATCCTTTTCTATGTGTTCTGGTTCTATTAGTTTCTTTACCTGATTTCTTTGACCTCTTATAAGGCGCCATATTTCCTTTTGGAGACCATAAAAATCATGTTCCATTTCTTTCGAAAAACCTTCCCAGTGATCATTTTTTTATGATTGTAATGTGATGCATGAAATCAACACCACTCTCAAATCTATATAAAATAGCGAGTTTTGCAGAAACCTCAACACGCAGAGGCGTTACACGCAGAGCACATAGAGAAAATTAAACAGATCGCGGACGAGGAGCATGCCCTACTGTACAAAGCTCAAACACCACGAATCCGCCTAAACTCCAGGAAAACTTCCTTTGAACAGTGTAGGATGAACCGCCTGAGTATTTTCCTGATCCCCAGGTTAAATACCCCTGCCAGTCTCTAGACTTTAAAACGTGGGAAACTAGGAATAGGATAAGAAACGGGGATGCTCCAGTAAAATCAAGCATGGTAAAAGGGGGGAAAATAGACCAAGATGATATGAACTGTATCTGTGAAGAAACACAGAATATGAAACATCTTTTTACATGTAGAAACTGTCCTCATTGGTGTACCCTCGAAGGTTTGTGGCTAGCCAACAAAGATGGAACCGACGTAACCCGATACTGGTTCGAAATTTTATGAATAACATGTCCGGACACCATAAAGTAAAGTAAATTAAAGTAAGTCATGATCATATCCATAGTTTTCATTCTTAGGACCCTATGCTGTACTATTTGCTACGTACCAAGGAGCCATTAGAATGTTTCTTGGTATTTTTTCTGAAATCTTTGTATATTTGTTATATGCCTTTGTCCAGCACATACCCATAGTGCCGCCAAAGTAGTAACTTATTATGGATCAATAACGTGGGGTTTCTTCAAACTAGTATATACATTTTTTATAACTTATATTTAGTTCTAAACAAACAAGTTAGTCCTAAATTAACAAATTCAACAAACAATTGAAGATAACAAGAGCCTCAAAGTTCTAAGAAGACAATTAACAAATGGCAAAAAAGAAATAACGAAATTACAGGACAGATATGGAACTATCATCATCAACAGAGATGAATTATTAAGGGTAGTAGAAGACTTCTATACAGAACTATACAACAGCCAACAAAACCATGATGAGCCACTAGAAGATTCAGGAAAAAGGTTAGTCAACCAAGAATCGGAATTGATGCCTGATATATCAACAGACGAAATCAGGAACGCATTGAGAAAAATGAAAAGAAATAAAGCTCCGGGAGAGACAATACCGTTATAGAAGCCGTATAGATTGGAGGAGACAGACTTTTAAACAACATAAAGGAATTGTTCAACTTATGCACCAAAGTGAAATACCTACAAGATGGCACAGTGCACTTACCATCTTATTACACAAAAAGAGCGATCCAACATACCTCGAGAATTACCGGCCCATAAGCCTATTAGACCACCTCTACAAGTTATTCACAAGAATAATAACAAATAGACTGGAAACAAAATTGGATTTTTACCAACCTAGAGAACAGGCGAGTTTTAGGAAAAACTTTGGCACTAACGACACCCTACACTGCATAAAATAAATTATAGAAAAATTTATAAGCATAATGAGAGCATTGGAGGAAAGTCGCATAGATAATCGGTACTTCAAACTGATAGCGAACATATACAATAATGCAACCATGACCGTCCGTCTACACAAAGATACCAAATCTATAAAAATTAAAAGAGGAATTAGACAGGAAGACACGTTATTTCCCAAACTCTTTACGGCAGTACTTAAACATGCTTTTTAACAATTGGAGTCGGAAGCCGAAGGAATAAATGTCGACGGTGAAACAGACAACTTAAAAGAGATTAGAACTATGCTTACTGAGTTAGATGCCGCCTGTAAAAAAGTTAGTTTAAACATAAATTTTGGAAATACACAGTACAGGATAAACCTGGTACCAAGCGAAAATTCAAAAGTCGACGTCAACGAAAAAGAATTGGTCCATAAATATAAATACTTATGACATGAAATCCAAATTGCCAGGAACAATCAAACTGCTAAATTACAGAGAAGGATCACCTTAGCATGGGCTGCATATGGAGCTCTATGAGACATCTTCAAGAGCAACTTGCCAAATTATTTGAAAAGGAAGACGTTCAACCAATGTGTGCTTCCAGTCATGACTAACGGCGCCGAAACATTATCGTTAACCCAGGCCACAGCAACGAAGCTTAGAGTGGCCCAAAGAAGAATGGAATGGTCACTACTTGGACTGACTCTCACAGATAGGGTCAGAAACGAAGAAATCAGAAGAAGGACAGGCGTCACAGATGTCATAGAGCGAGTAGCATGGCTGAAGTGGAATTGGGCGGGCCATGTAGCCAGAATGGAGGACGGGAGGTGGACCCAAAAAATTACAGTGTAGAGGTAGACCACTTACACGATGGAGAGAGGACGTCAAAAGAATTGCTGGGAATTGGTTGCAGAAAGCTCAAGATCGACAAAACTGGAAGAAATTAGGGGAAGCATTTGTTCAGCTTTGGATGCACAAGGCTGGATGATGATGATATTTAGTTCTTCCATTTTCTTCTTGACGTAGTCCTTTCAGCGTAGTTTTGGCTACTAACGTTATACATAAATACTTAGCAGTATCTGCATATGGCACTTGGATATCTTTGGTAACATATAACTAGTATATTATATCATTATTATAATCTAATCTTATTGTAATCTATAATGAATAATTGGTTTTTATATCATTTCCGGTCAAAAAATTCTAACTGGAAGTGCCATATTATAGTCGCAGTAATAGTACATGTGACATATCAATTGAGTTGAAAAGTAGAACTTGAATGTTTAGTTCCTGTTTTGCAGTCATTTCCGTTTTGAACAGTTATGACTGAAAGTTTCGTAAAAAATACTTAACATAAGTGAAATCGTACATCATATCAATCGACGTAAAGTTACACGAAGTGTTCAAATATCGACTTCCGGTTCTACTTTCGGTCACTTTGGGTAAAAACCTAGGACTTAACCCGGGAGTAGTCGCGCTCACTTCTGTAACGTCAATAGTCGCGTGTGAGATTCTATCTCAAAATACGACTTTAAAAAACAAATTTTTATTTTGTACTATTTTTATCGACTTATTGTATTGAAAATATATATTTCTCACAATTTTATTAAAAAAACTTGTGTTAACAGCCACCTTCCAACATCGGCCACCTGTCCTAACGGCCAGTTTAAAAATTTCCCAAACCAATTATATGTAGACTACAAAAACTGGCAATACCGTCCACCTTTCTATATCGGCCAATAGTTCTTTCACTTTTAGTGGCTGTTACTGACATATTTAAATCTACAATAAAACCTGTGTTAACGGCCATCTGCCAACATCGGCCACCTGTCCTACCGGCCAGTTTAAAAATTTCCCAAAATTTTAAAATTTTCTACAAATATGTAGACTACCAAAACTGGCAATAGCGGCCACCTTTCTATATCGGCCAATATTTCTTTCATTTTTAGTGGCCGTTACTGACAGGTTTTACTGTATTACGAAAAAGGATGAAATGTAAGATTCTATCTAACGGCGCGACTACTCGCGGGTTAAAGCTAATTGGCTCTCCCCAAAGCCATAAATTCCACAAAAAGAAGAAGAAAAAAAATTCCTACGCATTACTACACCCTTCCTCGAGGCACTTACGAAATTTTTTCAAAATTGCAAAATTGTTCATCAAGTTAACGCGAAAAAGGATAAAAATTGAGATTTTATCTCACCGCGCGACTACTCGCGGGTTAAGGAGTTCAATTACTTGTCTAGTAGCGAAAGAAATCATTACATATTTTATGTATTGTGTCAGTTTCCATACACGGTATCATTTTAGGTAAACTGAAACCTCTAAATTTGCAAATCAAGTATTTTGCTTTTTACAAAAATTACATAAGACGTTTACTCCACATCAACATACTTACTGTAAATTGTAAACGAGACTTTCCTTTCTGTACACCGGCTACACCACATCTGATAAAACCAATAACTCGAAAGTAGTGAAGCATGACCCGGTTTTCGAAAGCTACACGGGTTTAGAAGATTTACTCTTCTCATTTTATACTTATGCAGCCGAATATTAGCAAAGCCGTAGATAAGCAGGGAATTGGGGTTTCGCCAAAAAAGGCGAAAAAAAAACGAAATTACTTCTTACCTTTGTCGGTTTTTTCAAAGTCAGTAATAAGGATCATGCATTAGTGAAATTTATCTGAACGAATGTATACGAGGAAGCGAAAATATATAGGGGAACAAGGGGCTTGTTGTAACAGGGGTAAGTAATAACACGGCTTTTTCATAGGTTATTTGACCGTTTTTAACTAATTTAGCTGACTCAATCTTATTCTCTTATCGCCCTGCAAATGACACCGTCTAGCCAGCCATCCTTCGATAGTTGCAAATACAGTGGAACCCCGATAAGTCGGCCCCCGATAACCCGGAAGTCCGGCTAACCCGGACCGATTTTCATCAGACAATTCAACATTTCAACAATAAAAATGTACTATGCGTTTCAAGATAATTCGGATGGAATTCCCCAGATTATTTTGTGCTTGATATCGGCCCAGTCTCTTAATCTGGGGAATTCCATTAGTCCATTCTTTCACGGTTTTTGCTCTAAATTTTAAAGAACCGCTTGGATTGACATGAAATTTAGTATACGTATAGCTTACATGACAAAGAAAAAAAGTGATATTGTGCCGATGTGTGCTTTTGCCCTGGGGGTGACTTTCACCCCCTCTTGGGGGTGAAAAAATATATGTCCAAAATAAGTCCGGAAATAAGTAAACTGACAAATTTTAAGTAACTTTTGTTCTATAAAGCTTTTTCGCCAAGTCAACACTTTTCGAGTTATTTGCGAGTGAATATGTTCATTTTTCAACAAAATAACCACATTTTTAAAGGGTTTTTCGCAAATAACTCAAAAAGTAAGTATTTTGTCGAAAAAAACGTTCTTAGCAAAAATATAGCCTATAAAAAAGTAAAAAAAATGGTTTACACGATAGGTCTCTGGATCTCGTAGAACCAGAGTTATAGCCAATGAAAAATAGATTCATATTCACCAAATTTCAAATAGAATAAATCGACGTAAAATATTTAAAAAATTAAGCACTTTTTGGGAAAAACCCATTATAACTTTTTTAAAGTGTTTAAAAAAATATTTATTTCTGTTTTTACTAAAAGTTTCTAGTATTAAATTTAAGCCAGTCACGCTCAAAATAAAGTTGGTCCCTTTTGTTTTGGCAAAAAAATCGGGAAGACCACCCCCTAATTAGCAACTTAAATGAAATTAATCGTTACCGCTCCACAAATTATTTTACTTATGTTGTGTTTATATGATCTGTAAGTTTCATCGATTTAAAGTGCTTATTTTTGAAAAAATTTGGTTTCAAAATAAAATTTTTAATAATTTAAATTTTAAAAATCTTTTTTTTTTTCGAAATAACTTAAAAATTGTTAGAGATAGGTACCAAAAATCTCGAAAAACAAGAAAAGTCAGATTTGCTTTCCTAAATATCATGTATTTTTTTGTTTTTCTGTTAGACAAAAATTGATTGAGATTTGGTGTTTCTAAATTTGCATACATTCGTGATCAGTGACTCGTTCAACCCCTTTTAACTACAGCCCTTTCAATAATAAGGACTTTGAACCAATGAAACTTACAGATCATATGATTTTCTCGATTTTTTTACCAAAACCAAAAGGGACTAACTTTATTTTGAGCGCAACTTGTTTAATTTTGATGCTAGAATTTTTTTTTATTAAACAAAAATGAAGCTTTTTTTAAACACTTTAATTAAGTTGTAATGAGTTTTCCCCGAAATGTGCTTCTTTTTTGGTTATTTCACGTTAAAGTATTCCATTTGGAATTTGACGAATATGAACCTATTTTTCATTAGCTATAACTCTGCTTCTACTAGGTGTAGAGGCGTAATATACACCATTTTTTAAAATTTTTTACAGGATATATTTTTGCTAAGAATGTTTTTTCGACAAAATACTTACTATTTGAGTTATTTGCGAAAAACCCTCTAAAAGCGTGGTTATTTTGTTGAAAAAATGAACATATTCACTGCCAAATAACTCGAAAAGTATTGACGTAGTGAAAAAAAAACTCTAGAGAACAAAAGTTACTTAAAATTAGCCAGTTTATCCATTTCCTGACTTTCTTTGGACGAATATTTTTTTCACCCTCAAGAGGGGGTGAAAACCACCCCCAGAACAAAAGCACATATCGGCACAATATCACTTTTTTTCTTTGACTTGTTAGCTATGTGTATGCCAAATTTCATGTCAATCCAAGCGGTTCTTTAAAATTTAGAGGTTTTGCAATATTTTACCGTTAAAGAACGGACTACATGCGAATTATCTTGCAAGGGATAGTATGTAATATAATATTTGAGAGATAATGTGTATTTGTGTAATTGGAACTATGTATTCGATAGTAAAAATGACTCATGGCACACGGCGGCGGCAGAGCGAGGGTCATTGTCTCAGATTTATCGGAAACAACAGGCACCTGTTATTCCTTTATTTATTTCAAACTGTCGTAGCATTGTTTAAAAAAGACTAGAAGACTATTTAAAAATCTTTTTTAAACAATGGTCTTAGTTTTCACTGTTCATAACATCGTTCCGATTTTGACTGTATTGTGTGTAGTACAGTCTTGTATTGTTTGCTTCCGTTTGCTTAGGTTTGTGTTTGCGTGTTTTTAATAATTTAGATGTGTAGGTACTGTGCATATATATATTTCATGATATTTCAATTATAACGGAGTTTATATGTAAGTATGCCATATTTTATTAATTTTTACCATATTCTCCGGCTAACCCGGATTTTCGATAACCCGGATCGGCCGCGGTCCCGATTAATCCTAGTTATCGAGGTTCCACTGTAGTAGTTTTGTGCACGTGTTTCATCTGGATGAGGTAATTTAAAATTTGACTGTCATAAAATTTTGGTTATCGCTATTGTTTTAAACGGAAATGAAACTTTCGGTGTTCGATTTTACGATTAGGAAGACATTTTTACAGTTATTTTAATAAATATACAAAAGTGCGCTACGGGGTATGTTGTATCAAAACTTTGGAGCTTGTTGTAACATGTTGCAAATTGCGCTGAATCTTACTAAATTTATGATCTAACTCAATATAAAAACGTATTATTTAGTTTAGTAATATTCCAGAATGAGACAACATAAAATAAAATCGGAAGGGCAACTCAAAGCCAGAAAGTGAGTCTACGAGTTAGGTTCAGCGGAAATTTTAGATAATCAATGTAGCATAAAGCAAGCAAGTAAAACAGCACGCACTTTGTCATGTATCATTATACCGATATAGAAAAAAGAAAAACATTAAGAATCTACATGTGGGCTGTACTAAACCAGAGATAGTTTTTGCAGCCGAAGAAGAACTTCAAATGGCTTCGTATATTCTGAAGTGCCCCGAAATATATTTTGGACTAATTCCCATGAAGATGTGAAAACTGCCTTACCAATGTGCTGTGAAACTCAGTGCCAACAAATTCCTTCTTCGAGGTATCAAAATTATACAGTTGGTCCAGATTGGCTCAAAAAATGTAAGCGTAGAAATCTACATTTATATTTAAGAACACCGGAAGCTACGTTATGAACTCGAGCAACATCTTTCAACAAGGCCAACGTTGGTATTTTCTTCGAAATATTTCAAAAAATTCGAATTTCCGTAATGTTACAACCTGCCCCAATAGATGTTACAACTAGCCCCAAGCGCGGGGTAAGCTGCAACAATGCACTTTTTTTGTTAAAACGCTAGTTGATTAAAAATACCAATCTTTTTAACCTTTTTTCAATTCAATTATATTCAGAAAGAATTAAGCTAGCGTTTAGTGTTTAATTAGTGATAATTGGGAAAATAGCTGTCAAGGTATATTTGATTTTATGAAAATTGTTACAACTAGCCCCCTACGAGGATGAGAAAAATTGTATTCTCCTTGTTTATATTTTTAATTTAAAACTATATCGATTAAAGGAATGAGCAATACAAAACCATAAGTTTCCGTGCCTTACCATACTGCTTATCTAACGACCGCGACCGTCCCACTCAGCAGAGTACCTTAATTTAGGTCAAATGTTTATTTTGGACTAAAACGTTAAAAGTTTTGTTTTTCTAGTATATGCCGAGATTTGAAATTTTTAGACCACAAACGCCCAAGTGAGACCGCAGACGTATTTATGCTTATATCCTAGATTAGAATATTGGAGTATTAGTAGTAATATTATATTAACCTATATTAACTTATATTAACTTATATTAAGTAGTAATATTATATTATTATATTATTATAGTTATTAATAAATTCAGGGTAAAGTGACGAATACGTTACAGTCTACTCACATCGGTGTACATTTAATTGTCTTCGTGTAAATTTAATTGTCTAGTCAGCATATTATGAGGATTCACAAGCTCTCTTTCACAGTGTGTCGCATTAAAATGTTGTATGGTTTCTTTGATGGATTCTGAGGGAATGTGATGCTAAATCATCTAGTTAAGGACATAACGTCGGTATACTACGAAAACCAGATAAATGTCGAAATACCGAAATCGAGAAAAAACGTTTTTAAAGTTTAGTGCTTTATTTTGAGTTAAGCGTACCAGTTGTGTTTGATATTCAATATGATAGTGAAAGATGCCTATATCAGAAATAATATTCTATCATTAGTTTGAAATAGTTAAGAGACCTACCTGATTAAACCTAAATTTAAGATCGAGGTGCGATCACTTACCTGGTTTTACCTGTAAATCAAAATAAATCACACTGTATTAAAGACACTTATCACCTTTTTGCTGAATATGGTAGATATAAAGCAGTAGAGATATATTGTTGTCCGGCAAATATATATGTGCGCTTAGTTTGTTTTACATGCAACAGAACTTTGATTTTATGGAAGTAAGTAGCGATATATTGTTTTATTTGAAAATGAAAAGTTGGTTAGGTGTAACTTATTTGTTTATTACACAAATTATCTGTTGAATGGTAAGTGGTATCATTTATTGGGTTTTACCTGTATGTAGAGCGTAAAAAGCTAAGAATTTTGGTATACTTAACTCAATATTTTAAAATTTGTCATTTATCTGGTTTTCGCAGTATACCGACGATAATATCATCCATTACAATGGCGTGCATTAAGTTATTTTGGAATCCTAGCGGTGTCCATAATCGAATCCCATAGGTCAAGATGGGGTTAGATGGATTTATATACGAAAACCTTGTTATACAAGGACAATAATTTTGAGTTGCGGCCAGTGAGCCAATACTTGTTACTTTAATTCAGAGCTGTTTGCGTATGGTCAATATATGGTTTTTCTAAGTTAGACGGTAGTCCAAATGCGTTCTCTCCGAAATATATTTCGATCTCTTCGGATTAAGGAAGTTGAAAATTTCCAATATATTCATTGATTTAGTTCAGAGATTTAGCTCCATTATATTTTATTTGCCAGAAGTCCAGAAGTTGGACTTCTGGAGAAGATCTGCTGGTATATCAAGAATACAAAAAATCAGAAATACAAGAATATTGGAGATAATGGATGTAAAGCATACAATAATGGACGATATAAAAACAAAGCAACTAAGATGGTTTGGCCACGTACAACGTATGGAAGAAGACAGATTACCCAAGCAAGTGCTACGATGGGCACCAAAAGGACGGCGGAAGAGAGGAAGACCTAGGAAAAGCTGGATAGAAGGAATCCATAGGGAAATCGGAGAAAGAGGCTTGAACGAAGACATGTGCTACGATCGAGAGCAATGGCGATTGGGAATCGGAAGACGTCGTAGAACGTTATGAACCGATTATATATATATATATATATATATATATATATATATATATATATATATATATATATATATATATTTTATTTGCTATATTTTTAACAACCGCTGATTTCTTTCAAAATGTTGCCAGAGATTACATTAAAACGAAACGCTTTTTATGTTCATTTCTTTTATTAGGCATTCTTTGTTTTACTTAGATCGTACTGATTGCAGTAAACTTAGTGTCAGACAGGAACATTTAAAACAGTGCTGTAAGGAATTTGGTTTCCTAACTCTGTTTATTCCTCTGTGGAGAGTGTAGAGGGATATGGATTGAATACATTTTGAATGCTTTCAAAATAGAATTACCTTAATCATTTTTAGTGCAGATATTGGCATCATCGTTTATGGGTGTTTTATGTTGATAGGGCCATTTGAGTTTTCTTATGGCGTCAAAAAGTAAAAAATCCGTAGCTTCAGTTGGAGATACATTTTAGGGGTTTTCTTAAATTCCAAAGTTGTCTTCTATATTAATGTATTAGTTATTTATTTTTTAAATCTAAATTCTTTGTTGTTTTATTGTTTTTTATATTCTTGTCTTTCCGCTTATAATTGTAAATGAAACTTTCCTTTCTGTTCACCGGTTACACCACATCTGATAAAACCAATAACTTGAAAGTAGTGAAGCATGACCCGGTTTTCAGGAAGCTACACGGTTTTAGAAGATTTTTAACTCTTCTTATTTTATATTTATGCACCCTAATATTGGCAAAGCCGTAGATAGCCATTAAATTAGGGTTTCGCCGAAAAAAGTCCTTAAAAACAAAATTATTTCTTACCTTTTGCCGGTTTTTTCATAGTTAGTATTAAAAAAACAAGTAAAATCCTTTTCCGCAAATCGCCAGGAAATTTTGACATTCCTGTCAAAATTTCTTGAAGAAAAAGTCAGGACTTCCTTACTGTAAGGAAATGTCATTTCCTTACTGTAAGGAAATGATATTTCCGTACAGTTGTTAGTGTTCTACATAAATGATAGAAAACACATTGCTATTAAAACCTTGTAAATTACCTTAATCATTAAATTTTCTTTATCTGGAGCTTCCTGGATAAATTTTTCAATTTCTTCCTTCGTTAAAATCTTAGATTTCTTTGCCCTATAACCTTGAGCTTGCTGTTTCAATAAAGAACGAAGTTTTGAGTATGTAGATATATCTACATTGTGTTTAAGTGCAAGGGTTGACTTCAGCATTGAATAATTGGCCCATAATGTTGAAGATTTCATCTTTAAACAAAGGTCTAGGAAGTATGCCATTACAAAATTTTCTGAGAAAGAACTCGTATTTTTACTCATGCGATAATCCACAAAAACGTCTGTATGCATTTTCGTACTTTTCTCTTGATTTCTTTGGCAATAATTCTAATGAAGCAGTATTCACTGCCTCAACCAGCTCTGGAGGAGTCCCAGGAATGGAAATTTCATCATCACTTATCATTTTACTTTCGAGAACACCAGCAATTTAATTTATAAGCGTCAAGTTTGACAATTCAACCTCAATACGTTTCCATAGTAACCCAAATAATTTTATTAGGAATTTCAAAGCACCATTTATTTGGGAATAAAATTATCGCGTTTTTTTTTAAATCAATCAATATCTGTTGAATTTTAAACGATTTGCGGAAAAATAGTATGTTTACCTCGTAGGAAAAGCCACATTCCTGGACTCTGTGTTGCTAAGTCTCGGCTTGCGCCTCGACTTAGCAATCTTCACAGTCGTCCAGGAATGTTAAGCTTTTCCTACCCGGTAAACAATGTACTATTATAAAATGTATATTTATTAAAATTCCCTAACAAGGGCTATATCACAGAAATAATTTTGGAAATTTTAATAAATATGCCTTTTCCGCAAATCGCCAGGAAATTTTGACATTCCTGTCAAAATTTCTTGAAGAAAAAGTCAGGACTTCCTTACTGTAAGGAAATGTCATTTCCTTACTGTAAGGAAATGATATTTCCGTACAGTTGTTAGTGTTCTACATAAAAGTTTGACAATTCAACCTCAATATGTTTCCATAGTAACCCAAGTAATTTTATTAGGAATTTCAAAGCACCATTTATTTGGGAATAAAATTATCGCGTTTTTTTTTAAATCAATCAATATCTGTCGAATTTTAAACGATTTGCGGAAAAATAGTATGTTTACCTCGTAGGAAAAGCCACATTCCTGGACTCTGTGTTGCTAAGTCTCGGCTTGCGCCTCGACTTAGCAATCTTCACAGTCTTCCAGGAATGTTAAGCTTTTCCTACCCGGTAAACAATGTACTATTTATAAAGGTTTTTGCTTGTTTTTTGTAATACATATTATATATGGTATACAGCCAACTACAGGAAAACTTTTTCCTCCTGGATTTTTAGTCAGTAATAACTTTATTTCTTGTATTAGTGGAATTTATTTGAACGAATAAGGGGAAGCGTAAATAGATAAAAGGGTGAGATAAGTTTAATTTCACATGTTTATATTTTAAATTTAGAACTATATAGATCACTGAAATGAGCAATACATAACCATAAGTTTCAGTTTTTTACCATACTGCTAGCTATCATTGTCTGCATCATTGTTTGCATTTAATGTCCTCTCTCAAAGATGCCTAGATATGAACCTGGATATTTATTCCTGTTTCATCGACTTCGAAAAAGCGTTCGACAGAGTCCGACATAAAAAACTAATAGAATTATTGAAAAACAGAGATATAGACAGACGAGACTTACGAATTATCAGCAATCTGTATTGGAATCAAAAGGCCAATATAAAGATAGACGAACAAGAGTCCGAGAATATTGATATAAAGAGAGGGGTAAGACAGGGTTGTGTACTGTCGCCAGTACTGTTTAACGTGTACAGTGAAGCCATATTTCAGGAAACGATAGCGGAACTAAGTGATGGAATCTCTATAAACGGAAGAACAGTAAATAACATAAGATTCGCTGATGACACCGTTATAATGGCAGACACCCTTGAGTCGCTACAAGAATTGTTAAATAGAATTAACGAATATTGCATTCGATATGGACTCAAAATAAACAAGAAAAAACTAAATTTATGATTGTCTCAGAAACACAACATGGAAATGGAAGGTTAATACTAGAGCAAACCCAAATGGAAAAAGTAAAGACATACAAATATCTGGGAACCTGGGTTGATCACAAAAATGACCAAAGCAAAGAAATTAAAGTACGAATTGAAACTGCAAGGCAAGCATTTATAAAAATTAAGACACTGCTTACAAACAAAGACCTTCAGTTGCCTCTCAGATTGAGGGCTCTAAGATGCTACATATTTTCTATATTACTATACGGAATGGAAGCTTGGACATTGAAAAGGCAACATATAAGAAAAATAGTAGCGTTCGAAATGTGGTGTTACAGAAGAAAGTTGAAAATTCAGTGGGTTCAAAGGATTACCAATGTTGAAGTGCTACGACGTTTAAATAAGGAGTTAGAAATTATGAACAGTATAAAAACAAGAAAACTAGAATATTTGGGTCACATTACCAGAGGAGAGTTATTATGCAAGGAAGGATCCAAGGAAAAAGAAGCATAGGGAGAAGACGCATCTTCTGGCTGAGGAACCTTAGAGAATGGTTTAACTGTCGTTCATTACAACTGTTCAGAGCAGCAGCCAACAAAGTGACCATAGCCATTATGATATACAACCTCCGCTAGGAGATGGAACTTTAAGAAGAAGCTAGCTATCAACGACCAGTTCAATCCGCCAGCGAAGTCTAATTTAAGTCGCAGATCCATTTTCGACTACATAATTGCTTTTTTTTGGGGTCGTATTGTCGAATTCATTCGAGCATATTTCGAATACGAAATTAGACGAAATTCTCTCGAAACTCATTTTTTTGTATTTTCGGATACTTCGTGTACGAATTTTTCGTAAACGACGACTTGAATGAGTGTGAACCTTTCTATACTAAATTTACAATCAAGATACGGTAGGTACAAATAAACAAACCAAGATTAGTTAAATGCTACTAGGAGCGCTCCCGAATCATAATTTACAATGTATATACATTGTAAATTCCAAATCATGATTTCCAAAGTTTATACATTGTAAATTATATGTCTTGGTTTGTTTATTTCTACTGCATATTGATTGTAAATTTAGTATAATTTCGATGCTCGTATACGAATTATTAAAGTAATAATTGTCATTTCAGTTGTCACTGGGCCTGTCTACCTCAGATAATATTTTAGCTGACATTTTTTAATTGTTGCTGTATACCATATTTTTTTCATTGAACTTACATTTTAACATTGGAATGCGTCTCAATAAATTTGATCAACTCTTTTTTGTTAGGCCAGTACTGAACCACCATCGCTGATGCCCTTTTTTGCTCTTTTCAGCTAATTTACAAGAAACTAATTATTGTTTTAGATAGAGTTCCATTTTACCTGCCCCTTTTGATTTCCAGGAAATCGAGAGTCGGTAATTTGGATTTTCCGGGAATTCCCGGGATTCGGGAAATTTAAAAATAAAAAGAACAAATATTTTTTTTTAATTCTTTATTATTTTTTCAATGCAATTAGTACAAAAACGTTTAAATTTGATTACTAAAAATTTTTTGAAAAATTCAAAAATTTCAAAGAAAGTTTAAAATTTTATAGCAAATTTTAAAAATAGGAAAATTATAAATTTGTATATCTGTTTTTATTATTGAAATATGTTTTAGGAAAACATAAATGGTTCAATGTGTGATTTTTCAGGCTGGCTGTTTTTTTGTACAGAAATTTGCTGAAGTTGAAAAGGCACTTTTGTTTTGTGTTGATGTTGGTCTGATGCTTTTTAGTGCAGTGAGTAATTTTGTTTAAATGTCTGGTCAGCTGATTTGAATTGTCGTACAGCGCGAGCTCTTGTTTCATGACCTTTTTAACATCAAGGTCATCAGCACTTTTTTTTTCAAATCATTATTATTATTTTATATATTGGCAGGGACATTCATATATTTCATATAATATGGGCAAGGTCGTGCGGCGCACGACGGCGCCTAGGTGTTGAAGGCGCCCTTTGACTCGGCAAAGTTAAAATATCCAATATAAAACTAAATATTTTTTTAAACAAAAAAAAAACATTGCAAGAATAAGTTAGTCCACTCATTCCCAAACATTACTATTGCGTTACGTATATTATTAACTACAGGTACCGATTTCAGCCGAGAGATCATTTTCTAAACTAAAACTAATTAACCTTTCGTTACTCGCGCCAACTTTTTGTGATCGGATACTCGCGCACGGTGCAGGAGACCGGGTCCAAAAATATGGGTCAGAAGTGTTTTAAAATTATTTTTTTTGCAAAACTGTGTACGATTAAATTTTTTAATGAATATATGATCATATCATTTTGTAGATATGCGTTTGTGTTCACATTATATTACTTTAATCAAAAATTTAATAATTTTCATTGTTATCCATTTATATGTATACCGGGTGGTGAATTGGAAAGCGGGCCATAGGAAACTCAATGTAAAATTCTAAGCTGTTAAATTCCTGCTTCCCTAATTATTTTACATCAAAAGTCATCAGAAACTATTTGTAGAGAATTGAATTCTCTATTGAAAACAACTGTTAATATTGTTCTATGAACAATAATTATTCAAAATTTTGTAAAAATATAATACAATTTTCAGAGTAATACGCCAAAGCTAGGCCACACACAATACAATAATGTGTATAAGATTGCATTTGTTGACAATGAATTTATTATATTAACAATTAGAACTGTCAATTTTTTTAATTATTTTATCATTTTTTGTTTAAAACACAATAAAGTTGATAAGATACCCTTAGTTAAGGAGAAAATATTAATAATAAAGATATTTTCTTCAGTCAATAATGTGCTCACTGTCAGTTAAATAGTAACGTGTGGCCTAACATACCCACACATACCTACTGCGGTAAATACATTATATTTTTCAAAATTTTGGAATGTGTTTAAATCGTAGAACAATTGTAACTTCTGTTTTTAATACAGATTTCAATCCTCTACAAATAACTTCTCATGACTTTTGATGTAACATAATTAGGGAAGCAGGAATTCAACAGTTTAGAATTTTACATTGAGTTTCCTATGGCCCGTTTTCCGATTCACCACCCGGTATACAAAAACTTTGGAAGTGAAAAAAAAATTGAATATGGTTAAATTTGTTTACTAAGGACTTTAGATCTTAATTCAATACACAAAAAAATTAAAAATAAAGAGTAATTGTAGTAACAAAAAAAGTTATAAAAATTAATTAACGTTTTTAAAACATGAAATACACAATGGTGTCACATTCATTGGAACAATGGTGTTCCAAACACAGATATTTTGAGCATATTTGGCAGTAAAACTTTGTTTTTCTATTTTTCTTCCAATCACAAACAGCACAGCGATCTGAAGTTCCTGGTGTTACGACTGGTACTTGTTCTGTTGGTAAACCACATATCTCCCTAAATCTCATTCTGATGGTTCTGGGTAAGTTATATATTTATATTTATATATATAAATATAAATAAACTAATCTATAAACATTGAAAATAAGGAAAAGATCTTAAATTACCTTACTAATTAAAAATATCGATGTGTGATCCAAACACAAAAATTGGTGCACAAATACTCGCACACGGTGTACGGGGCCGTGTTGCGTAATAACAAAAGGACGGTACTATTTTTTACACTGCGAACTGACTTTACCCACAGTTGATTGACCACTGAAGAAGTATACGAAGTAGCCATTCAAAATCCCCACTACAAGCAGAGTTACAGGAATTTATTTACAGGCCCGGTCTCCCACACCGTGTGCGAGTAACGGAGGGTTGAATTGAAGCGTTTATTTGAAAAACAGCACATGTCCATTTTTCGAAAATTCGACTTTATGTATTGTTCTCATATAATAGTAGTTTCTTTCTCCAGTTCACACATTTAGTTCACACTGCATAGAAAATTTTGATACTTTTAGAAAAACAAGAGATATCCATGCGTTTTTTTGTAAAAACCACACTTGTCCCATCTTAGTCAACGGTAATTGTAAGTGTGAATGATCTTATCTCTAAATTTATCAGTTGTGTGCATTTTTTGATAGTAATAATGTGACGTTTGTTTCTTTGGTATTAGAAATAGTTCAGCATGGCAGAAACTATACAACACAATACCTCTATATTTTCGAATATGCTTTGGTAAGTTTGTGCAATTATTTTGATATCCACATTCCTACAATGTAGAAGACATAAAGTCTATAAAGTCAGCGTTGGCCTAAGATGGTTGCTTAAGTTTCCTGGTAGGGTTTCACCATGTTCCCGGACGTTATGTCTTTTAACATCCGAGTTTAGCTTGTTTAATATTACTTTTAAATAATGTAGATCGAATTATAAATTCAACCATTGTTTGGTTCTGGGGCTATTTAGCAAATATCCAAATTCACTGATGATGGACCGATAGGTCTGAAAACGTTCTGAATTGGACACATTTTATTCAATCCATTGGGATTTTTTAGATTTTAATAAATATACCAATTACATAGAAGCGGTTATTACTTCATGTTAGAGTTTTTTAACTATATGGTATACAGCCAACCTAGGAAACTTCCCCTTTTAGTTTACACCTTCAGTTGTTCAAAGAGTAGCATCTCGCCGACTAAGCGCGTATATAGCAATTAAAATGGGATACAATGAGGTTAATTATGTCATCGATTCAAAGATTTCCCAAATTCACTTCATCCAACGCAGCTGAAATTGAAGCATTCACCGTGCTGTTTAATCGAGTTTTGCAAGAGAATAGAAGAGATAAATCCTTTCCTTCCCATCAATTGGAAGGTGTAAAATATAATTGAAAAAGAAATATTTTAAGTGGAATAATTTAAATGATTATTAAGCAGACAGAGATAATTGTATCAGAATTATTTTTATTCTCCGGTCATAATGTAATCAAGGGTACCGACGACGCACGAGTGTCGGCAGTGGTATTTCGTTATTAAATAAACCATTAAGTACCTGGTACCAGCCATGGGGTGTTTGTTTAAGATAGGCACTAAGCGTGTTAAAATAAAATATTTACAAAAATCCCGGGAAATCTGTAAGAATTCCCGAGAATCGTGATTTCCATTTTTTACTGATTTCCCGGGAAATCTGTCCCGGGAAGTGAGCTCTAGTTTTAGATGACAAAATCACTTCTTAAGTAAAACTGTCAACTATTCTTCTTTACTCTTATTATTTGAGATTTGGCTGAACGAATTTGAAGTGTTGCCCATGAGAATTCTTCTCGTATCCTTTTCGGATACATGTCGAAGGTCAAATCAATTAAATTCGAAAATACGCCCCTGGTGCATATCTAAGCCTATGGCCAGACAGGCGATAATTTACAGTGCTTTAAGAGCAGTAAGAGCGGTAAAATGAAGCGGCAATAGCTGCAGTAAAAAGCATGGAGAGACGTGGATGTAAATTACGGCGTATCGCGAGATGTAAATAGAATGTTTCGATCGTTGTTGTGGCTCGATGAGCTATAAATTTGGACCCAGGTCCATTCGTTTGCGCCACGACCCCAAAGATGGGACCGTTCGATGTTGCTGCGCGATATTTTACAGCGTAGTCTGGCCATCCAGTACACTCACCGTGGGTCCCATTTTCGCAGTTCATTATACAGCTCTTACGGCACCGTAAATTATCGCTTGTCTGACTTTAGCCTAAATACTAAACTAAAGGTCGAGGTACCATTAGTGCGTTGCGTTGCGACGTCGCAACGGAGCAAGGCATTGTATGCCACACCTGCCTTGCGATGACACTAGCATCGAAGAACAACTTTGTCCGTCGATCCGTTGAAACACCGCAACTGATCGACGCTACGCAGCGCAACGCACTGATGGGGCCTCGTCCCGATGCGTTGTTCCGTTAAGATGTCGCAACGCAACGCAGCGCAACGCACAAATGCGGCCTCGCTCTAGAACGTCTACACACACCTCGACGTGACCACCTGGCTCTCGGTGTTGACAACGTTGGGCCTGACGGTTGAAGCCTGAGAAGGCTTAGTTAGAACAGTGCCGTTAGTACGATATCCTATAGAACGGCAGTACTCCCGTACAGGCCACACTATATTATACCTTTTCACGAAAATTTCGATTTTCTAAATCTGACTGAATTGAAAATTGGGCCAAATCCCCTCTTAAAGTTTAGGAAAAGACTCACCATTCATATGTCAACCATCCATTTTGGTCCAAGGGTGCGAATTTTACGGCCCTTCCCATTTAGTGTTTGTTTTTCGTTCTCGTCTCCAAAACTCCCAAAAATCTCAAAAATTTAAGTCCTACATTTGCGTCTTCTGTGAAATAACTCTATAGGACAAAAGTTGTTTAGAATTAGTCATTTTATCTAATTCCGGTCTTATTTTAAATGTATATTTTTCACCTTAGAGAGGGGATATTCCCTCCAT
The DNA here is from genome assembly GCF_917563875.1 of Diabrotica virgifera virgifera. Classification (NCBI taxonomy): domain Eukaryota; kingdom Metazoa; phylum Arthropoda; class Insecta; order Coleoptera; family Chrysomelidae; genus Diabrotica; species Diabrotica virgifera. Next base: position 105,440,266 of record NC_065447.1, read on the forward strand.
TTTTGTAAAATGGAGGGGATGCAGAATTGTAAACTTTTTCTTATATAATAATAGACAATTTCAACTACCTTGTTTTGAACCAGATTGTTCTTTGATCGGGCTAGACAGTAGAGGTGAAGGAATAAAACAAGTTTCTTGGTTAAAAAACTTTCTTGTACGGACTCAGATATCAAATGCAGGACAATTATTCCATATTGCGGAAGATCGAGAAGCCTTCGCAATGGTGGTCGCCAACGCGTCGGATAATTCTGATATGGCACGTGAAGAAGAAGAAGTAGATAACCAAAAGAAGATAATGAAAAATTATACGATCGGAACTTTGTAGACAAACCTAACTGTGTTTTATTACTTTCTGTTAACGAAGACATTTCTAAACATTTTACTGAAAAACTTTCAAGTGAAAATTATTTGGAATGTCGTAAAAATAAGATCCTTTTGAAAAATCTGAATATTAATATCGACGTTACTTTTCAGATAGTTCTTTTATAATTTTAGGCACAACGCTCCTGATAACCTTAAATTCCAGCTAAAGCTAATTCCTGCCAAGTTTTCAGTCCTGTGTCGGTAACTGGCTAAAGTTCGAATGTACTTTATATTTAAAGAAGTTGTTTGAAGTTCGTACTTGTTTTTTAACCTGTCGTCGATATAAGTTTGAAAATGCAATCGATATGTTTTCTTATTAATAATGTTCGATACTGCAGCATTTGAATTAATCGAAAAGCACGTAGAATTCATAAATTTTTATGAGACTCTGTGTGAAATTATTGTAAGTAGGTTCATCTAGAAGAAAGTTATCTCTCTGCTTTTCAAAAGTTGAAAGGTTAATTTCCAATACAAATTTTATAATTTGAAAACTGAATGACATTGAAAAAGTTAATTTTTATAAGTAAATTAATCATGGAGTCTTCCTCTTCAGCCTGTTTTTATCCACTCCTGAACAAAGGTCCTCCCATGAGTTTTTAACTTTTATTTGTTTTGTGCTCTTTGGTGGCAGTTTCTTTCCACTTTGAAAGCCCTTTGTATGGCCCTCCGTAATATTAACTATTGACTGACAACTCGATCGTCATCGCCAGAAAAGGCCATTGAGTAAAGTAAACCAGCAGATATTATCTACGTTTTATAGACCTGAAAAAAGGCTTTCGCAAGTCGAAGACGACTTACACCTACTGTATTTAAGAAACATACCAATCAATATTATACAATGATATTGATTATTTAATGACGAAGTAGTTTTCAATCCTAATAGTAAATTATTAATATTGAAAATATTAAAAATATTACTAAAAGATTTTTAAATTGAAAACTTATTGGTACACTTTCCTGGTGACACCTCCAAGACTTCTACAATTTGCAAGTCAAATGGATGCTGCAGTGAAGACGAGAGGGAAGGAATTCTACACTATGCAATTCACATCCCCCGTCTGCAGCTGGTAAAGTTCCAACGGAAAAATGCACCTATTAGTTACTCTACGGAGTAATACGACTATAAAATAAAAATGTATACCATTTTTATTCAGTTGCAATGCGAAGGCAAAACAATCTTACTTTTCAATTGAAGCTATTAATGCAAAAAGGTGTTAACTTACATTTTTGTAAATTTGATCTTATCAAATGCAAAGAGGTGTTAACATCCATTTCTATTAAATAGTAAAGCCTTTTGTCAAAAGATGGCATTAATAGCCCTAAAAATGCATATAAAAAAGGAGTTAATATCCCATTATCAAAGAACCTGAAGTGCATAAAGGTGTTAACTCTCGACGTTTCTACAAGAAGGTGTTAACAGAGCAGTTAACACCTTTTTGCAGAATACGCAAAGAAAATCTGCCTATTTTTGCGCGGTAAATCAAGCATTAGTTGTTTATCAGGTGTTATTGCATGCCGTTGTGTTTGTTTTTGGTGCAATTATTTTGTTGTGAGAAGGTTTAACATAACTATTTAGTAAAAGTATTGCAAAAACAATTTAGATATAGCCAGTTTATTAATAAAACTGACACAAATCATAGGAATTATCAGTTTTGGCTAAATTGAAGGATTCTAACCTAACTTTATGCGAAATATTAATTAGAAGATGAATCAAAACAGCAGAACTATGCGTATCTTAGGGCTTGCACAGGAATATCAAGAAGAGGAACTGTTTCAAGATTCTAGTTCGGAATATATTCCTGAAACAGATCATGGTAAGTTTTTAAATTTATAGGTGCTTAATTTTTTTGTAACTTTGAATTCGATGATAAAGACTTATTTTGCTTTGTACGAGCATAAAAACATGTTTTATGCATATCATAGTATAGGTGGCGCATATTAAGTTTTTGTCTTGTTCTTTTCAGAATCTAGTTCGTCTGAGGAAGTGACAGTTTCAAAAGTAAAGAAAGCAAAATATTTTTTGGGTATGTTGATTGTCTAAAATTGGGTATGTTGATTCTCAATAGATATTCTGCTCATTATTTAATTTTTTTAGATATTGGCAGTCCTGGTAATATTGATAGTATGCCTGTTCAGACCCTCGAGGTCCACACACCCGAGGAAAGTGAAAACACAGATAAAAGTCTTCTAATTCAGCAAATAGAGAATGATGATGGTAATTTCTACATATAAAGTTTTTAACTTGAGTGTGTTCTATTTAAACAACAATTTTTAGATATGCAAGAAATCATCCCTTCTACTCAAGATAGACAGAACGCAGATATGGAACAGGAAGTAGTTTCTTCTGAAGAGGAAAATAATGCTCATATACAAGGTACATTTTTTTACGTAATACATAGGGTAAATATTAAGTATTTAAACCAAATTTTTAGATCCAATTCGCAAAATAAAAAAATCTAGAAAAGTTAAAGCAAAACCAGAAAATTGGAAAAGAAATGAAAAAAAGAACAACAAGGCTGCTGGAAAATCATATATAAACTATAAAGGTCAGGTGCAGCCAGCTAAAAAGTCAAGTGTCGGTAAGCTGTTGTGTAAAGAAAAATGTCGACTAAAATGTGATTCACGTTTTACGGATGAAGATAGAAGCTTACTATTTAACCACTATTATTTATTACAAAATGACGAGAAAAATCTGTACTAGTTTGATGAAACCTATTGGAGTAAAGAGGCCCACTTTACATGCTGTTCGTACAAATTCTTATGAATATTTTTTTAAAATAAATGGAGAATCTCGGAAGGTTTGCAAAGACGCAGTTTTATCTATGCTTGACATTGGTCGAAAAAAATTTGATTTAATTCGAAATCAAATAACAGCTGGTAAATCAACTCCCAAAAATGACGAAAGAGGTCGTCATCATAATCGGCCAAAAGCAATACCTGCAGATACCAAAATGATTGTTCATGAACATATTAAGTCTTTCCCAGCAGAAATGTCCCACTATTCTCGTAATAAGAACCCTTCTCGGCTGTATTTATCACCCGCCTTATCAATAAATAAGATGTTCGAGTTATATGAAGCGTACTGTGTCAAGAGGAAACTGGAGAATGTTGTGTCGAAAGCAATGTACAGGAAAATATTTGTTGAAGATTTTAACTTAGGATTTGGTACTCTCCGATCGGATACTTGTAAAGTCTGCGACTCTGTAAAGCAACAGATGAACATTCGGAGAAATTTAAGAAAGCCTTTGAAGAACAAAAAAAAGATAGGGAGTTGGCTAAAACTGATAATAGTGTTATATACATTACTTTTGACATGCAAAAAACTCTGCCATTACCTAAAATTTCCACTAGCATTGCTTTTTATTTAAGACAGGTATGGCTCTATAACTTAGGCGTGCACGTTATTAACAAAAACCAGCCAAATGGCAGGGGGTATTTTCATCTTTGTACAGAAGACAAGGGAGGTCGTGGACCTGAGGGAGTTGGAAGTTGCCTGCTAGCATTCTTAACCACTCTGAAACCACAGCAAAAACATCTTGTAGCCTGGAGTGACTCAGCAGGTGGTCAAAACAAAAACTGGTTTATTATATGTTTTTGGCATTACTTGATAAAACAAGGTGTTTTTAATACCATAGAACATAAATTCCCTGAAGTGGGCCATACATTTATGGATTCCGACCGGGATTTTGCGGCTGTCGAAAAAGAAGTAAGAAAGCATCAGAATATTTACACAGTGGATGAGTACGTAAACACCATGGTACAGTCCAGGAAAAAAACTCCTTTTCATATTATTAGAATGGAAGACAAGTTTGTGGATGTTAAGCAATTACCTAATAAATTGCAACTAATAAAAAAAGCTGGCAATGGTGAAAAAATGTCATTTAAAGATGTAAAGTGGATAAAAATTACGGAATTTGGTAAAACAAAATACAGATATTCTCTAAATGATGATGAAAATTGGAAAGAAGTTTCCATTCTAAAAAGTAAAGGAACTGCAACACGCCAGTCAACTTCAAGTACAGGTGAAATATTATTGCCAGTGGATAAAAGTAGGCCAATAGCATCTAAAAAATATGAAAATATTCAACAACAAATGCCATACATTCCAGAAAACTTCCGGGCTTTTTACCATGGCCTCAGAAAAGAAGACGATAATTAAATGTTTTTTATTAACTATAAGTTACACAAATTTTGTAGTTTTTTTTAACAATAAACTTTTTTGAACTCCTTTTTATGTGTTATTTGATTCTCAAATGTAAAAATATGTTTGTACAAAAAGGTGTTAACTAACATTTTTTTCGTAATTTGTATAAAAACTCTGTTAGTCTTATTGATTTATAGGACTATGTGTATCCTCAAAAAATTGTGGGTTCATTTATTTAACACTTGTTTTTGTAAAATGCGAATTGAATTATTAGCAAAAAAGTTCTAGTCAATAAACTTTGATCTTAATTATCTCACATTATGAAATTTGCTGGTTAACACCTTCTTGCATTAATAGCTTCAATTAGAATACGGAGTGCAGTCCAGTCCCTTGAATCGCAGTCTAGTCCCTTGAATCGCGATTCAAGAGACTGGACTGCACTCCGTATTCTAATTGAAAAGTAAGATTGTTTTGCCTTCGCATTGCAACTGAATAAAAATGGTATACATTTTTATTTGATTATTTAATACTTAAATAATCGAATACAGGCGAAGACAAATGGAAAACTAACACAGTTTATACCAGTACAAAGCGGAGTCAGACAAGGTGACTCGTTAAGTCCACTGCTCTTTAATATAGTAATGGACGAAATAATACAAGCAGTACGTAAAGATCATGGTTACAGAATTGAGAACAAAGAAATCCAAATATTATGTTATGCAGACTACGCCACATTAATCGCCGAGACAGAAGACGATTTCCAAAGATTAACACACATATTCGATACAACAGCCAAGAAATACAATATTAGTAGGGGAGCCCAAGCGGGGATTTTTGCAGTTACTCGAGCGCGTCAAATTATCATATAGGGAGAAACCTGGTGCCCTGCAGATGTCCCTCTACCATATAATATTGGCTCTTAACACAGGGGAGTTCGTTAAGGGGGCCCTAAAAAATCTATCATTAAAAATACTCGAAATTGTCAGATTAAGATAAGGTAAGTTAAGTACATGCAAAAGAGTGTATATTTCAAAAATCTGACGATTTGAGTAAGAAAATAAGCAAGTTAAAAAGTTTCAAAAAAGGGGAATAATTCGCGAAATGAACGTTAGATTGAAAAACTAAAAACTACGCTTTCAATATTTTTCAAAAATCTATCGAACGATACCAAACATGACCCCCCCCCCCGAAGAGGGGTGGTGGGTAAATTTAAAATTTTAAATACAAATCCCGCGATATTTCGCAAAATAAACGTTAGATCGAAAAACTGCCTAATACACTTAATCAATATTTTTTAAAAATCTATCGAATGATACCAAACACGGCCCCCCACGGAAGTGGAGTGGGGGGTTACTTTAAAATCTTAAATAGGAGTCCCTAATTTTTATTCCAGATTTGGATCCTTTGCGTAGAAATAAGCCAACTTTTATTCGAAACATTTTTTCAAATTATGGATACATGGCGCTTTAATCGGAAAAAACGATTGTAAGATAAATTGTAAATGAGATAGCACAACATCTCTATTCTAATTTAAAAAATCATAGATTACGTCATCATACCCAGTGGTACGACTACTCGTACAATATTTTTGATTCAAGCACAAACCCGACAGAAAATTATATATAATGTCAAAGTGCTTATCGAGCTGTAATGAGATTAATCGATTACCCAACCAGTTGTTAGTACAACAATTCATTCATGTATTCCGAGGCAACCATGTCAAGCTCTACGTTCATGTTCATTGATTCATTAATTCATTCATTTTAAGAGAATCAATTACCCATCTAAGAGACTGGATTTAATCACGATATAGTACTTAATATACAAACAAAAAATATTTTAAGTCGGTACGTTTTGGTTTAATTCAGTCTTTTGCAAAGCCTCTTTAATAACGGATATACCTAGAAACACATGTCGGGGGATGGCAAGAGACTCGAATTGAATCAAAACGAAACCGTCTATTTTTATTTGGTTTTACGCTATACTCGGCTGCAAAGTACAAAATGATGGCGATTAAGACGGGTAAATTGCTGATGTTTTAGTGGAATAAACAGCATCGCCCGATGGCATGAATATGCCCCAGGTTAACAGTTTTCTTTAATCGTTATCGACGCTCACTATCTTACCTAGTTAAAGGTCGCTAAAGGCATACGTTGGTAGAATATTTAAAAATATTTGCCAACGCGTCGGTGCGCTTTGGTTCAACTCAGTCTTTTGCAAAGCCTCTTTGATAACGGGTAAACCTAGAAACACGTATCGGAGGATGGCAAGAGACTCGAATTGAATCAAAACGAAACCGTCTATGGTTAGTAAATATTTTATTATGTTTATTTAATGGTACTGATATTTTTTGTGCACTCTCTATTTCAACCATGATTAAATGTGAAATGGATAAGCTAAACTGTAATAGTTTCTTTCCTTTATGTACTTTGCTAAAGTTTACGAAGTGGTCAAACAATTATTTACTTTGTCTCCGATATTACTAACAGTGGAAGATGCGAAGACGAGATCCGTCGACGCATCAGAATAGCCAGATCGGCAACAGCCAAACTCACAAAAATATGGAAAACCACTGACTTTAATAAAAAAACACAAAATTACGCCTTCTTCGAGCATTACCGTAGAATGTTACGCAAACAATGGACCGCAAATCACACAAATAATTGAATACTAGCCGAAATTAACCTAAAAACTAGACTCTTCATAATTATTATCAACCAAAATACTAAGATATTTTGGACATATAACTAGAAGAAGAGAAGGCATGAAACGAATGATGGTTGTAGGCAACGTAGAGGGCAAAAGATCCAAAGGAAGTTCTCCAGTACGATGGACGGACCAAATAAAGGGCATGACTGGTTCTCATTTTCCAAATTAAAACAACACGCGTAGGAGAGTGATGATTTTTACAGAAATAGTCAAACAAATACATGACGCCACTACATCCTTACGAAGAAGAAATGGTAGAGGAGGAGGATGTACTTCACTACAAAAAATTTTATTGCTTATTTATTTATTTCGGACAAATCTACAAATTAACAAACAACTATTTGTTTTAAATAAATAGATTAATTAGAATAGAATAGAAATATGCTTTATTGTCACTAAAAATTATACAAATTTTATGGACAAAGCTTAATATAAAGTCAGAAAAAATAAATAAATAATCTCTAACAATAACAATAAACAAATACAATTTTCTGAAATTTGATAAATCGTCAATATAAAAAAAATACAAAAATACAAAATTTAAGTTAATAAAGCAAAGAAAACAAAACAAAATCGATATATTATTGCAACAATTTATAGAAATTGCAAAGTGAACATACAACAAAATAAACTATAGACATAGGAACTAGCAAGTTTAAGCTGCTGCATATGACACCCAAATATAGATAAGTTTGGTTACTAGTACATTACTGTAATTTCTTAGTTAGTCATTAAGAAACTGTTCTACTGAATAATATGGTCTTTTAGATAGATGAGCTTTTGTCATTTTACGGAACTTGGGGAAAGATGTTGCAGATTTGAGTTGTAAAGGAAGATGGTTGTGTATTTTTTTTGCGGAATATAATATAGATTTCTTTACTAACTCAGAGGACGGGATCGGTAAATAGACATCAAAATTTGAATTTCTGGTGGAGTAGTCATGCTGAGGCCTTGTTGGAAAGACATGCATGTGTTTACAAATTAAACAAACAGTTTCTAAAACATATAAAGATGTAAGGGTTCAAATTCCGTGATCCTTGAAGTAATTTCTGCAATGTGTTTTTCTTCTGAGGCCAAACAGATACCTTATTGCTCTTTTTTGTAATTTAAAAATAACATCTAATTGGGCAGCTGTACTAGAACCCCAAAAAGGAAGACCATATCGAAGATGAGACTCGAACAAGGAAAAATATATTAGTTTAGAAGATGCTAAATTCAGTTCTTTCGAAACAGATCTTATAGCACAGCAGGCTGAGACGAGTTTCTTACTTAACAAATCGATATGAAGGGACCATTTGAGGTTGCTGTCTAAAAAAATACCAAGAAATTTTACAGAATCAGCGGTAGAGATCTGGCTGTTATTAACAAGCAGGGGTTGAAGAGCACTTTTATAGGATTATGCTACTGTCTTATCCACGTTAAAGAGAGTAAATTAGAGTCAGACCAGGTTTTTATCGTAAACAAATCAGAAGTTATATTTGCATGAAGAGATGCAATAGTTGAGTTGCTCCAAGTGATACTGGTATCATCAGCAAAAAGAAAAAATTTTCCATCGATTTTTAAGTTAGTGATGTCATTTATAAAAATAAGAAACAGTAGAGGACCCAATACTGAACCTTGTGGTACTCCACATACAATGTTGTTGAGACTAGATTCAGTATCATTTGCTCTAACTAGTTGTTTCCTATTATTCAAGTAAGATTGGAACCAATTCAAAGAAATGCCTCGAATCTCATAGAAATTTAGTTTTTTAATCAAAATGTCGTGATTTACACAATCAAAAGCTTTGGCATAGTCACAGAAAACGGTGGCAGTATAAAGATTATTGTTTAGTGCTTGGTAAACCTCATGAAACACAGAAAACATGGCATCAGTGGTACATTTATTAGTTAAAAAGCCAAACTGATTTTGGGATTAGATGTTGTTATCAATGAGAAAGGACATAAGATGGGTTTTTATGAGTCTCTCAATAATTTTTGAAAGTACCGGTAGTAAGGCATTAGGTCTATAATTGCAAGCATTAGATTTTTCACCACCCTTATGAAGGGGAATAATAATGGCTATCTTTAGGCACTCTGGGAATTTGCCGCTTTCAAAGGAATCATTAATTAGTGAGACGAGGATTTCCAACACATTTTCTGTGAGATTTGAGAAGATTTTTATGGATAGTCCGTCAGTACTATAGGATGATTTGCTTTTGATACTATTGATCGTTTGGATCAGTTCAGATTTATCGATTGGTCTTATAAAGAATGAATTCGAGAACACTCCTGAATTAGGGAGATAGGAAATGGGATCTTTTTGTGGCAAAAGAGTAGAAGTTTTATTTTTACTCACATTAACCAAGTATTCGTTTAGATTTTCCGGGTCTGGAAGGGCAAATATTTGAACTGCGTGAGTTCTATTTCGAAGATCGTTTATTATGGACCAAGTTTCTTTTGCAACACTTTTAGAGCTTCCCAGACGATTTTGATAGTAGGCTTTTTTAGCTGATTTGATGAGTTTTAGATAGGTTACCCTTTATTTGATGATATATTGAGTGATAGAGACGTTGGTAGCAAATTTCTTGATATACAATAGTGAGCGCATATTTTTGGCTGATATGCGGATACCTTTGTTAGCCCAGGGTTTGTGATGTTTTGGCTTAATTAAAATTAAAGTAAATGCCTTATTGAAGATAGAGACAAGCTTTTCTATAAAATCGTTGAAATTATAGTCCACGTCTACAGAAGGAAAATGCCACTCAGAAGTTAAGCAAAGCATAAATTTTGAAATTTGTGAAAATTCCGAGCGGAAAAATCCTACCTAAACGTCGGGTTTTCGAGGAGGGTTTGCTGAAGATGTTAAACTTCGTAAATAGTGCTTCATCATCTGATAATCCCGCATTAATAATTGTAGAGCAGATATCAAGGGGTGAGAAATCTGAGACAATATAGTCAATTATGGTAGATGAAGTTTTTGTAATCCTTGTAGGAGAATTAACGTGCATTGAGAGACCATACGATTCAAATATGTTGACCAAGGACATTTGGGTAGCACAAGCAGCATCATAATTAATGTTGAAGTCCCCACATAGAATTTTTCTGCTTTTATGAGGCAAGTCATCTAACAAATTTAGCAGCTTCTGAAAAAATAGTTCCACAGGAGAGTGAGGTGATCTATAGATGCAAATAATGTAAAGATTAAGATTTTTATTATAAACTAGGGAAAACTCAAAGAAGGCTTCATTTAACAGAAAGTCATATATTTTGTTATTAGAGAAAAATCATTATTTCTAGAAACAATTAGAGTGCCTCCATGAGCTGAACTTGGACGATCATACCTAGCAATTGTGGTATATTTTTCAACCAAAAAGGCTCGTTGACTTCAAGCCAGTGCTCTGTAACCGCAACTATCGGGGGAAATCCCAATTCCTCTAGAAACAAAAATAATTCTTCAGTTTTATTTCTTATAGAACGAATATTAATCAGAACCATACTAAAGTTGTCATCACAACTTTAATTTGTTGTCATTAAAAATTTATAGTAAATAATTCACTGAAAGTATTTTCTACATGTTGAATGTAAACATCCGATCAGTTACTTGTCCAATTTTATTATATGTGACAGATTATAAATAAATATGCTGGTAATAAAAAATAGTTGTTTTCCTAACAAGTGCAGAAAGTCATACTTTTCCGCACGCGACTGCAGTTTGCCGAACGACGCGAAGCGGGAGTTCGGCAAGCAGTCAAGTGCGGAAAAGAGACTTTCTGCAAGAGTTAGGAACAATATTTTTTTCTACGAGACTTTAAAAAATGACTAAATCTTAATCAATTAATTTAATTAATATGAAACTACATACACAAATTTATTTTTTGACAAGGTTGTCAAAACCACACTTTCAGCATAACTGGTTAGCATCTTGGTTTCCATGACGACGATTCAAAACCACTGCTATTGTCTACTGATTCGACTTCCGAATATTATGTTAAAATAATTTTATTTCATCGAATTGTCACGTTAATTTCATTAAAACATGAACACAATAAGATACATTTGAATAAAATAGTAAATAGTATCTACATATTAATTTATTGCATGTATAATAATTATTTTATAATGCATGTCATAATAAATTATCTTAATGCAGTGCGGAAAAGTAAAAAGCGTGTGGAAAAGTAAAACGCGTGCAGAAAAGTAAAACTTTCTAAACTGAAACGCGTGCGCGAAAGTAGACGTTTTTGCACGCTCGTTGAAAAAATATATTTTGGTAATTCTACAGTTAATTCGTCAACGCCTCACCGAGTAAGTTAAGACCTTTTTTATTTTTAGTTGATATTAATAGTTGGGTGCTAGACCGATCCCGAAAAAGTTGGAGCGGCAATCTGAACGTTTATCCAGGTGGAGGCAAGTTTAAGCAGAGGCATGAAGAACGTGAAAGAAAAAGAACAATATAAAAAAACCAAATACATGAAATATCCAATACTAAATACTCCGCTATTAGTACACTAGTTAAAAAAACTGATAAAATTGAGAACTGTGTAACTTTCTATTTACCTTAAAATAATTTTTAGTTTTGAGTTAAATTGGCATAACTACCGAAAGCGCTAATTATTCGCATTTATAATCCAGGGTAATAAGTTAGAAATAGACCATGTTCGGGACACTCAAAGATCCAGGTAGCTGATTACTTTTTTAGTTATTGTAGACCTATAGGAAGAAAACCTACCTGTTTCCTGCCTGTATTTCGCGTCCGTTTTTTAATTATTAACAATTTAGTGGAAAAATCGCGATTTTTTCGATTTTTTGCACCCCATTCAAAAGCTAAATAGTTAACCTTTAACTACAAGCGCATCAAGTTATAACATAACTACACGCATGGCGTACTTTATACGCCATAAGAAAATACACTTAAAAACAGCGGATTTGTTTATTTTTTTTTTTGTAAATATACACTTAGTTGTTTGTTATAATTTACCTTATTCGGCATCAGTGAATACTTGGAGTTTCTTCTCACTAAGCTAATTGGGATTTATAACTGGAATCATGAAATAACTGGATTCCATGATAAATAAAATTACTAATAAAAAATTTTTTGAAATGTGATTTCTTACAGGAGAAAAGTATTGTTTATAAAGAAAAATATATTTTGTGCCATAATAACTAAAAAACCATTGAAATATGTACTTATATTAGGACTTATATTAATATAATCGTGGCGTATATTGTCCACCACCGAAAACAACGAATAATAAAAAGTAAATTACAATCTTCCCAGAACGCCGATTATAACGAAACTAAAACCAAATTGTAAAGCATATTCCGGTGATAGGTTAGAGAGATAAACAAGGTCAAAAATTAAATTTTTAACTATATTTGCAGTAGAATTCTTATATCTGGCGTACAAAATACGCCAGCGCGTGTAGTTAAAGGTTAATATAAAATTATAAAATTTAATTTTTTAGAACATTGAAAAACCTTCAAAATACCGATTTTTGAATGTTAAAAAGTTAATTTGTTGCTACGCAAACTGCAAAATAATTGAAAATCGTTATTTGTTAATAACTTTTACTGAAACTACCTTAGAACTTTAGTGTTTCACCCAAAGTTGGGTATTGGGGTACTTAACCATCCGATAGTCTCGCAGTCTACAATCGTAGACCACTCTCCTTTAAGTGGTCACTAATTGCAGAAAACTGCACATATGCTCCCATGCCGCTTAGTAGCTGTCTCAAGCGACTTCATTAAAAACAGCATGGGAACTAATCAAACCGCAAATTGAATATGGATCAACTATACCTTCGCTGCTAAGAGAACTTAAAGGGGTGATACACACGCAAGTAAGTACGCGAACTTATGGCTCGCGACCTTTTTCGCGCGTGTATCACCGCAAGTACGCGTACTTTAAGTCCGCCGAATAAGTTCGCCGTCGATCCAACAAGTTTGAAATCTTACTCGTAACCCGTACGTGTATCACTTCCACGAGCCGCGAGCCTCGAGCCATCATGTTATTGCGTTTAAAGTTACACTTATATTTTCACTAATTAAGCAAATTACCTAGAAATAATTCAATCGTTTATTGTTGAGAGGAGACAAGTTATATTTTATAGGTTTTGAGAAAACCGTAAAACACTATTTTAAGCTATACTAAATTATTTTTGATTGTTTGTTTTTGAGTAAACCTAATTATTTATAGTCTCTTTTATCCTCCTGATGAAAATATTACCCTCTTATCTATGATATTTTGGTTGTTACCCACACTTTTCGATTTCGTCTTTTTTTATTAGTATTAAAAATATATAACACTATAGGATACGATACGAAGTATATAATACGGTAAAATTCCTAAATAGCACAAACCACCGACGGCGACCGCGATCTTTAAAACCGCGTACTTTAAGTCTGCCGTGTATCACCGACGGCGAGCCGAGTAAGTCCGCGATCTTTAAACCCGCGTACTTAAAGATTGCGTGTGTATCACGATCTTTAGACGATGAGCTCGCGTACTGCTCCGAGTTCAAGGAGTCGTACTCCCTCCCCCTAATATTCCAACAAATTACGTGGGACGATGTTGTATTTGTGCACAAATTTGCAATATGCCAACAAGAAGGGAATGCCAAAGATGTGAAAAATTTGCATACACGGATCATCTCAGGGATATTTGCACTGAATCTTTGACGGACTAAAATTGTGCCACTTTTACCATTTAATACTTTTGTTCTTTTTATAATTTTTAGTTGTATTCTTTATTATTCATCACTATTGGTCATTCTAGAAGTTCAAAGATAAAAAATATTTGTGTTTTTTACTATAATGAGCTTATTTTTGTGACCATTTTCATTTACTTGCGAATAAAGACCCAAAAAATCATAACCTCGTTTTTAATTTTACCACTGTCAAAATGAGAAAAGCCAAGGAACAAAACATATTTATTATCAAAGTACGGACATAAATAAACATGTTATTAGGCATTAATTTTTTAATTTTGTCAAAATCCGGTATTATACCACAAAAAACTCTTGGTCTACAATCGTAGACCGCGCGACTAAGCTCGTCAGCAATAACCGCGCGCCTAACGTAGGGTTAACAAACCCTCAAAATTTAAGACCGATCCAATAATTAGTTTAAGAGTTATTCTAATTGTTTATGTCAGAGACCTTTATTTTGTAATAACATAAGACAGAAAATAATGAAGATAGGGCAATTCTGCCTATGCCAAATGAAAGTAGAAAACTGATGTTATCAAAATGTACTAAAAAGAGATAAAAAATTATCTAATATAGCCAAAAATCCTAATGCCAAATTTGTGAAATTTTGTAGTTTATAAACATTTAGAATAACTTCAAAAATATTGTCCGTAGAAAAAATCATTTTACATAATATTAGAAAAGCTGGTATTATACACGAATATATAAAAATGTATAGTTCAATTGGTGACTAGTCGTGGTAAGTTAAAGTGCATTTGCCGGCATTAATGAGATTCCTTAATTATTATTAATTAACTAGCTGTGAATTAAAAAAACATATGGCTAACTTTGTCCCAAATGAACCCAAGCTAAATTTTTTTATTTGAAAATTCGTGTTAAAATACTATCTTTTCGAATATATAAAAATATTGTTTCTACGGACAACATTTTTAAAGTTATTTCAAATGTTTATAAACTAAAAAATTTCAAAAATTTGGCATAATGATTTTTGACTATATGTATTAATTGTTTTTTTATCTTTCTTAATACATTTTGATAATATCACTCTTCTACTTTCATGTGGCATACTAAGAATTGCCTTTTTTAATTATTTTCTCTCTTATCTTATTGCAAAATGAAGGTCTCTGAGATAAACAAATAGAATAACAATAAAATAAAAATTTTATTTTTATTTCAGTTGCAATGCGAAGGCAAAACAATCTTACTTTTCAATTAGAATACGGAGCGCAGTCCAGTCCTCTGAATCGCGATTTTCGGCTCTTATTGGAGCCTCATCGGAGAGAACGTAGGCTTGTTCTCCATACCCCAATTGATCAGCACTGAGAGGTTTTCCCACCCATTGCAACTGAAGTGAAAATATTAGGTGACTAGCGTCATCTGGCAATTAAAAGATAAAGTTTTCGATCCTTAGCAGCATTATTCCTATATAACCTTCGAGCATTATTAATAATATTTAGAAAATATTAAAATATTACTGAAAGATTTTTAAATAGAATAACTCTTGAACTAATTAATGGATCGGTCTCAAATTCTGAAGGTTTGTTAAGTACGTCAATACCCAACTTTGGGTGAAACACTAAAGTTCTAAGGAAGTTTTATTAAAAGTTATTAACAAATAACGATTTTCACTTACTTCCTAGTTTGCGTAGCATCAAATTAACTTTTCAACTTTCACGAATCGGGATTTTGAAGATTTTTTAATGATCTAAAAAACTGAATTTTCTAATTGTATGTCAACTATTTAGCTTTTAAATGAAGTGCAAAAAATCGAAAAAATCGCGGTTTTTACACTAAATTGTAAATAATTAAAAAACGGACGCGAGCTCTAGGCAGAAAATAGGTAGGTTTTCTTGCTATAGGTCAAAAATTACTAAAAAGGTAGTCAGATACTTAGATCTTTGAGTATCCCGAAAAAAATCCTTATTACTCTGGACTATTATACCGTTGCTGGAAAACATAATAATATTTTTATCAGAAATTATACTCCATATTTAACTAAGCCAAAATATTCTATACTTTGTTTTTTTATAAAAACCTATATAAACTTGAAAAATAAAACAGGAGATCGCTGTGCAGAGACAAATTGAGTTTTTTGCAATTATTTCCGGAAATATCAGTCATTCAGCAAACACTATGACATTCAGATAATTTATAACAGCAGCACAATTTTCAGGGCGCTTTTTGCACGTGCTGGGATTCTAATGGAAAATGGAAATTGGGCTAAAAGTTTTCATTCTTTTTTTCGTATAAAAATAAAGCTGCTTTAGGTGACAAGGTTGTTTTTATAATTTTATGTATAAGCTTATTTTTACGTACACAGACATATAATTTTAAAAGATTTTTTTTGCAAAAATGAATATTAGACAAACTTTAAAATGTGTGCTGTTTTATTTTTATAGAACAAGTTCCAAATTGAAGTAACACAAAAACAAAAAACGAAATATCAATTTAAAGGATATATCGAATTCTATATTTTTCAATGATAAATTATTACACGAACGTCGAATAAAAAACATGTGTGTCGTATCGAGTCTACATGAAAAGATGTTGTCAGAATAATTAAACATGTAATACTTAGACATAAATCTCTTTTCCAAGAACATTTATTAAATATTGTTTTTAAATACAAAGTAAAAACAAATCGACACTAAAAATACGTCAACAGTCATTTAAACCATGTTTTCACCTTCACAAAATGACGTATCACTGTCCATATACGAAAAAAAAAAATAGTCGGTCATGCGCCACATTAGAATCTGAAAGTATCGTTGGTCCCACAGGCAAAGTTAGGATTGTTACTTAATTCTATTCCTTTTAGAAAAATTTTGCACATAACCACATGTTGTTTCTCATGCAGCCAAAACCAATTTAGTCCAATCCAAGAACGGACTAGCCTTGTCCAATTGTCCAATGCAATACAATTTATTGTATTGGACTATGCGATAGTATGTTATCCATTGAAAATGAAAATGAACGTCATGATTGGAAAGAAAATAATATAGTGTAAAAACGATTAAGCTTTTTGTCTTAAAATATCCGTGTTTTAATGATTTATCTCTGAAATATCGATTTTCATTTTAAAATAAATTAAACTAAATATTTATTAAATACTTAATCATAAATATCTAATTTATAAGCAAACGTCAAAATTGTTTATGTTATTAACCGACTCGTGAGTCAGAAGCAAGAAATCTTGAGGACAGCCCTCGTAAGTTTGACCTCGTAGATTGGACCGCGCCGCAACTGCATGAAGGTGATGTTGAGTTCTGATATGGTTAAGTGTGCACCAGATCTTACGTGGTAGGTAAAATTCAAGAGATGTCTCCGTGATGTGGTTCATGCGTTCATTTGTTGATGATGTTAGCGCCTGGAGCCCGGGCTCTACAACCGTTTTTGCGGTTGGTATGGAAGATTCTCGTATAATTTGGAGTCATTAATATAGTTACAAATCGGCAGCGCCCTGTTGTCAAGGACCTTTTTGTAGTCTTTGGTTAGAAGATTGAGTCAGCAAAGGTGTGGTGGTGGACTGTCGCTTAGCACTGGTAAACAATGTTGGTTTTGATGGTGGTTGATGTTGGTTGATGTGTATTTGATTTTTCAAGTGATAATTCTCATTGCATATGATTTCTATTAGCATTCAAAAAATAAGAACAATTCATATCGATTTAATTTTTAAAGGTCTAACAGAAGCATTATTGTTTATAATAAAATAAATAGGTGACATTGATTTCACAATGTAGGGCATTCGTTTAAAGAATACCCAAGTCAGCGGTTTTGACATTATGAGTACTTCACGGTCACAACGGTGTCGTCAATCATAACAAAATAATAATGAGTTTATTTATAGATACGAACAAAGTAAAAGAGATCATTTTTTATTCATCATTCATTATTTAGACATCCATGTAGTTCGATTGTAGACTTCGTCAAACAACTAGTTACTAACGTATATAGTGATTAAATAAACGTAGTATGAGTAATTAGTGTATTCCTGATATCCAACCCCTAGCAGAGGGACGTACATCTCCCTTACAAAACCTATTATATTATATCATGTTGTTATTTAGCTAGACATCGACCTTTTGAACATCATCAATATTGATCCATATCGGTGCGTAATATTCAGTTACTGAATAAATAAGAGCTAAGCCTGAAGACTCCAAAGCTTAACATTCTGTTCTGTTCAAAGTTACCTTAGGTATTTTGGATGTTTATTGTGCCTAGTTACGTATTATCCGAATGAACGTTAAGTGTTCTCAAAGCCAAATTGTTGTTTAGGTGAAAGCAAGTAACTTCAGTTTTAGGGACGTTGCATCAAAGTTTACATTTTTGAAAATATCTTCCCATAACTTCCAATCTTCTGTTAGAGTCTCTTCAGCTTCTCCTAGGGGTTTTATTTGTATTAATAAAGTCTAGTCTTCGAAATGGCAAATTTTTTTTGTTAAATTAGTTATCTGCATGTCTGCAAAGTAAAGACTAAAAGCAGTGGTGCGAGTGCCGCGCCTTGTGGCCGACCATTTTTGAGTTTTCTGGAGGGGCTTATTTTTGACCCTATAATTACTTAAAACATTCTGTAGGTGAGCATATTTTCTATTAATCTGGCGTTGACCTTACAAGAAGTAGTGCGTAAGAGTGGCGTGTTTTCCTCAAAGCTCTATGCTCCACTTAGAAGTTCAAGAAACATGGTATTTTCCATCTCTGCTTTTTTATTCATGTTCTCTTCCTTCTTGTTCTGTCCTTTGGACAAAAAGGCATATTTAAAATAATTTCCTGTATCAAAAAATCATAAATCAGTTTTTCAAAACACTTAATATATAACACACCCATTATCATTTCCTTTACCGCTTATAATATAATACATAACTTTATTATATTCTTCTCGAAACCATCTCATATTATTGGAATTCAAGAAAATGAAGAGGCAGACACCACTGCAAAAGAAGCTGCAACTAGTGATAATGCGGAGTGTACTGAAACATTTACGAGTGCGGACGTAAAAGCGGCGATCAAACGTAAAGTGCGTTATATGTGGGAAGAAAAGTAGTGGAAAGTGTCATCTGCCAAACTACGCGATAGTAAAAAATCCATAAAACCCTGGCCAACATTACCAACATGTCGAAGAGACCAGGTAATATTAACGCGACTCCGACTGGGTCATACGCGATTAACCAATAGCAATGTGTTTTCCAACAAACAAGAACCAATATGTCACAACTGCGAAGAAAAGTTAAGACTCTAACATTTATTAGAAAAATGCGCAGCATTAACGCCAAAGCGCATGTTTTACAATATACCTAACAAACTAAGCGTTATTTTAGGTCTACAGTGCAATATGTCAAATCTAAAAAGTTTCCTAACTTTAATTAACATTTTAAACGCTATCAAAACATATAAATGTAATACAAATTATTGTTCGCTACTATTGTTCCGCTAATAGCCAATTTGACTGATGTGATTTTGGTAATAAAAAAAATAACTTTACCTCATTTCCTATAATATTATTATGTCATAAATAATTAAAGGGAAACCCCCAGTTTTTATTTCAGACTTAGATTCCTTACGTAAAAGTAAGCAACTTTTATTCGAAACATTTCTCTCAACTGCTGATAGATGGCGCTATAATCGGAAAAAATATTTACCCGGATACCATAGGTAAATTATAGAGACGGTCTAATATCTCGAGAAATACACTTCCAAATCAAAAACCAAAAGATAGGTCTTTATTATTTTTTAAAACCCTATCGAATTACACCAAACACGATCCCCCACTACACATGCTGGAGGTAGGGTGGGGGTAATTCTAAAATCTTAAATAGCAACTCCCATTTTTTTATTACAGATTTGGATTCGACATAAAAAAGTAAGCAACATTTATTCGAAACATTTTTTAGAATTGTTGATAGATGGCGCTAATAAATCGTCTTTTTCCAATTATAGCGCCATCTATTAACAATTCTAAAAAATGTTTCGAATAAATTTTGCTTCATTTTGTATGAAGAATTCAAATCTGCAATAAAAGATGGATATTGCTATTTAAGATTTAAAAGTTACCCCTACCCTCCCTATAAGGGGCGCGGTGGAGGGTCATGTTTGGTGTTATTTGATAGGTTTTTAAAAAATATTGAATACGTGTTTTTTGGTTTTTTATTTGAACTGTATTTCTCGAGATATTATACCGTTTCTATAATTTACCTGTGGCATCACAATAAGTCGTTTTTTCCGATTATAGGGCTATCTATCCACAATTCGAAAAAATGTCTCGAATAAAATTTGCTTACTTTTACGTAGAGAATCCGATTCTGCAATAAAAACTGGGGGTTTCTATTTAAGATTGTAAAGTTACCCCTCACCCCACATCCAGGGGCTTGAGTGGGGGATCGTGTTTGGCGTCATTGGATAGATTTTTTAAAAAAATTTGAAAAAGTGTTTTTCAATTTTACGATTCGATGTTTAGTTCGTGAAATATTCGACCGTTCCGCTACTTTTGGGGCACTCTGTATATTATTTTTATTTTATAGTACCGGAGTAGCTTAGGCGGCAGGATGTCTGACTTCCATACAGGTAGGCCAGGGTTCAAATCCCAGCGAAGGAAAGAACAGCTATAATAAACATTTTTAAAAGTGTCTATGGGTACCAGGTCAACTCAGCCTGAATAAAATGAGTACCTTGGTAAAACCAGCGGTAATATTATTCGGTTGAAGCGTACCCTGTTACCGTCCTTGCATAACGTATGCCCTAGATCAGTGGTTTTCAATGTTTTTGAGCCATGTACCACCAAAATGCTTATAATTATTTTTGGTACCACCTAACTGAAGTATCTATGGAGGTAGGTAATTTAAATAACTACAAATATGCTGGATTTTCACTGTGGTTTCGCGTTTTGTGTACCACCGCACCTAATGAAATGTACCACCAGTGGTACATGTACCACAGATTGAGAACCCCTGCCCTAGATAATATAGCAGATTACATTGCTATAATCCCAAAGCCGTTTTAGCGATATAAAACGGGAGACTATGATTATTATGTTATTACTTTTTAAAAAATTACACTCTCGAGTCTTAACTCGCAATTTTTGGGTGTAGGTCAAACTAAGCTTCTTGGCATTTTAACTATTTTGTCAGAATGTAGCAAATGTCCAAGTTAGAAGAATTGGAGGAATTGTTCTTAGGAGGTGTAATACTTTCAATCAGTTGATACATTTTCACAGAAATGGAGTAATTATGAATAGAAAAATGATGAATGCCTGAATTCTCCAGTGAAAGACTTGTTATGTTCAATGATATGCCACAACAAAAACGGTATATTCCCCATTTCAAACTAAGGGTTTGTTGTACTGGAAGGAAGGTGGTTGACAAATAACCGATGTCTAAACATCAGGTTAGACATGATGTAGTTAAAACATAAACTCTTTGGAAAAAACTCAACCTGTTTCAGCAGTCTTACAAAATTTAATGAATATTGCCAAATATCACGGTAGACTATTTTGAGTGGCAAATCCTGTATTGTGTAAATATACCATTTATGAACCTACATGTTAAAAACTTATTTGAACGTAGATTCCTTACTTACTATAATTTTAGTTGATACTATTTATAAGACAAGATTTTCATGCTTAAAAATTATAGCCCAAAAGCACTTAACTTTAATCGTTTTATTTATAATTTTTAATCTTATTTATTTTTGTTAGGAAAAATTGTTTTTTTAATACTTATTTATATACCCTCTATTTTAATTTGATTAAAAGGTACACTAGTTCATCCCTGCATCCATTATGTTATTAAACTTACTAACTTCGAAAAAAAAGTATTTCTTTTTAGTGTCATGCGAAGAAATGGCCCCTCCACTTATACTAAATAGCTCTGTTTGTCAACTACGCTACATTGCTTTTCTTATTTTTCTAGTCCCTTTATGCTTTTATGATGTTTTTCGTTCGATACTTTCCAGTCCTTGCAGCTTTTCCAGTTTTTCTCTGCTCGGAAATGATTGATAGGAGTAAAGATAATGAATGAAATTCCAGATAACGCGCGCACCCCCAAATTGGCCATTTGGAACGTGAGTTGCTGAAGAGATAATGCATTCGTTTCCAATTCACCTTTTCGGAATATTTTTTTAGGGGAAACCGAAAAGGGACTAGGTTCAAAGCGGTTTTTAACGGCTGGGAGCGTCAAACTTTTGGTAATTAATGTGGGGATTGAGAAAAAATAAATCATCACGAGGGTAAATTTAATTCCAGAAATATCCGTATAATGGTTAGAAAATTGTATTTATTTTATGCCAATTCCAATTCCGATTAAATCTGTATAGGGTGTGGTTCATAAAATTTAAAATTAGAAAAACAAACTTTTGTTTTTATTGAACAAATAAAAAGAGTTTTAGTTTATTTATTTTGTATTGTTTTATATCTTCTATTACTAGTGCTTGAAAGACGGTATTTTGTCACCGTTATTATGATGTCTATGTCGATGATATTAGTTGTGTCAGATGATTTTATTCATAAGATTAGCGCCCAAGGAATCTGATCCAGGGTTTCACGTCTCTCTTCTTGGCTTGGGTAAGACTTATGGAGATTTTCTACGGTGGAATTGAGTTTTCGATAGAATGGCTTCTCAGCAGTCTCAAAAAGGGCATTGTCGGATTTTCGGTTGTTCCTCACTTTGTACCTTCTTAGTCGTCCTGAATAAACGGAGAGTTTTTGTTTTAATATATCCAGGCACTGTTGGGCTGTGTTATTTTCTGGATCATATCTTGAGTATCCTACAGTACTCAGTATTATTTCTTCAGCCCTCCTGATGACTTTTCTACTTCTTACACCTCGTATATATTCTGTGACTAGACGAATATCCCTACGCAGTAATTCAATCTTTCCGAGCAGTCTTTTTTCCTAGGGCGCAATTCTATTACCAGTCCTTCCGTTGTTAGTACCCCGTCGTGTTCTGATCTTAATGCCTATTACATTAGCAATTGCTGTTGCTGCACAGTAGATTAGCATGTGCAAGTATTCTAATGTCTGGGTTTCTACGACGTAATTGGGTAGGACTTCAATGTTCACAATTGGTAACAGCGCCCCTAGTTTCTTACAGGAGTTTATTTGTGGTAGCGGTGGTCTGCTAAGTGGGTTTGTTCCATTAAACTTCTCTACCGCACGTGCCATTTCGCTGACTAGGTTATCACGTAACTCGTTGTTTGCCTGCTCTGTATTGTCAGGTTGAGTTTCTTGTATGGCAAGCTCAGGAATCTGCTCATGAACTTCAACAGGGACTTGATCTTCAATTACTACATCGTTATGAATCTCCCGTTGGACTTTGCTTCTGATGGCATTGCGTCTAGTCTCTGAGATAAGGTTGTTTCTTATAATTACCCGGTATTGGTCTGATACTCGTTGCTCCGATACTTGAATATCTGGGTACGTGCTGCAAAATTCGGCATAAAGCTGTTGTCGGTAGCCGACTGTTTCTTGACCGAGGTTTGTCACCTTATAGCAGATAGCGCAAAATATTTTCATTAATGGACACAGTCCATTTCATGCGCTACCTCGGTCGTCCCGCTTGAGTGAGCGCCGGCTGATGTTCCAGCGCAGCACCTTCGGCGGGTGTAGCTCTTGTTGTTGTTTGGCTCGCTTATGGTTGTGGTCGTGGTTGGGCTGTAGCTGATTGTATGACAGGGGCCCGCCTCCTCAACACCCTGCCACCGACGTCCCGCATGCTGTCACGTCCAGCGCCAGGTCCAGACGTGTCCTGGAAATCCCCAGGCAGCGATCCTAAACATAAATTATTAATCTCCATTCTCATGGGTGTGCATTTTCTACCTACTGCCAAGTGTCAGTTTTTGTTCCACGGCAAGTATCCCTGCTACTCTCTGGGTATTGGCGCTACGAATACCCAGAAAGCATCCCCCATTCGCAGGGAGCCACGCCTGATAGAAGAACTGATAAAAAACTCCCACAGGAGACCTTTATTATTATTATTACTCTTATTATTATTTGTTACTTATGGTTAAGTACTTTGATGGAGAAAGAAGACGTTGCAATCTTGTGTGAACTCTCTCGCAGCCCTACAAAGACAAGGCCTTCTACTTCACTCAACGAAAAAGGTACGTAATATCAATAAAAATGTTAATTCAGACAACAAACGCAATACTTAAAATTTGTCCAATTCTTGGTTTTATTGGGACAACAAAACGATGTTCATCAATTCATTATTTTCGTTCGTTGAGCCAATGTATTACGTTTATTGAATGGATGAACATTCATTATGTATACCATAATATCACTTTATTGGTATTACGAACTCTGTTCACTGAGTCAACCAACACTATTTATTGATATTACGAACTCTGTTCACTGGGTCAACGAACATTATTTATTGAAACAACAACGTCGTTAATTGACCAACGAAGACTATTCGTTGTGTCAATATCAGTGTTATTTCTCCTAACATATTTCATTTATTTCTAAAATTATTTCCGTTTATTGTTACAATTAATTCCGTTCATTCCCACAATAAATACCGTTTTTCTTACAAGCAATTCTATTCATTCTTGCAATCAGTTTCGTTCATTCCTACTCTGAACATATTTTATATTAATAATTACTGAATGCAATAGCCCAATGTATGATATTAATTGATTAACCCTTAAACGCCCAACCTTTTTTAGGTTCCATGTACGCCCAAGGGTGGGTAAAAAATGCCCACCTCGAAAATAGCTAATATATTTATTGAGAGTTGTTGGAAATGGATTAAACTTAAGAATCTTATGCTTAATAAACACAGCATCATCTAAAACATTAGTATAAACAATTTACATACCTTACAACAAAATTAAAATTTACATCAAAATTAACATACAAGTAAAAGCCAGTAATTCAGATTTGTCGATTTTCTCCACATTCTTCCTTTCAGCCACCTCATTGGCGGATAATTATGTAGATTATGTAATTATATGTCGAAAATTATATGGATTATCTTCCTACCAACGAGAAATTATATAGAAACCTGTAGGAACAAGTTTTACCAAGGGTGTACTTTTTATGCCCACCCATATTTAACTCAAGATGCTACTTTTATTTTCAAAAATATCGGTAGAACCAAATTAACATTCAATAAAGGGCTGTCTTTTTAACAACAAATATTTTTTTTTAATTTTTTAAACACGTAGTAAATATGTTACAAGGGAATACGCATTAGGTGGATATTTTTTACCCACCCTTGGGCGTTTAAGGGTTAATAATCACTTTTTAAATCCCCCTTTTTTGTTCTTAACCTAAAGGATTTTACACTGTGTGATTTTTCATATGATATCACTTTACAGTGTACTGGAATAAGTGTTACACTCCCCCACCCCCTTATTACCTTATTTATTTTTAGCACATAAGCAAAACGCTCGGAGAGGTCGATTTTTAAAATAATCAAAGTATATTATAAAATCAATGTTTCGAACTTTACACGATCCCACTTCAGGTGACAGGCGCGGCGTAACTTTGATTTTTTTTTAATGGGAAAGTGCGTCATGGGACAGCTTATTTAAAAGCGTTTGAAATAGTGATTCCAAAAATGTATAACACTTTAATCCTTTTTGAGAGCGCAGGTGCAAAATTTCGATCGAATTTTTTTTAAACGCATTCATTTTTTTTGGAATTCTGAGAAAACTAATAAGTATTTTTGAAAAATTCAAACGCAGAATAAAATATTACATTATTACCGAGGGCAGAAAGTCCCTTAGAATAAACAAAAAGTTTCTGTTGAATGGTATGCCAATTTGAAATTAAAAATCATACTAAATTTTCTCTTTTTCACCCCTGTGATTTAATAAAATAATCATTATAGAGGTTCTCAGGGACTTCAGACCCTCGATAATACTGTAATATTTTATTTTGCATTTAAATTTTCAAAAATAATAATTAGTTTTCTCAGGATTCGAAAAAAAATGAACACATTTAAAAAGAATTCGACCGAAATTTCACAATAATAGACACACAAAAACTTCCTTCTACTACGGACTACACTTGAAAACGAAATGCAATTATTATTCGGCACTTCGGTAACACAGAGAAGCTAGGGGTATCACGATAAGGAAAAGCCGTTAACTTTCAAATGGTCAAGCAAAACATTTATTGTCTCAACAACTACGATTATTGTCAAAATGAACGCATTGATTGAATGCAGTAGTAGATTGATTAATACATTCGTTGTCACAACAATCAATTTACATCTATTCAATAATCATATATTACTCTATATTAAGAACATTTGTACATTGTTTTAATGAAATCTGTACGTTGTCACGATAAACCAAAGTAATTGCTTGTCATCTACGAAATCAAGAACGTGAGTTGCTGCCAGAATTAACAGTATTTATTAAATATACGAAACTAAGTTATTGGCTGAATAAATTGAGTGTTATTGATTAATGCACTCTAGTTATTCTCACAATTATTATTCAGTCATTGTGACAATAACCAAATACATTCGCCAATGTCTAAAAGTTCGTTGAAACAACAAATTAAATTGTTATGACAACGAAATACTATTCAGTAATTACTGTTAATCAATATTACGAACTAAATTTTTTTGAGTGTTCAAGAGAATTGAACAGTACAGGAACGGCTTCATTAGAGGCTATCATAGGTCTGCATTTTATATTTTGGCAGTAGCCTATATAACAATTCTGAGACTCTAAATAAACAATGCTTGGCGGCCAAATTATGTTTTGAATAGCCACACAAATACTACTGGGACTGTATTTCAGGAATCCATCTTCGTGATGAACTCAAATACGATGACACCAGAATTAATCTTCTCTGATACGAATAACACAAATATACCATCTAGAGAGCAAAAACTCCCAAATATTAATTAATAAATCTTACAGCCTAAGTCGATATACAACTTTGTTCCAGGCTGAAGTTTTTGTATTGGTGGCCTGCATTGATGAAATCATAGATGGAGATCCTAAAAATAAGAAAATCAACATTTACGCAGATAGCCAAGCGACTTTTCTGGCTATAAAGAAACCACTCACGAAATCAAAACTGGTGAGGAACTGCACAGATGTCCTCAAAAACCAGGCAAAAGTCAATAAAGTGTCTTTAAACGGGTGCTGGGTCATGAAGAGGTAAATGGGAATGAACGAACATTTATTTTGGAAAACAAGGCTCAAGATAATCTTTTGAAGAACCACCTTTCTGTGGCATCTCTAGAGATGCTATGAAAACGGAGGTTCAGAAATGGCTGATAAGGAATCAACAAAAAAATGGAGATCCACTCAAAGAAAATCCAGAATAAAAAAACAATCAAGAATACTGATAAAAATCACTCGAACAACTTGATGAACCTTAATAAACCAGATCAAAATGGGCACTAAAGTGGTAACTGGACATTGCCGGTTAAGAAACTAACGATACAAACTAATCAGTGTGAATGAAACATACTGCATTATTCACGGATACCTGATGACTTTCGAAAATCCCCCTGCTTGTGAAGATTCTGATTCGCACCTATTTCAGATTATATCATGTTATATGTACAGTACGTAAATCGTTCAGCTGGACATAGGGAATATACATTGACAGAAATGTGGCAACTGCACTAATCTGTGTTAGTTGAAGCTTCTGTTCGAGTACGAGTTTTTGGTGCAATAGAGTTGTTAGAACTAATAGAATGAGTGAGTTTTGAAGCAAGGCATACCTAAATAAACCAAAAATAAAGTTTATGATTAATGAGTTATTAATTTTACTTTAATTTTTAATTAAAAAGTAATTTTAAAACTAAACAGTTTTCTTATTCCCATATGCCAAAAATGTTTAGCTACTACATTGTCATACTTTGACGTTTATATGTGGCAGTCGAAATGAGTTGTCAATTTTGAGGTTAATGCCCCTTGAGAGCTCAGTTGCCACAATTATCGCAATATAATACAACGTATGTATTTAAGTATCTAAATATATACAATGTATGTTCCCTATGTCCAGCTGAACGATTTACATACTGTACATATACAGGAAGAGGCAAATAAAGGGCCTATTAGAAATATCTCGAGAAGTAAAGGCAACAGAATCATGAAAATTTTAATTAAGGGGTTTTGAAGAGTCATCTATTTAATGAAAATATTTTCATCTATTTGCTACTTCCGGTTATACCGGAAGTTGCTTATAACTTCGTTTTTTTAATGGAAAACCCTGTATATTTTTACATGTTTAGATTCTCTTCGATGTCTCCTTTCTTAAAATATGAGGTTTTGTAATGTTATACAGGGTATTTTAAAAGATAATTACGTTTTTTTATTAATTTCGTAGCAAAATTCACACCCTGTAGAATCGTAGTAGTTCGACATCTAAAACTCTACTTACGTTCAAATGATTTTTAATATAGTCTACTATTGTTAAGAATCATTAGTATAGCTAAATTTTTAATTTTAGTATACAGGGTTGGTTGAAACTCGGAATGAGTATTTTCTTGGTTTTCTTAAATGGAATGGTATTTTAATATTGTAATGAAATGATATTTTATGGTACTTTCTTATTTCTTAAGCATTCCCTATACCTAACTGTTTTAATTTGTGCTTAATTGTTAGTCGCACCAACAATTTTAACTACGTAGGTATTTTGATAGCTAAACCATTATTGGTAATTTTAAGGATTGTCTGGATTAATATGTATTTATTTCTGAAAAATTATTTTTATTTGAATTTTTTCACGGTCAACCTAATAAAATTTTACGTATTTTTTGTTGCAATTAATGTTTAGCTTGAATCACCAATAACTCACAAATTAAAGCAATTAGGTATAGGGAATACTTATAAAATAAAAAAGTACCGTGGAATATCATTTCACTACAATACTAAAACACAGGGTGTTCCATATAAGAAAACTCAGAAAATATTCATTCCGAGTTTCGACCAACCCTGTATACTAAAATTTCAAAATTAGCTATACTAATGATTCTTAACAATAGTAGACTATATTAAAAATCACCTGAACGTAAGTAGAGTTTCTAATGTCAAACTATTACAATTCTACAGGGTGTGAATATTGCTACGAAATTAATAAAAAAACGTAAATATCTTTTAAAATACCCTGTATAATATTACAAAACCTCATATTTTAAGAAAGAAGATATTAAGGAGAATCCAAAAATGAAAAAATATACAGGGTGTCCCATTAAAAAAAACGAAGTTATAAGCAACTTTCAATATAACCGGAAGTTGCAAAGAGATAAAAATATTTTCATTTAATAGATCATCCTTCAAAACCTCTTCATTCCAATTGTGACGCCTCACAACCAGGCCTAATTATTCTCGATGCTTCCCGGGGTTACGAGTAAAGGCCAGACCTTCCACGGCGATTCGAGGCGACCGCTGTCAGAGTATTTAATAACAGGAATTCGAGCACAGGCCAGTCAGTCAATGAACGAGCCGCGACGCGTGATATAATTGTATTCGAATCGGATTTATTGAAATGTATATATTAGTTGTCGAAGTTATTATGTTTAGTTAATTAAATCATAAATTTGAGTTGTAAATAAATTAGATGTGTTAGATGGTGTTATTTGTAATTATTAAAATAAATAAGTGATGTAAATAAAATAATATAAATAAGTCTTCCTTTATTTAAATTAAACTTAGTGCCTAAAGATATAAATAAATAAAATAGTAGAGTCAATCGCGTAACACAATTTTCATGATTCTGTTGCCTTTAGTTCTCGAGATATTTCTAATAGGCCCGTTATCTGCTTCACCCTATATAATAAATAATGTAATATTGTTCGTTAAAAAAACAAATATTGTAATTTTTATTGTAGTGATTTGTGTAGTAACATACCGTATTTAATTAACTCTTCTACTATTTATATATGGAATACAATACACGTTTTTGTAGCTTTGTAAACAGTTCGTTCACTCCCGGTAAAATATTTCAAGACTTACTTGTTTTATAGAATCGTTTGGATGACCATGAAATTTAGCTTACACATAGCTAACATGTCAAAGAAAAAACGTGGTATTATGCCGATGTGTGCTTTAGTCCTGGGAGTGAGTTTCACCCCTTCTCGGGGTTGAAAATATATACGTTCAAATAAGTCCGGAATTATATAAACTGAATAATTCTAAGCAACTTTTTTTCCATAAAGCTTTTTCATTAAGTCAATATTCTCGAGATATTTGCAAGTGAATATGTTCATTTTTCAACAAAAAAACACATCGTTAGACGGTTTTTCGCTAATAACTCAAAAATTAAGTATTTTATCGAGAAAAAAACATTCCCAGCAATAATACTTATAGCCTATAAAGGAGCGAAAACAAAAATGGTGTGAATGAGGTCTGTAGACCCGGTAGAAGCAATGAAAAATAGGATGTTATTCGTCAAATTCCAAATCAAATATTTCAACGTGAAATAACCAAAAAACGGAGCATTTTTCGGCGAACCTATCACAACTTTTTTATACAGGGTGTCCCAAAAAGATTGGTCATAATTTATACCGCACATTCTGGGGTCAAAAATAGTTTGATTGAACCTAACTTACCTTAGCACAGATGTGCTAATAAAAAAGTTACAGCCCTTTGAAGTTACAAAATATCGACTTTTTCAAATTTATCGAAAAGTATTAGAGATTTTTTATTGAAAACGCACATGTATCATTCTTATATCAGAAACATCTTAAAACAAAATTATAGTGAAAATCCACCCCATAAAAATTTTATGGGGGTTTTGTTCCCTCAACTCCATCCCCAAACATTTGTGTACGTTCCAATTAATTCATTATTGTGGTAGAATTAGTTAAACACAACATTTTTGAAACTTTTTGTCTCTTAAAATTTTTTCGATAAGCCAATTTTATCGAGATGCGGCTTCTTTTTTTAATATATTTACATAAAAATTGTCTGTGGGTTTTGCTCCTTTAAACCCCCCAAATGTTTGTGTGCGTTTCAATTAAACTATTATTGTGGTACCATTAGTTAAACGCAGTATTTTTAAAACTTTTTTCCTCTTAGTCTTTTTTTTTTGATAAATCACCTTTTATCGAGATGTGGCTTCTTTTTTAAAATATACCTAAAAATGTAAATTATAAATAAATTTTCAGATTATTAACAGGTCTGTATGTATAATCGTACTTAACCATATGTATACAAATATGTGGTGGCTTCGAAAAATATTCGAAATATCTCGATAAACACTGGCTTATCGAAAAAGTACTAAGAGGCAAAAAAGTTTTAGAAACATTGTATTTAACTAATGGTAATACAATACTAATTTAATTGGAACGTACACAAAAGTTTGGGCGGGTTTAATGAATCAAAACCCTCATAAAATTTTTTTGCACAAATTTTTACTTTAATTTTTTTTAAGATATTGCTACCACAAAAATGCCACATGTCCAATTTTTAATAAAAAATTTCTAAGAGTTTCCGATATATGAAAAAAAAATCGATTTTGATTTTGTAACTTCAAAGGGCTGTAACTTTTTTTATGTGCACTATTGTACCTAGGTAAGTGAGATTAAATCAACCTATTTTGACCCTATAATCTGTGGTGTAATTTATTACCAATCTTTTGTAGATACCCTGTATATATATTGTTTAAACAGAGCTTTATTATTGTTCTTTTTTTAAGTTTCTATCATTAAAAGGAAGCAAGTTACGCTCAAAATAAAGTTGGTAATTATTTTGGTAAAAAACAAATCGTGAAGATGAGCCTCTTAATGATTATTGTTTCACAAGTTACTTTAGTTATGTATTGTTTATATAGTGATGGCACTAATAATTGGCAAAATAACGCAAAAGATGGAAAATCTAATACATTGTAAAATAAAAAGAGATGAATCTAGTACAGGTAGAAATTATCGATATAAACGTATAAATTAACATTACATTACATATTTTCCCACCTTTAGAGGTCTTTTAGTTAGGAGTATTTTATAAAACTCTCCTGTCACAATGACAGTTGTAATAAAACTCCGATATGTCTAAAGGTGGGAAACTGTGTATTACAATGTCAATTTATACGTTTATATCGATAATTTCCATCTATACTAATTTCTTCTTTTTTTATTTCAAAATGTATTATCTTTTCCATCTTTTGCGTTATTTTGCCTGTTATTAGCGCGCTCATCACTGTATATATGATCTGTAAGTTTCATCGGTTCAAAGTGCTTATTTTTGAAAGGCCTATAATTGAAAGAGTTTGAACGAGTCACTAGTCACGAGTTTAAGCCAACTTAGATCAGCCATATCTTAAAAATTTTGGTCTTCCAAATAAAAAAAAAAAGTATTGCGTTTTTTACTTTTGTATAAGCTATATTCTTGTTAAGAAATTTTTTCGATAAAATACTTACTTTTTGAGTTTCATAGCAAAATACCGTATAAAAACGTGTTTTTTTTTTGTTAAAAATTAACATATTCACTCGCAAATATCTCAAAACATATTGATTTACTAAAAAATCTTTATACAATAAAAGTTGCTTAGAATTAGTCAGTTTATCCAATTCCGGACTTATTTTGAACCTATATTTTTTCACCCCGAGGAGTGAAACTCGCCACCAGGACAGCACCACATATCGGCACAATATCACTTTTATTATTTAATATGTTAGCTATGCGTATGCCAAATTTCATGTCAATCCAAATCGTGCTTTAAAATTCGGAGCAAAAACCGTGAATAAATGGACTACAGTGGCGGTAGCTGCCGCGAAACGTAAATTTTAATAAAAAAAAACTCTCTTCCATGGGGCTAAAATATTTTTTAAATTTGACAGTCACAATATAAGTTTAATTAAATTGAAGATTAAAAAATATCAGAAAATAATAATTAATCCCAGAGAATATTCGAAAAATCCTTAAACCCTTTGTTTGTATTAAATCAATTTTGTATTTGATCGAACTTTTCAAAATTGTGGGTCGTCTAAACTCGACGTATTTGGAAAGTACAAAAAAACGTTTATCATGGAATATAAAGTTGTTTATTTTTATACCAGACTCATAGTGCGGCAGATTCGTGCAAATATTATAAGAATTGTGCATTTAATGATAGAAGCGTATAATTAGGATCACATATACTTCACATAAAAAGGTTCTAATTTAGATAGGAGGCCATCTCAGATTCTGCCTTTTACAAAAATGGCGGGGATTCAAAATGGCGACTATACATATGTGACTAATAGCACGATCACTTTTGAACGAGACTTCAGATTTCAACCAAATTTAGAATATAGGTTATTTTTTTGATGTATAAGATCGAGGTCTTGAATCGGAAGAATCGGTTTACCAGAAGGTGTGTTTTTCCTGGTTTTTATGTAAAAATATGTTGTTGTGTTTTCAATTATTTCACCCTGTATGTATTAATTTTTCAAAAAGTTAATACGGCCATTAAAAAGAGCGTAAAAATATTTTTTAGAGAATGTCTTTAACTTTTTAGTTATGTTAATTACCATTTAATAAATGCAGAACGTATCTTCACATGTACCTATATGCGACAGATTCGTACAAATATTATAAGAATTATTGTGCATTTAATGGTAGAAGCATATAATTTGGACCACATATACTACACATATAGAGGTTCAAATTAGGATACGAGGCCGTCTCAGTTTTTGTTCCTTTTACAAAAATGGCGGGCATTCAAAATGGCGACTGTACATATGTGACTAATAGCACGATAACCTTTGAACGAGATGTCAGATTTCAACCAAATTTGGTACATAGGTTCTTTTTTTGATAAGTAATATCAAGGCCTTGAATTGGAAGAATTGGTTATTCTTTCACCCTGTATATAATAACTTTCCAAAAAGGTAATACCGGCGTTAAAAACAGCGTAAAAATATTTTTTAGGAAATATTTTGAGCTCTTTATTTATATTAACCTATCTTTACATGTAGGTACCTATGTGCGGCAGATTCGTGCAAATTATAATATAAGAATTATTGTGTATTTAATGATTGAAGCATATAATTTGGACCACACATACTACACATACAAAGATTGAAATTTAGATATGAGGCCATCTCAGATTTAGTCTTTTAGATACAAAAATGGCGGGCAATCAAAATGAATCTGCGCCCATAGGTACACGTGAACAAACGTTATGCATTTATTAAATTGTAATTAACACAACTGAAAAGTTCAAAATATTTCCTAAAAAAATATATTTACACTTTTATCAATGGCGGTGTTACCTTTTTGAAAAATTTAAATATACAGGATGAAAGAATTGAAAAAAAAACAATATAGTTTTACATTAAAAAACAGTAAAAACATAATTTCCGTAAGACCTCCATATAATTCATCAAAAAATAACTTATATACAAAATTTGGTGAAATCTGAAATCTCGTTCAAAAGCTAACTTGCTATTAGTCACATATGTATAGTGGCCATTTTGAATGCCCGCCATTTTTGTAAAAAGCACAAAAATTGAGATGGACTCGTATCTAAATTTGAACCTTTATATGTGTAGTATATGTGTTCTGAATTATATGCTTCTACCATTAAATCCACAATAATTATTATAATATTTGTACGAATCTGCCGCATATAGGTACATGTGAAGATGTTTTGCATTTATTGAATGGTAATTAACATAACTAAAAAGTTAAAAATATTTCCTAAAAAATATTCTTATGCTCTTTTCAACGGTGGTATTAACTTTTTGAAAAATTAATACATACAGGGTAAAACAATTAAAAAAAAACAGCATATGTTTACACAAAAACCAGGAAAAACACAACTTCTGGTAATCCGACCTTTCCGGTTCAAGACCTAGATCTTATACAGAAAAAGAGAACCCATACACCAAATTTGGTTGAAATCTGAAGTCTCGTTTAAAAGTTATCGTGCTATTAGTCACATATGTATAGTCACCATTTTGAATCCACGCCATTTTTGTAAAAGGCAGAATCTGAGATGGCCTCCCATCTAAATTAGAACCTTTGGATGTGTAAAGTATATGTGGTACAAATGATATGCTTTTAGCATTAAATGCACAACTGTTTCACATATCGGCTGCACTGTCAAAAAAATTTTACTTTGAAATTTTTTAAAAAGTTTTTTAAATGATGTATTTTAATTAATTACCAGAGAACGGCAGTTCTCGCCAGTGGCCCACATCCGCATCCCCTACACCCGACACTATATATACATGAAATTTTCAATTTTCTAAATCTGACTGAACTGAAAATTGGGCCAACTCCCATCTTACTGTTCAGGAAAAGACTCACCCATTCAAATGTCAACCTTCCATTTTGGTCCACGGGTGTGGATTTTACAATATATTGTATCTATTGTACAATCAACAGTAGGTAAAACATAATTCATTAATATAAATTTCATATCCGTAAACCCTTTGACGGAATTAAGACCTTTTTTATGTTTACCTTTTAATAACGTCAATTTGAAAATGTCAAATTTTGAAATGTAAACGTAAAAAATATACTTACCCATTGTTACAGTTAACAATCCTTTAAACATTTTTCGCAGTTAATTGGTGATATAAATTACAATGATTATTGTATTAAATAAACAAATTTAAGTAATTTTATTTGCTAATAAGTAGTATATTAAAAGTGCCATCCACCACTTGAATCTAACTTCAACCCGTGAGTAATGACCCGTAAGTAACTTCAGCCCGTGAGTAATGAACTATTACTCACGGGTAAAGTAATGAGTATTATTATCTATTCAAAAATAGTGAATAATGGGCATATTATTAAACGGTCGTAAAAAAGACTATTTTCAACCTTTTCTCTACCATAAAGTTGAAAATTCAAGTTTGTGCAGTAACGGGAAAGGCACAAAATGTCGCCTGTCAAAATTTTCAATGTGTTTTAAATGTATTAATTTTTTTCGAATCCTGAGAAAACTAATAAGTATTATTGAAAAATTTAAACGCAGAATGAAAGCTTACGTTATTACCGAAAATTACTTTGAATATTGAATATTATTTTGTATTTTGAAAACGACACCCGACTTGGGCGTCGAAACGTTAATAAAATCATTTTTAGGCAAAATTGTGGCTTATTTCTCATTTGAATATACTTACTTTGAATAAATAAAAATTTTGTTTTGAATGAAATATTTGTAATTAAAACCACACTAAATTTTCTGTTTTATTTCATCCCTGTAATGTATTAAAATAAACATTATAAAAGTTTTTAGGGACTTTCGGCCCTCGGCAATAATGTAATCTTTTATTCTGCGTTTAAATCTTTCAAAAATGCTAAGTTTTCTTTAAAATTAATAAATTTAAAACATTGAAAATTTTGACAGGCGACGTTTTGTTCCTTTCCCCTTAACGCAATACATTTCAATAATTTAATGAAACAATTCTAAACACCATATTTAGATCAAACAAAGTGCCAAAAGCATGGATTTTATGGGAAATATTATAAAGTAAATAGACCCGAACTTAGCCGCAGTTTTAGTGACCTAAATCTAATATATACAGTGATGAGCGCGCTAAGAACTGGAAAAATAAAGCAAAAGATGGAAACCATATTAAGTTGTGAAATAGAAAGGAATGAAACACGTAGATTTGGGAAATTTATCGATAAAAACCTATAAATTTATATTCTATTTATTATTTCCCACCTTTAGACGTATCGGACGAGTTTGGCAACTGCCACTGTGACAGTGACAGTTTTAGTTGACATACTCCTCTGATACGTCTAAAGGTGGAAAACAATAAATATAATGTAAATTTCTTGGTTTCTATCCCTAAATTTCCCACCTCTATAAGTTTCATTCCTTTTTATCTTACAACTTAATATTTATATTCTCCATGTTTTATGTTATTTTGCCAGTTATTAACACGCCCATCACTGTATAAATGTGCGTATAATAGGACAATAACATTGTTGTTTTTAGTGTTTTTATTTACAGTTTTATCACATTTTATCATCTTTTAAACCTTCCTTGGACTTCTACAAATGTTTTAAAATCGAAATTAGCTAATTTGATTCAGTCATTCTGGAGCTGTTATAAAAAAGATACAACAAAATAAAATGACGTTTATTACACGCCATTCAATAAAGGGGAACTATGGAAAGCGGACGTGATCGTGACAACAGAAATATTACTACCCCTATTTGAGAAGATATGAAAGGAAGAGAAATTTCCGAAGGACTGGCAGACAGGTGTAATAGTTAAAATACCCAAAAAAGGAGATCTAAAGTTGTGTAATAATTGGAGAGAAATTACATTACTGAGCACAGTGAATAAAATGTTTTCTAAAATAATTCTTAACAGGATCGTAAACACAATCGATGATGGCCTAAAAAAAGAACAAAATGGGTTTAGAAGAGGGCGGTCATGCATAGATTTCCCAAACTCCCAAAAACTTCTCAAATTTAACTCCGACCTTTGCGGCCTCGGATAGTACTGATCATTGCCTTTCTAATGCATGTCTAATTTTGAAAATCGGTTATACCATTCAAAAGTTACCGAGCTCAGAAATATGACTCCATTTTTATTTAAAAAAAGGGAAAATATTTGTCGACTATGTGGAAAAGTTAAACCGATCTGAATTTTTTTTCTTTGTTTGAAGAAGGGGCCAGAGCCGATTTAGAACCGATATAGTTTGTGACTTTTGACCACCCATAAGCCAGCTATAGGACTTGGTAGGTACAAAACGGCATATTTTTTGCGGGTATACATATCTTTGGTTCAAGAAGAGACAGGGGAACCGCAAATACACCAAATCAATAGTATTGGGTTAAGCTTTCAAGTGGTGTTTAAGCCGCCAGGATCAGACATACACATGGCTCAGGATAGCCGAAAAACTGAAAAACTAAACTTTGAAAATTTTGGTTTTTCGACAATTACTCAAAATTTCAACCTACGAATTGCGCAAATAACTGAGCGTTTGTAGAAGGACTCTAGGCGAATCTAACGGTGTATACCTCATATCCGGGAAAATTCGAATTTTTAAGTTATAGGCGTCATAAATATGATCAAATCTATTTCTTATGGGAAAAACGGTTTTTCAAGCTCATTAATTCCTGTAATAGCTTAAGTTATCATACTTGACCTTAGATTCATGAGATACTACTGGTCAAAACGTTTCAAATTCATGTGTAGTTATCAAAATCGGTTAAGCCGTTTAGAAGTTATTAAGCTACAAAAGTATAATCCAATTAACGATTATTTCCTAACAGCCTTATTAATAAACACGTATTAACGCCCGACTAACTTTAGTCCGAGGACTAAGTCAATACCATTTATTTTCCCTATTAATAAACAGCGATTAACGATGGACTAAGCTAAACCCTCTCTAGTCTCGGACTAAAATTTAATCCGAGGTAATAGTAGGTTTAAACCGAGACTAACTTGACATTTTGTATTCATAACCTTACAAACTTGCTAAATGCATTATTTGCTTTTGCTTGCTTGTATAATAAATATATAATAACATTATTATGTTATTATTGATAATGGAGAGATACTATTTTATTAATGATTTAAGATAATTAATAGACGAATTAAATGAGGATAGAAATCAGCGGAACGATATTCCTCTTGTGAGTCACATCAAAATATACAAAATTAAAAAAAAAATCTTTAGTTTAGAGCAATTAGAAGATAAATTTAAAGTCAAATACCGATTTTCAAAATGTACAGCAGTTAATATGAAATACAAAACAATAATACAATAATATAAAATATAAAACACCAGGTAGCACCTTCTCAGAACGAAGTCCAACAAAAATTAATTAAAATTTATGCAGAAATGGCACCGATCGAACAGCTGTTCAGTTTAGAGGAAAGAGAGGTTAAATCCTCTACATTTTCTACTTTTTCGCAAAATTCTCTCCATTTCTCTTCTTTTTCGCAAGGGTTGCCAACATAAATTTGTTGTAACTAGGACTAAGGAAGGTTTAGTTAGTCCGAGCTTAGTCCGTGTTTATTAATGACAATCTTAAAATGAAGTTAGTACTCGCTTAATCTCGGACTAAGTAGTCCGAGACTAACGTTGGACTAAGCAATTTTTATTAATAAGGCTGTAAATGGTTTATGTAGTTCTAGTGGTTACGGCGCTAAATTTGATTCGGCAACGGGCAATTCGAGTTCATTTACCGGTCATTTCAATATTTTTTCAATCTATTTCGAAAAGAAAAAAAATCTAGTGTACATTCGATGGACACTAGATCATTTGGGAGATAATGTAACAAAGGTGACTATTTATAAAGCTTAGCTTGTAATCGAGAAACATTGCATTTAACTTCATACATTTAATTTATAAATAACTTTGAAAAACTCCTGATACAAGAATAAAAAACCGCTAAACGCCGTAAAAATTAGTGGCGCATACAACATTCCAGCTAAACAAGATCTGATATGAATATTACGTGGCGCGAAAATGTATTTTCATTTTGATGCAAAACAAAATTCTAGTTTTACTTTAAAAGATTTTTCCATAATATTTGCTAAATTTGAAGTAAAACGCGCCACAAAAAAATAAACTTTGATACAGTTTGAATTTTGAAACCCTTGTGGCGGGTTTACTTCAAATTTAGCGAACATTATGAAAAAATATTTTAAAATAAAACTAGAATTTTGTTTTGCATCAAAATGAAAATACATTTTCGCGCCACGTAATATTCATATCAGATTTTTTGTAGCAGGAATATTGTCTGCGCCACTCATTTTTACGGCGTTTAGCGGTTTTTTATTCTTGTTGTATACATACTACGTATCCTTTCATTTATGTAGAATTAAACTTACACCCTAAAAAAAATAACCAGTAAAGAGAAAATTTCGACTAAAAAATTACAGTAAAGCTGAAAACTAAAAAAAAATCTTTTAAATTAAAAATCAGAAGAAATCCTCACTCTGGCATATTATAGCAAGATATGAAAACCATTGGATATTTCTTATTGTTTTAAAAGTCCTCATAATTAACTAGTGATCTTGCAAGTTGGTATGTGGCGGGGAATACAATGAATTGCCTTCTACAGTCACTGAACTCAATTTTGTGTGGCATCCTTCTATTTTATCGAATCTCCTTGCAATTTTTTCTAACATGCTCCATTTCTTTTTGATTTCCTCAATTTTTTCTGGCACCCTCCAATTTTATCTGATACTTTCCAGTTTTTGCTTGCTCCTATTTTTTTTTTGTATATCTCGAGAAGGACTGGATTGATTTGACTAATTTTGATTTTGAAATATTTGTAGAAGTCAAAGTAAGAAGGTCTTTACAGTTCTTTTACAATGTCCCATCAGATATCAAATTTTACTAGTTGTGTATAGGAAGTATGTAAAAAAATGTGCTCCTTGCTCAAGAATATCTCTATTTTTGAACATATCGAAAATAATATAGCTACAGAAAATATGATTATAATTAAAATAATTTTAAAATATTGTTTACTTACAATAATAATAGTATATTATTCAACGAGCATGTAATGGTGGCTATTACTCACTATGATGAAGTTTGCAACACGAGCCGTGGGCAAGTGTCGTAATTCATCAAAGTGAGTAATAGCCATTACATGCAAGTAGAATACTATACTTTTTCTACGACCTTTTTTATTTGGATTACTAGAAAAATATAATTATCAATTACTAACATTCTTTAAAATCGAAAATTTTATTTTTCATAAGAAAACATATCTTATGTATCTATGGCAACACTGTTAGAATTATCCTTCTAGTTATGAAATAGTTGTCATTAGTGTCATGGTATATAATGGCGGTGGATTTTAAAAATAAGACATGTCATATTTTAAGTCTATTCCATGAAAAAGAACGTTTGCTCCCAATAAAAATCTATTGTACAATCAACAGTAGGTAAAACATAATTCATTAATATAAATTTCATATCCGTAAACCCTTTGACGGAATTAACACCTTTTTGTTTACCTTTTAATAACGTCAATTTGAAAATGTCAAATTTTGAAATGTAAACGTAAAAAATATACTTACCCATTGTTACAGTTAACAATCCTTTAAACATTTTTCGCAGTTAATTGGTGATATAAATTACAATGATTATTGTACTAAATAAACAAATTTAAGTAATTTTATTTGCTAATAAGTAGTATATTAAAAGTGCCATCCACCAATTGAATCTAACTTCAAACCGTGAGTAATGACCCGTAAGTAGGTAAAGTAATGGGTGTTATTATCTATTCAAAAATAGTGAATAATGGGCATATTATTAAACGGTCGTAAAAAAAGATTATTTTCAACATTTTCTCTGCCATATAGTTGAAAATTCAAGTTTGTGCAGTAACGGGAAAGGCACAAAATGTCGCCTGTCAAAATTTTCAATGTGTTTTAAATGTATTAATTTTTTTCGAATCCTGAGAAAACTAATAAGTATTTTTGAAAAATTTAAACGCAGAATGAAAGCTTACGTTATTACCGAAAATTACTTTGAATAAATAAAAATTTTGTTTTGAATGAAATATTTGTAATTAAAAACAACACTAAATTTTCTGTTTTATTTCATCCCTGTAATGTATTAAAATAAACATTATAAAAGCTTTTAGGGACTTCCGGCTATCGGCAATAATGTAATCTTTTGTTCTGCGTTTAAATTTTTCAAAAATACTTAGTTTCCTTTAAAATTAATAAATTTAAAACTCATTGAAAATTTTGATAGGCGACGTTTTGTGCCTTTCCCCTTAACGCAATACATTTCAATAATTAAATGAAACAATTCTAAATGCCATGTTTAGATCAAACAAAGTGCCAAAAGCATGGATTTTATGGGAAATATTATAAAGTAAATAGACCCGAACTTAGCCGCAGTTTTAGTGACCTAAATCTAATATATACAGTGACGAGCGCGCTAATAACTGGCAAAATAAAGCAAAAGATGGAAACCATATTAAGTTGTGCGATAGAAAGGAATGGAACACGTAGATTTGGAAAATTTATCGATAAGAACCTATAAATTTACATTCTATTTATTATTTCCCACCTTTAGACGTATCGGACGAGTTTGGCAACTGCCACTGTGACAGTGACAGTTTTAGTTGACATACTCCTCTGATACGTCTAAAGGTGGAAAACAATAAATATAATGTAAATTTCTAGGTCTCTATCCCTAAATTTCCCACCTCTATAAGTTTCATTTCTTTTTATCTTACAACTTAATATTTATATTCTCCATGTTTTATGTTATTTTGCCAGTTATTAACACGCTCATCACTGTATAAATGTGCGTATAATAGGACAATAACATTGTTGTTTTTAGTGTTTTTATTTACAAAATCCACGAGGAAAATAAACTTCCTGTAGCTGGCTGTATACCATAAATCACAAAAATACCAAGTTTCTTGTAAAAGGTATATATTAAAATACCCTAAATAAGGGTCACAATACAAAACGTTTTCGGATTAAGGAATCCATCATCAGTGTTTAAAAGCCCTAAAATTAAGTACAACCTAATTAAATGGGATAAAAGTTAAACTTGACAGAGGTTTTCAAGAACAAGAGGTCATACTTACAAAATTTGCATGCCTGAGCCACCAAAATGTATAGGGTAAAAACCCTTTAAATGTAAGTAATAAAGATATTTTACATATTTATATAAAATTCATCGGATGTTATCGATAAACCTGGATGTTACCCAGGGCAACACAGGACTCTCCCCACGTGGTTGGAAATTTTTTTTTTGGAGAAAACCTCACATATTGGATTTCAATGGACAACTGACAAATGAATTCAAGAGCAACCCGAAATGACATCAAGAACTGTCAATGTAACCTAGTTGTAATATTACTTCAGCCACAACGTTAAAGATTAATTTAAATGTTTTAAGATAAAAAACAGTATCAAATTTACAAATAGTAAAAATAAAAGATGTTCACAAAATATGAAAGATTTTTTTTCCCAGAAATAATGCATTAATTAAGTATTCAAAATAGGGAAATGAAATGTTTACGTTACAGGAAGTTATGCAGTCAACAATACCAACAGGTGTTGTATTAGTGGTATAAAATTGTCAATACGATTAGACAAATAATGGTAAAGGCCTTATACTAGGAACACAAAGTAGTATGTAATATGTACATGTGTGTACGATTTTAAGAGTATTGATGAAATGATAATTGTTTAATGACTGATAACTTTCTTGGTAGTCGACCCAACATAAATTGTATAATGATAGAAAAGTGATATGATAATTGTAAAAATACTGTTTTGTTTTTATCTGATATTTATCTGAAAATGAGACTAAAGTAACTTGATGAAACTGAGTCCTCCAGAGACCTGACATCAAATTGGTTAAAAATGAAATGGTTGTAAAATATGGGGGGGAGTAGGACGGTATGAGAAGTCTGACAGAGTATGTTGTGATATTGGACCATGGAAGATGTGTAGTGTGTTGTTATGAAATAAGAGTTATCTAATCTATAAGCTATGAGATGAGGCTAAGAAGACAGGTGGCTGGAATGAGACTCAATTCTGATGGATGTGGTTGTATATCGTCGGCTTACTGCCAAAACCAACTAACTCCACTTTTTAAAGTTTTGAGGAATCAATGTTTTAAACTTTAATTTGAAATGAAAAATCGTTTGAATTTAAAAATGATTTAATGACTGAAAAATATTAAAGTAAATAACGTTATAAACGAAACATTTTGTTAAAAAATTATTAAAATGAAGTGAAAGTTAAAAAAAAGTACAAAAAACATTTTTTTGGCACTTGTCGGGTTTTGGCTGTACAAAGTTAGTCAACTTCTAGGTAACTTTGAACATCACTGTCCTCCATATCAGGCACTTGTCTTGTTTTGGCAGAACTAGAATATTGTAAATGATAAAATACTATTTTATTTAAACAGAGATGTGCAGATAACTGCACATATCTGTTTTTGGCTGAATAAAAGTGTCATCATTGGAATTAGTTGTTTTGAGACCCTTCTGTTTCCCACATTTAAAATCTGCTTTGAAGTGTCTGGTTTCATCAGTACATTCTTTGATAGTTATTAAGTACAAAGGCGTACTTAACTCAGAATCGACAAAAAGTGGAGTTATTTGGTTTTGGCAGTAAGCCGACGGTATGTGATGTAGGAGCTAAATTTTGGAAAATTAAAGCTGGTGTGAAATAATGAGGATATAAGAGGATGAGGTACAAATGAATATTAAAGAGTTAAAGTAAGATGTTGCTTATCGACAATTGGGAGTGAAATAGATGTATGTGGTAGTCATGAATGGTGTAGCAGAGAAGAGTAAATTGTATCTGATGTGGTTTATGAAAAAAGTTGACGGTGTAGGGGTTGAAAATCTCGGTTAAATGACACATGGCGATTGACACAATTAGGACTTCTCTGCTTCTCTTTAACTATTTCTAAGTCTTCATACAGGTCCAATTTTAGGAAGTTTTTTTGTGAAATATTATGTAATAACGAGACATCTTCTGGGATATTAAGGGTATGTTTGTTTTTTACAAGATGTTGAGAGAAAGTAGAAGTGTTTTCTCTTCTGGTGTGCTCTAAGGAGCGTGAAGATAAGGATCTACAGGTCCTACCTATATATGTAGCGTCACAATCAGAACATTGTAATCTATACACACCACTACGATCCATGTAGTTGATAGGGTCTTTGGAATTGGTAAGACACTATCCCAGATTGTTGGGCACTTTGAAAGAAATATGAGTATTATCAACTGCTCTTTTAAGAATATATCTAATGTCTCCAGAAAGACGTTCATGAAGATATGGTAAGGAAGCATATGAGGGTTTGAAGGTCAAGTCTCTAGGGAAAGCAGTCTCTCTCAAGACTCTAAGGTGTCTCTTTTGAATGAGTTTGTAGACAATATTAGGATCGTAACCGTTGTTAAACGCTATTTGACGAAGAATATTAAGTTCTTTATCATAGTTTGATGGTGATAAAGGAATAGTTTCAAGTCTATGGATGTAACTATGGAAAGCTGCATATTTATGTGACATAGGGTGGTTAGAAGATAAAGGTATGACATGATCAGTCTGTGTTGGTTTCCTATAGATACTGAAATCGAAATGGTCATCTAATCTGGTAATAGTGAGATCAAGAAAGTTAATTGATTGGGAAAGCATAGTGAAATATCAAGTGAAAGCATAGTAATGTTAGGACGAAGGTTTATTTGTTG
Organism: Diabrotica virgifera virgifera; assembly: GCF_917563875.1. Classification (NCBI taxonomy): domain Eukaryota; kingdom Metazoa; phylum Arthropoda; class Insecta; order Coleoptera; family Chrysomelidae; genus Diabrotica; species Diabrotica virgifera. Next base: position 105,485,224 of record NC_065447.1, read on the forward strand.
GAGATTGTTGACTAGTTGAATGGTGTTTTTGACTGAGAAGCGAGGGGTGAAATTCGTCAAGTTGTTAATGAGATTTAATATGAATTTTGATAAGATAGATACTGGTGTGTTTATGAAGCTAACAACTGGACGTATGGGGATGCCCTCTTTATGTATCTTAGGTAAACCATACAGTCTGGGTGTCAAAGGATTGCTTGGTATTTTATAGTAGGGAGCAAACTGTTCTGAAAAAAATTCTGCAAAGGGTTTCAGGTTGTCGTTCAGTTTATTGATGAACTTTTTTGAAGGATCGTCTGTTAGTGGAATGAAGTTATTGTTAGAAAGAAAAGTAATGACTTTGTCATTATATAACGTTTGATCTAGGATTACTAAGCAGTTACCCTTGTCTGCTTTGCTGATGATTAGATTGTGTGTTTTGATTTTGTTTTTGATTGAATTAAGGGTTTGAAGGTGAATGTTCCGTTTGTTGTCAGAGAATTGAGGGAAAGATGAGTTGTGTAAAGAGTTTTGAGAAGTGGAGGGTAAATTGAAGGACAAGTTACTAGATGTATTCGGTGGGATGATGTGATTAGAAGTGTTGAAAGATGTAGAAGATAAAATATTTTTGTTTTTGAATTTATTGATAGTTATGAAGCAGGAATTACGAATAGAGGTTTTTTGATTTAACGGAACAGAAAGATTTTGAATAATGATATCTAGCTCAATGGAGAGACTCTGAAGGTCTTTTTTAGAAACCTTTCTTGGAATGGAGTATTTGAGTCCTAGATTTAGTAAATCAAGTTCATTTTTATTAAAGACAACTGAAGAGAGATTTTTAAGTCTTGGGTGGAATGAAAATTGGAAAATTTGGTATTGTTCCTGTTATTTTGATTTAGTGAAATATATTTATTACGAATGAGTTTATCAAGTTTAGATTTAAGTGTATTGAATTTAATAAAGGTTACATTGTCCAATCTGTCCTGGACATCATTCAAAAAGTTACTCAGGTTATCAAAGCCTATAGAATGAAGTAAAGAGTCATATGTTACCTTAAGCTTACAGTTTAAGAAGTTAAGCTTTCCATAATGGTTACAAATCTCCTTTTTTAATATTTTGAGCTGGAATGTGTTCTTTAGGGTGACTGGAACATTTCCTGGTGTTTTTACTTTACAAAACTTTGGAAAAACATTATAGTTGATGCATTGGGAGATAAACCATATATCCAGTTTTAAAGTACATCTTTTAGTGGCTAAGCGCATGTATTGGGCAGCCAAGTTGACCATACCGTCAATATACAAAATCCACGAGGAAAATAAACTTCCTGTAGCTGGCTGTATACCATAAATCACAAAAATACCAAGTTTCTTGTAAAAGGTATATATTAAAATACCCTAAATAAGGGTCACAATACAAAACGTTTTCGGATTAAGGAATCCATCATCAGTGTTTAAAAGCCCTAAAATGAAGTACAACCTAATTAAATGAGATAAAAGTTAAAATTGACAGAGGTTTTCAAGAACAAGAGGTCATACTTACAAAATTTGCATGCCTGAGCCACCAAAATGTATAGGGTAAAAACCCTTTAAATGTAAGTAATAAAGATATTTTACATATTTATATAAAATTCATCGGATGTTATCGATAAACCTGGATGTTACCCAGGGCAACACAGGACTCTCCCCACGTGGTTGGAAATTTTTTTTTTTGGAGAAAACCTCACATATTGGATTTCAATGGCCAACTGACAAATGAATTCAAGAGCAACCCGAAATGACATCAAGAACTGTCAATGTAACCTAGTTGTAATATTACTTCAGCCACAACGTTAACGATTAATTTAAATGTTTTAAGATAAAAAACACTATCAAATTTACAAATAGTAAAAATAAAAGATGTTCACAAAATATGAAAGATTTTTTTTCCCAGAAATAATGCATTAATTAAGTATTCAAAATAGGGAAATGAAATGTTTACGTTACAGGAAGTTATGCAGTCAACAATACCAACAGGTGTTGTATTAGTGGTATAAAATTGTCAATACGATTAGACAAATAATGGTAAAGGCCTTATACTAGGAACACAAAATAGTATGTAATATGTACATGTGTGTACGATTTTAAGAGTATTGATGAAATGATAATTGTTTAATGACTGATAATTTGTCGATTTGTTTTGATTTCACTCCCAATTGTCGATAAGCAACATCTTACTTTAACTCTTTAATATTCATTTGTACCTCATCCTCTTACATCCTCATTATTTCACACCAGCTTTAATTTTCCAAAATTTAGCTCCTACATCACATATACAACCACATCCATCAGAATTGAGTCTCATTCCAGCCACCTGTCTTCTTAGCCTCATCTCATAGCTTATAGATTAGATAACTCTTATTTCATAACAACACACTACACATCTTCCATGGTCCAATATCACAACATACTCTGTCAGACTTCTCATACCGTCCTACTCCCCCCCATATTTTACAACCATTTCATTTTTAACCAATTTGATGTCAGGTCTCTGGAGGACTCAGTTTCATCAAGTTACTTTAGTCTCATTTTCAAATAAATATCAGATAAAAACAAAACAGTATTTTTACAATTATCATATCACTTTTCTATCATTATACAATTTATGTTGGGTCGACTACCAAGAAAGTTATCAGTCATTAAACAATTATCATTTCATCAATACTCTTAAAATCGTACACACATGTACATATTACATACTATTTTGTGTTCCTAGTATAAGGCCTTTACCATTATTTGTTTAATCGTATTGACAATTTTATACCACTAATACAACACCTGTTGGTATTGTTGACTGCATAACTTCCTGTAACGTAAACATTTCATTTCCCTATTTTGAATACTTAATTAATGCATTATTTCTGGGAAAAAAAATCTTTCATATTTTGTGAACATCTTTTATTTTTACTATTTGTAAATTTGATACTGTTTTTTATCTTAAAACATTTAAATTAATCTTTAACGTTGTGGCTGAAGTAATATTACAACTAGGTTACATTGACAGTTCTTGATGTCATTTCGGGTTGCTCTTGAATTCACTTGTCAGTTGGCCATTGAAATCCAATATGTGAGGTTTTCTCCAAAAAAAAAAAAATTTCCAACCACGTGGGGAGAGTCCTGTGTTGCCCTGGGTAACATCCAGGTTTATCGATAACATCCGATGAATTTTATATAAATATGTAAAATATCTTTATTACTTACTTTATTACTTTATTTAAAGGGTTTTTACCCTATACATTTTGGTGGCTCAGGCATGCAAATTTTGTAAGTATGACCTCTTGTTCTTGAAAACCTCTGTCAATTTTAACTTTTATCTCATTTAATTAGGTTGTACTTAATTTTAGGGCTTTTAAACACTGATGATGGATGCCTTAATCCGAAAACGTTTTGTATTGTGACCCTTATTTAGGGTATTTTAATATATACCTTTTACAAGAAACTTGGTATTTTTATTTACAGTTTTATCACATTTTATCATCTTTTAAACCTTCCTTGGACTTCTACTTATGTTTTAAAATCGAAATTAGCTAATTTGATTCAGTCATTCTGGAGCTGTTATAAAAAAGATACAACAAAATAAAATGACGTTTATTACACGCCATTCAATAAAGGGGAACTATGGAAAGCGGACGTGATCGTGACAACATAAATATTACTACCTCTATTTGAGAAGATATGAAAGGAAGAGAAATTTCCGAAGGACTGGCAGACAGGTGTAATAGTTAAAATACCCAAAAAAGGAGATCTAAAGTTGTGTAATAATTGGAGAGAAATTACATTACTGAGCACAGTGAATAAAATGTTTTCTAAAATAATTCTTAACAGGATCGTAAACACAATCGATGATGGGCTAAGGAAAGAACAAAATGGGTTTAGAAGAGGGCGGTCATGCATAGATTTCCCAAACTCCCAAAAACTTCGTAAATTTAACTCCGACCTTTGCGGCCTCGGATAGTACTGATCATTGCCTTTCTAATGCATGTCTAATTTTGAAAATCGGTTATACCATTCAAAAGTTACCGAGCTCAGAAATATGACTCCATTTTTATTTAAAAAAGGGAAAATATTTGTCGACTATGTGGAAAAGTTAAACCGATCTGAATTTTTTTTCTTTGTTTGAAGAAGGGGCCAGAGCCGATTTAGAAACGATATAGTTTGTGACTTTTGACCACCCATAAGCCAGCTATAGGACTTGGTAGGTACAAAACGGCATATTTTTTGCGGGTATACATATCTTCGGTTCAAGAAGAGATAGGGGAACCGCAAATACAACAAATCAATAGTATTGGGTTAAGCTTTCAAGTGGTGTTTAAGCCGCCAGGATCAGACATACACATGGCTCAGGATAGCCGAAAAACTGAAAAACTAAACTTTGAAAATTTTGGTTTTTCGACAATTACTCAAAATTTCAACCTACGAATTGCGCAAATAACTGAGCGTTTGTAGAAGGACTCTTGGCGAATATAACGGTGTATACCTCATATCCGGGAAAATTCGAATTTTTAAGTTATATGCGTCATAAATATGATCAAATCTATTTCTTATGGGAAAAACGGTTTTTCAAGCTCATTAATTCCTGTAATAGCTTAAGTTATCATACTTGACCTTAGATTCATGAGATACTACTGGTCAAAACGTTTCAAATTCATGTGTAGTTATCAAAATCGGTTAAGCTGTTTAGAAATTATTAAGCTACAAAAGTATAATCCAATTAACGATTATTCCCTAACAGCCTTATTAATAAACACGTATTAACGCCCGAATAACTTTAGTCCGAGGACTAAGTCAATACCATTTATTTTCCCTATTAATAAACAGCGATTAACGATGGACTAAGCTAAACCCTCTCTAGTCTCGGACTAAAATTTAATCCGAGGTAATAGTAGGTTTAAACCGAGACTAACTTGACATTTTGTATTCATAACCTTACAAACTTGCTAAATGCATTATTTGCTTTTGCTTGCTTGTATAATAAATATATAATAACATTATTCTGTTATTATTGATAATGGAGAGATACTATTTTATTAATGATTTAAGATAATTAATAGACGAATTAAATGAGGATAGAAATCAGAGGAACGATATTCCTCTTGTGAGTCACATCAAAATATACAAAATTATAAAAAAATCTTTAGTTTAGAGGAATTAGAAGATAAATTTAAAGTCAAATACCGATTTTCAAAAGGTACAGCAGTTAATATGAAATACAAAACAATAATACAATAATATAAAATATAAAACACCAGGTAGCACCTTCTCAGAACGAAGTCCAACAAAAATTAATTAAAATTTATGCAGAAATGGCACCGATCGAACAGCTGTTCGGTTTAGAGGAAAGAGAGGTTAAATCCTCTACATTTTCTACTTTTTCGCAAAATTCTCTCCATTTCTCTTCTTTTTCGCAAGGGTTGCCAACATAAATTTGTTGTAACTAGGACTAAGGAAGGTTTAGTTAGTCCGAGCTTAGTCCGTGTTTATTAATGACAATCTTAAAATGAAGTTAGTACTCGCTTAATCTCGGACTAAGTAGTCCGAGACTAACGTTGGACTAAGCAATTTTTATTAATAAGGCTGTAAATGGTTTATGTAGTTGTAGTGGTTACGGCGCTAAATTTGATTCGGCAACGGGCAATTCGAGTTCATTTACCGGTCATTTCAATATTTTTTCAATCTATTTCGAATAGAAAAAAAATCTAGTGTACATTCGATGGACACTAGATCATTTGGGAGATAATGTGACAAAGGCGACTATTTATAAAGCTTAACGTTTAATCGAGAAACATTTCATTTAACTTCATACATTTAATTTATAAATAACTTTGAAAAACTCCTGATACAAGAATAAAAAACCGCTAAACGCCGTAAAAATTAGTGGCGCATACAACATTCCAGCTACAACAGATCTGATATGAATATTACGTGGCGCGAAAATGTATTTTCATTTTGATGCAAAACAAAATTCTAGTTTTATTTTAAAATATTTTTCCATAATATTTGTTAAATTTGAAGTAAAACGCGCCACAAAAGAGTAACTTTGATACAGTTTAAATTTTGAAACCCTCGTGGCGCGTTTACTTCAAATTTAGCGAACATTGTGGAAAAATATTTTAAAATAAAACTAGAATTTTGTTTTGCATCGAAGTGAAAATACATTTTCGCGCCACGTAATATTCATATCAGATTTTTTGTAGCAGGAATATTGTCTGCGCTACTCATTTTTACGGCGTTTAGCGGTTTTTTATTCTTGTTGTATACATACTACGTATTCTTTCATTCATGTAGAATTAAACTTACACACTAAAAAAAATAACCAGTAAAGAGAAAATTTCGACTAAAAAATTACAGTAAAGCTGAAAACTAAAAAAAATTCTTTTAAATTAAAAATCAGAAGAAATCCTCACTCTGGCATATTATAGCAAGATATGAAAACCATTGGATATTTCTTATTGTTTTAAAGGTCCTCATAATTAACTAGTGATCTTGCCCGTCGGTATGTGGCGGGGAATACAATGAATTGCCTTCTACAGTCACTGCACTCAATTTTGTGTGGAATCCTTCTATTTTATCGAATCTCCTTGCAATTTTTTCTAACATGCTCCATTTCTTTTTGATTTCCTCAATTTTTTCTGGCACCCTCCAATTTTATCTGATACTTTCCAGTTTTTGCTGGCTCCTATTTTTTTTTGTATATTTTTTATTTTATATCTCGAGAAGGACTGGATTGATTTGGCTAATTTTGATTTTGAAATATTTGTAGAAGTCAAAGTAAGAAGGTCTTTACAGTTCTTTTACAATGTCCCATCAGATATCAAATTTTACTAGTTGTGTATAGGAAGTATGTAAAAAAATGTGCTCCTTGCTCAAGAATATCTCTATTTTTGAAAATATCGAAAATAATATAGCTACAGAAAATATGATTATAATTAAAATAATTTTAAAATATTGTTTACTTACAATAATAATAGTATATTATTCAACGAGCATGTAATGGTGGCTATTACTCACGATGATTAAGTTTGCAACACGAGCCGTGGGCGAGTGTCGTAATTCTTCAAAGTGAGTAATAGCCATTACATGCAAGTAGAATACTATACTTTTTCTACGACCTTTTTTATTTGGATTACTAGAAAAATATAATTATCAATTACTAACATTCTTTAAAATCGAAAATTTTATTTTTCATAAGAAAACATATCTTATGTATCTATGGCAACACTGTTAGAATTATCCTTCTAGTTATGAAATAGTTGTAATTAGTATCATGGTATATAATGGCGGTGGATTTTAAAAATAAGACATGTCATATTTTAAGTCTATTCCATGAAAAAGAACGTTTGCTCCCAATAAAAATCTATTGTACAATCAACAGTAGGTAAAACATAATTCATTAATATAAATTTCATATCCGTAAACCCTTTGACGGAATTAACACCTTTTTATTTACCTTTTAATAACGTCAATTTGAAAATATCAAATTTTGAAATTTAAACGTAAAAAATATACTTACCCATTGTTACAGTTAACAATCCTTTAAACATTTTTCGCACTTAATTGGTGATATAAATTACAATGATTATTGTATTAAATAAACAAATTTAAGTAATTTTATTTGCTAATAAGTAGTATATTAAAAGTGCCATCCACCAATTGAATCTAACTTCAAACCGTGAGTAATGACCCGTAAGTAACTTCAGCCCGTGAGTAATGAACTATTACTCACGGGTAAAGTAATGGGTGTTATTATCTATTCAAAAATAGTGAATAATGGGCATATTATTAAACGGTCGTAAAAAAAGACTATTTTCAGCATTTTTTCTGCCATAAAGTTGAAAATTCAAGTTTGTGCAGTAACGGGTAAGGCACAAAATGTCGCCTGTCAAAATTTTCAATGTGTTTTAAATGTATTAATTTTTTTCGAATCCTGAGAAAACTAATAAGTATTTTTGAAAAATTTAAACGCAGAATGAAAGCTTACGTTATTACCGAAAATTACTTTGAATAAATAAAAATTTTGTTTTGAATGAAATATTTGTAATTAAAAACCACACTAAATTTTCTGTTTTATTTCATCCCTGTAATGTATTAAAATAAACATTATAAAAGCTTTTAGGGACTTTCGGCTATCGGCAATAATGTAATCTTTTGTTCTGCCTTTAAATTTTTCAAAAATACTTAGTTTCCTTTAAAATTAATAAATTTAAACTCATTGAAAATTTTGATAGGCGACGTTTTGTGCCTTTCCCCTTAACGCAATACATTTCAATAATTAAATGAAACAATTCTAAATGCCATATTTAAATCAAACAAAGTGCCAAAACATGGATTTTATGGGAAATATTATAAAGTAAATAGACCCGAACTTAGCCGCAGTTTTAGTGACCTCAATCTAATATATACAGTGACGAGCGCGCTAATAACTGACAAAATAAAGCAAAAGATGGAAACTATATTAAGTTGTGAGATAGAAACGAATGGAACACGTAGATTTGGGAAATTTATCGATAAAAACCTATAAATTTACATTCTATTTATTATTTCCCACCTTTAGACTTATCGGACGAGTTTGGCAACTGCCACTGTGGCATTGACAGTTTTAGTTGACATACTCCTCTGATACGTCTGAAGGTGGGAAACAATAAATATAATGTAAATTTCTAGGTCTCTATCCCTAAATTTCCCGCCTCTATAAGTTTCATTTCTTTTTATCTTACAACTTAATATTTATGTTCTCCATATTTTATGTTATTTTGCCAGTTATTAACACGCTCATCACTGTATAACTGTGCGTATAATAGGACACCAACATTGTTGTTTTTAGTGTTTTTATTTACAGTTTTATCACATTTTATCATCTTTTAAACCTTCTTTGGACTTCTACAAATGTTTTAAAATCGAAATTAGCTAATTTGATTCAGTCATTCTGGAGCTGTTATAAAAAAGATACAACAAAATAAAATGACGTTTATTACACGCCATTCAATAAAGGGGAACTATTGAAAGCGGACGTGATCGTGACAACATAAATATTACTACCCCTATTTGAGAAAATATGGAAGGAAGAGAAATTTCCGAAGGACTGGCAGACAGGTGTAATAGTTAAAATACCCAAAAAAAGGAGATCTAAATTTGTGTAATAATCGGAGAGAAATTACATTACTGAGCACAGTGAATAAAATGTTTTCTAAAATAATTCTTAACAGGATCGTAAACACAATCGATGATGGCCTAAGGAAAGAACAAATTGTGTTTAGAAGAGGGCGGTCATGCATAGATTTACTAAATACATTACGAATAATTACAGAACAAGCAACATTTTTTTTTTTTTTTATTTAAACAATATAAATACACCTAATCTACAAGATTAATCAGTATTTTTTCTTTAACCTAATTTCCCTAAAAAATGTTTGTAAACTAGATGTCACCTGGTCCATCCTAGCTTTTTTTTACATGAAATGTCCACTTCTTTGTTGTGGCTACACAGCACAGCACTGACTCTGCTTTTCACTAATTGCTCACGTATTTGTTGTGGCTACAATACAATGCACAACACTAACTAAGCCCGGCACAACTTCACACATTACACGAGCTCGAACGGTTTAGTCCTCTTGAGCCTTCGCATCTGGGGTTCGTTGACAAGAAGCTGAAGTGCTTCATGGTTGGGATGCTTATGGAGCCTGTCTTCATGTCTCCTGGCGACTTTCTTGATTTCATTTGGAATAGATTCGATTTTAAGATCTCTACGCAAATCGTCGTTCCGAACATACCAAGGAGCACATACAATATTCCTTAATATTCGGTTCTGGAGCGTTTCTAAATTTCGGTAATTACTTTTTTTGGTACAGCCCCATAATTGTAGGCCATAGGTCCACACCGGTTTCAATATCTGTTTGTAAATTAGTACTTTGTTCTGGATGGAAAGTTGAGAGTACCTACCTATTAGCCAATACATATTTTTGTACTTTATCTTCATCTGTTCAGTTTTCTTTTTAACGTGCTCCTTCCATTTTAGTTTGACGTCGAGATTTAAACCCAGGTATTTCGCTGTTTTTTATTAGGAACAACGTTGTTGTTTAGGATAATTGGAAGATTATTGATTTTCTTGTTAGTGAAGTTAATATGAACTGACTTCTGTTCATTAAACTTTATACGCCATTTTTTGGACCAGCCTTCTATACCATTAATTGCATTTTGTAAGTTAATCGTAGATTCCTCTATAGTTGCTCCTATTGTCATGACTGCTGTATCATCAGCAAATGTGGCCAGTTGGATGTTTTCCCTCTCCGGAATGTCATATGTGTACAAAAGGTATAGTATTGGTCCAAGAACGCTACCTCGTGGAACCCCTGCATTTATTTGCTTTAACTCAGAGTACTCGTTTTCCATTTTAACTCTAAATGTTCGCTGGTGTAGGTATGACTTCAATATTTCAACGAGTTGCATAGGAAATATTTTCTTTAGCTTCATTAACAGACCGTCGTGCCATACTTTGTCAAATGCTTTTGCGATATCCAGGAATACTGCCGAACAAATTTTGTCCCCTTCCAGTGCTTTTTCTATTTCAGTTACTATTCGATGGATCTGGTCAATTGTGGAGTGTTTATCACGAAATCCAAATTGATGAGTTGGAATAATATTTTTTTGTTCAATTATATAGTTCATTCTTCGTAGTAGTAATTTTTCAAACACCTTTGAGATTATGGATAGTAAGGAGATTGGCCTGTATGATGTTAATTCATGGTTATCTTGTCCTACTTTTGGTATCATTATAACCTCTGCAGTTTTCCAAAGGATGGGAACATATCTAAGCCTAAAGGATGCATTTATTAGTGTAGTAAGCTTTAGTATGGCTTTTCTAGGTAATTTTTTTAGTATCTCACCATTGATCAGGTCAAACCCAGGCGCTTTTTTGTATTGATGTTTTTGATTAATTTTTGAACTTCTTTTGTAGTAGTCAGTTGTATGTTAACAGAATCAAAAGCTACTGGTTCATCGTCTACATGAGTTTCCCCAGGGTTTGGCTGAAATATATTTTCTAAATAATCAGCGAACGCATCCACTTTCTCTTTGGGATTTCTTGCCCATGTTCTGTTTTCTTTTCGTAGAGGAGGTACATGCTGAACTGGCTTATTTATCTTTTTGGCTGCCTTCCAAAGGGAGTAATCGGTGCATTCATCATCAGTTAGTTCTCTCAGGTACTTATTGATTGATTCGTTTTTAATTTTCGAGATTTCCCTTTGCAGCTGTTGTGTGAGCCTATTAAGCTTATTTTTATTTTCTTTAATTCGAGTTCTTTGCCATATCTTCCGAGCCTTTCTTTTTTCCTGTATCAAGTCTCTAATTTCTTTGGGGTAATTGTTTCCTACTGTTTTTCTTTGGATTATAGGTGTGTTGTTCCACGCTGCCTGCTGGATGTTTATCATAAATAGATCGGTTTCTTGTTCCAATTGTTCTGTCGTTTGAATAAATCCACTGAACTCAATTTTCTCATTAATTTCTGATTGGAAGTTTACCCAGTCCGTAAACTTATTGGTCAACGCGGGTTTCATTTCAGTGGTAACAATTTGCTCACTAATTGTTAGTAGAATTGGAGAGTGGTCAGATATAAGCTCCTCTACATCCTTTACTTTTATAAAATTTGTTGCTACACCTCTGGATATGAAAAAATCTAGGAGGTCTGGGATTCTGTTTGCATCACTTGGCCAGTAAGTGGGTTTCCCAGTAGAGTGCCATCTACAATTGTGTCCGGTCACAACATGCTGCAATTCTTTACCTTTAGGTGTTGAGAGTCTGGAGCCCCAACAGGTATTTTTTGCATTAAAGTCTGCGCCAATTATGTATTTTTCACCCAAGGTTGACAAGAAGTTAGCATAGTCTTCTCTTTTGAGGTTATGTCTAGGAGGGAAATATGCAGCTGCAATGTTAAGTGTGTATTTCTTAGTTTTAACACTGATAGAGGCACATTGTATTTCTTCGGTTTCAATTTTTTCACGTTCCCAGTGGAGAATACTATTTTTAACAGCGACAGCAGCTCCGCCTCTGGCTGAATTTTGTGGATGTATGGCATGATAGATTTGATAACCTTGCAGCTTAATAAATGATTGTCTAGTTAGATGTGTTTCTGCAATTAGGCATATGTCTATTTTTTGTGTTTGTAGGGTTACTAATAACTCTTGCTGGTGTTGTAAGAGTCCATTTGTATTCCATTGGAGTATCCTAAGGTCCGGGGGCATTATAGTCTTATTATGATCGGCTTCTGATATTTTCAAGTCTGTCCAGCCTTTCAAGTACTTTTTTGTTAAATTCTTCTTGTTTGCTCATTTTCTCCATTATTTTTTGCAGCATTTCAGTTACTGTGTCTGTATTATTTTCAGTTTCTGGTTGTGCTACTTGAGCATAAGATACTCCAGCTCTTCTTAAAGTTTGGTGTCTATCTTCCATATTTTCTATATTTAATCTGCTCTCAGGAGCCTTGTTATTTATATTTTTATTTCTTAGTGTTTGCAGAGCTTTTGCAGTGCTACATCCTCTATAATTAGCTGGATGGTCATTGCCGCAGTGAACACATTTTGGAGCTATATTTTTGGGTTTTTTACAGTCTTTTGTTAGATGTTTTCCAATGCATTTGACACATCTTGGTTCCCTTTTGCAGTAATTCTGTGTGTGTCCATATTCCTGGCAGCGCTTGCATTGGGGCAGTAATTTAGGTTTTCTGAAAGCCTCTATTTGTACTCTCATATTTAATATTTCATTAATGGCATATATTTTTTTTATATCTTCATCTTTATCAAAGGATAAAGTAAAAAGCGGAAGTGGCGTTTTATCTTTCCCGGTTAGTATTTGATTTACCTCCAGTATTTTGAAGCCTTTGTTCTTTAGGTCTTTTACAATTTGTGCAGCTTTGCATGACTGGTGTAAGTTTCTTGCAACTACCTTGACAGGTCTTGACTGTTTGTTTTCAAATGAAAACCATTCCATTTCCGTATTGTTTAAGACTTCAGTTAGACTCCTGTATGCATCTGAGTCAGTGACATTGATTTTCATATTCCCTCCAGCCAACATGGTTGCCTGGAATTGTATCTTGTTTTTATGTAGATAATCTGACAATTTGTCATATTTTTGTACTTTATTAATTATAATTGGTGGAGGTTTTATATTAACCGGTTGCAGTTTGTTACTTTTGGTACTCGTTTCAGGGGATTGTACCTGCGGTGAGTTGCTAGCTTTTCTTTTTTTTGAGTTTCTAACCCTAATCCATTCTGTCTCTCTGCTTAGTTCTTCATCATCTGTATGATATTCGGTTTGGTCTTTTTTAGTGGTCTCCTCAACTGGTTCTATTTTATTTTGAATTATCTCAACTTGTATTTGAAGCTGTTTAATAGTGACTTCTAATTTTTCTCTTAATTGTTTTTCACTCATCCAAGCATTATACAACGCCTGCTCATTTTGACTGCGGGCTTGATTTTCGTTGAACAAAGCTTGGTTTTGTTGAACTAGCAGCGCCTCGTTCGAGGTAGACTGCTGCGTGTACCCATCCATTTGACTATTCTGATTATCATTCTCAGTAGAATAAATAATGATTTAACAAGTATTTATTAAATAAAAATTAACTACTTACTCAGTTTATCACTAATCACTTTCGATATTATTAATTACTCGATAAAAAAAACATCCTTCACTTCAACGGTTTGGAAAAGATGTATTTTTAATTGTTTATAATTGTTTATTAATAGCCTTTAATTACAGAACTGAAAAACTGAGTGTAAACACGTCCAGTTCGTTTCGCTGCTCGATTAGGAATGAAGCTTAGAGATTTAGATGCTCGTAGATTTCGAAAAAGCTTTCGATTCAATTAGTAGAGAAAATATATGGATATCGCTTAAAAAGAGAGGCATCCCGATAAAATTAATAAACCTAATCAAAGAAGGTTATAACTAGACTTGGGAAAATATGAAAATTGCATATTTTGCATATTATGCATAAAATATGCAAATATGTAAAATTTTTGCATAGTTTTATAAAAGTGTGCATAAAGTGCATATATTTTAAAATTTTGGTTGTAACTATGTATATTCTTTTAACAAATAGTTTGGAAATCCCAATATTTTGTTTTATAATCTCTTGGTATTAAAATTTTCGGTATCGAAAGTAGTAACTAATAAAAGATAACGGCTTATAGTTTAAAAAAACTGTAACATGAAGTAAAAACCACTTCTATGTAATAGGAATATTTACTAAAAATTTTAAAAATCCAATATGGACTGAATAAAATATGGACTGAATAAAATATGTCCAATTCAGAACGTTTTCGGACCTATTAGTCCATCATCAGTGAATTCAAATAATTGCTAGATAGCCGCAGAACCAAAGAATGGTTGTAATTATAATTCAATCTACATTATTTTGAAGTAAAATTGAGAAGGCTAGTGAGTTGAAAAGTGAGCAGTCACTTGGTAGTGAACGTTGGTCTAAGATGGTTGATTAAGTTTCGTGATAGGGTTTCACCATGTTCCCGGAGGTTTTATCTTTCAACATCGGCGTTTAGCCTTTTCAATTTTACTTCAAAATAATGTAGATTGAATTATAATTACAACCATTATTTGGTTCTGGGGCTATTTAGCAAGTATTTGAATTCACTGATGATGGACTGATATGTCCAAAAACGTTCTGAATTGGACATATTTTATTCAATCCACTGGGACTTTTAAAATTTTTAGTAAATATACCTATTACATAGAAGTGGTTTTTACTTCATGTTAGAGTTTTTTAACTATATGGTATACAGACAAACTAGGGAACTACCCCTTTTTAGTTTGCTTATAGTTTTGTCCTTGAACGTAAGGGTTTCCAAATCTGCCAGTTTATATCTCAAGGTAAAATTTTCTATTTTAACGGCCAATTTCACTTTTGTTGTTGAAGTCGAAAAATTGAAGCCGTAAGATATGTCTTTGTAATTGTGACTAATTGTAATTTGAAAATGCCGAAAATAAACTGTGATAAAATTTGAAAGTGCTTCAACGGAGAAGTATTTATGTACCTGGATAAAGTTTATTGTTCATTTTGTGGCAAAACCGTAAGTACCTAGGTATTATTTGTTATTTTATTTTAAATATTTACACGGTGGTACAAACAAACATTTTAAACGTTGAGAATACTTTTAATAAGTGCAAACACAAGGCTGATTCGCAAGAAGTCGATGCATTTTTTCGTTTTTCAAGTATTGTTTTTAATTTCTTGAAATGAAGAAATCTTCAAAATGCAAATCATTCAATAGTCTACTGAAAGGTTGCTAATACTTTTTTCTTTAGAGTAGCATTAGTTGGCCTTTATTTTACTGAACAACAGAACATATATATTGCACTTAATTAATTAAGTGCTAATAATTTACTTTTATAGAATTTTTTCTTTGAATATAAGAAGAAAAGGTTGAGACCTCCTGTAAATATTTGGGGGTTCTTCCTTCTTGCGCAATCATTTCTTGACATTTTCAAGAATACTGCACGAATTTTTATTGGAAATTTTTAATTTAAATATTGTAATTGCTATGCAAAGAAAAGTTAAAATATTTTGATAATTTTAAGATTCCTACTACTCCATTAAAAGATTACATTTTTTAAGCCATATTGCATTTGTTAGAGCAGTCAATTTTATATCTTTAATGTGTAGGGGGGATCAGTACAAGCTTAAGTTCAAGGTTTTGGGGTCGCCACCCTTGTCCCCCGGCGGCCATCTTGGAAATGGGGTGCACATGGGTTTCGCGCTATATCTCGTAAACTACCAACCCTACAGAAAATCTAATTAAACATAAAATGTAGCAAATTAAATTCTCTACAATTTTGTTTATATTACTTTTTATCGTCAAGTGACCAACAAAAAAGATATAAACAAAAATATGTAAAAAAATTTTAAGAAGTTTCTTTTTGGAGGTTATAACTTTTTTTCAGTTCATTTTAAAATAAAATAATATTATAGCAATTTTGTAGAGGGTTTTTCAGCGAACAATTTCCACTATAACGTTGTTTAATTCTATTTATTTATATAGGTTTTATAGCCCTCCAAAACTTGACCAGATTCTCGAATGCTCATAGGGATACAATAAAAAAAAAGTTAGGCTTACTT
Source organism: Diabrotica virgifera virgifera (assembly GCF_917563875.1). Taxonomy (NCBI): domain Eukaryota; kingdom Metazoa; phylum Arthropoda; class Insecta; order Coleoptera; family Chrysomelidae; genus Diabrotica; species Diabrotica virgifera. The sequence goes on from NC_065447.1 coordinate 105,501,354, forward strand.
TTCTATCTACATATACATATTTTTTTTAACTTTCCTTGCTATTATTAATCTGTTTTTGACCTTTCTCCCCACTATAAAACTTATAAACCTAAGCATATATAGAAAAGGCCCAAGAAATTGTTTGCTGGTTCAGAAGAAGAATGACCCAACCGCAAAATACAAAATTCTTAAGTAGAGCAAAAAACGAATTTTTGATATAAAAATCATAAAGTATGATCAAAATTAGCCATTCACCACACCGTGGTCAGGATCTCGAGGTACAAGCGTTTATTGGGGTGTACCGCTTGTCTATGAAGTAACATAACTTTTTTCCTATTATATATTTTGACTTAAAATTTTCCCAAAACTTCTTCATGAATCATGTTTTATTGTTTTAGTGGTTAAAATTATAAACTAAAAAATTTGTCACTCAACTTTTTTAAGTAAACATGAAACTAACGAAATATGATGACAAAATGTTTAAAAACTAACAACTCCTTTTTTTAATGTGTTTAAACATTTTGGACAAATTCCATTGTTATTTACATACTTCAAAGAGGACACAGTAAAAATATCAAAAGGAAATATTTACAGCGACCAAAGATACAGCGAGGTAAATTTGAAAAATCATCAAAACTGATTTTCGGAATTTTTGTATAAAATTTCATTTTTGAACATGTTCCACCAAATCTAGATAAAAATAAACTTCATATTCGGATTCAGCGACCTCGAAAACATAAAAATAGACCAAAATTGGTCATTCACCTTAAATTTGATTTTCGTGGTCGGCATAAATATTGCTGCCGCTCGACTAATACATACACAGATAGAAAAGAATATTTTTTATTGTAAAACATTAAAAGGGTAAACCCTGTAGTTGACTGTATACCTTTGTTAAGACAACGTAGAATGAAGTAAACACTTCTGTTGTATATAGGTATATTATAAATTTATTAAAAAATTTTTAAAATTCATCCACAAGGGAGTGGTTGTACAAAACGTTTTCGGTCAAACTGACCATCCTCAGTGTAAACCTGGAAATAAGTGAACCACTTAGATTGAAATGCAAAAGGGTGAAATTTTGACAGTTAAAAAAGAAAATGTGGTTACTTACGTCCAGTGTACAAGTAATTGAAACTAGCCACTTGAATAGGTGTAAAACCTCAAAATAACATTATTGCTACATTATGAGCTGTATAGTAATCGACAATAAGTCGATGTCTTAAGATTAAAAATGTATCACATGTGGATGTATGTCATCCTTGCTCGGAATTAGCACAAGGTTGTGATCAGGTGAGAGGTTAACAACCAACTGATTAGACAGATTGGTGCCTGAAAATTCATGACAAGATGTCAAAGAAGATAGGTGGATTTCTCAAATGTCAACCGAAAAATTTTTGACAATGTGCATTAATATTTAACTTAATTATTCAATTGTGAATATGCAACTATTAAATTTGTTTGATATGAATTCTAAATTGTAAATAAAGGTTAATAAGCTATAATGATATATTCATTAGTGCACCGTAAACAAAAGCAAAATTCTACTCATATGCTGTGACGTCATAGACTGTTTGTCTACTGTATAGGACTGATAATAACTATATTAATTTGAGCAAAGTTATAATGAATGAATATTATTGAAAATTATATAGAAAATTTTTAAAATTTTTTATCAAAATATGATATTTTAATAGAGTAGCAGCTGTAGAATTGGAAGAAATGCCAATAGGGAATGGTCGGTTGCATATGTTTCAGGGAACCAACGAATATAATGAGAAAATACCAATCTATAGATCTGTAATGTGAATTATTGGGAGTATTAAAGGAAATGATATTAAAAGAGGGAAGTGGAATTGAAAAAATGTATGTACATATCTTAATCAAGAAATCTTCTCTAAAAATATTTTTTATGACTGAATGTAAAAAGTTTGTCCCATATAGAACCATTGAAAATCTAAATTTAGAAAAATTATTAAAAAAGGTGATAAGGTAAGTTGCCTATGTTCAGTGGACAAATAAATGAAATATAATTACTGTTTTGAAATTAAATTGTGTGAATTGTTAAATGGATAAAGACTGATATTAAATTAGGAAAACTGCGCTGAAAGAAATGTACATGTTTTGATCAAAGAAGAAAATTAATTTTGATTGTAAGCTCTAAATGTAAAAAGAATATGTCACATATTAAACTATTGAAATTCTAGATTGAATATTGTATTGATCAAAGTTGATATTAAGTAAATTTATTAAATGTTGATAGCTGAGATTTATTTTTTAATTTTAATCTAAATGAAAAATAGAGTGAATCAATTAAAATGTTGGAAATTCAACAAAATTTTTGGTTATTGTCTAAAGTTTCCTTTAGTTTCCTTTAGAAAACTCCAGTTTCTATCTTATCTAAATTTCTATTAAAAACAATAAAAAACTTAATTAACTTCACTCCTCAATTTTCAGTTTCTAACACTTACCAATTGGTTGAAAAACTTCAACTCATCAATCTGAATCCAAACATTACTATGCTTTCTTTTGATGTTAGCAACCTATTTACTTCAGTACCCAAAAATGAAACAATTAGTCTGGTAAAAACTCTCCTAATCAATAAGGTTATTCAACCCCATATCATTTCTTCGATAATAGATATTCTACAAATTTGTCTATCACAAGATTTCTTTATTTTTAACAATAATTTCTATAAACAACCAGATGGTTTAGCAATGGGTAGTTGCTTATCCCCCTTTCTAGCTGATGTTTTTATGGATCATTTAGAATCCAATTATATCATGAAAAATCCTGAAGTTCTACATTGGTTCCGTTACGTAGATGATTGTCTCGTTTTTGTGGATGGTCAGCAAGACTCAGCTAATCACCTTTTATTCAAAATCAATCAAATCCATCCCAATATCAAATTTACTATGGAACTAGAATCATCTAATGCCATTAATTTTTTAGACCTTTCCATTACCAGACTCAACAACCAGTTCAACTTTGGTATTTACCGCAAGCCTACTCAAACTGATCATGTTATCCATTCTTCATCCAACCACCCACTGTCTCATAAATATTCTGCTTTTAGGAGTTTCATCCATAGACTAAATACACTACCTCTATCTACAGCTGAATTTAACAAGGAACTTAATATAATCAAACAAATAGCAGTCAACAATGATTACAACCCTAATATAATCGACAAGCTCATCCGGAAAAGAGAATCCAATCGTCTTCAACAACTAGCTTACAATTCAAACCCAGTCATCACACCAATCTATAGGTCCCTACCTTTTCATAATTCTGTCATATCTGAGAAGATCAAACACATTCTCTGTTCTTCGGACAATGTCCACATATCATTTAAAGTCAATAACACTCTCAACAAAACATTATCTAACACTAAAGATCCAATCAACTTTATGAATCGTAGTGGTGTTTACAGATTATCTTGTTCCGATTGTGATGCCTCTTATGTAGGAAGAACCTATAGATCACTGTCTACTAGGGCAGCAGAGCACACTAAACGTGACAATACATCAGCTTTCTCTCACCATCTCAAAGTCAACAAACACCACCTTAACATCCCAGATGGTGTGACTTTGATTCATAACATCCAAGATAAGAATACCCTTCGTTTAGACCTATATGAGGATTTAGAGATTGTCAGGGACGCAAGGACAAGTCCAAACTGTGTTAACCGTCAACTTTCTCTTAACCGTGATTTCACCCCCATTCATAGACAATTATTTCCATAATTCTATATTTTTATTCACCTTCACATTGGCCTTCTTTCCTATACATACCACTACAAACCCAAAATAAACAAAAAACCCAAACATTATACCTAATCAAATATTCTTTTAGTATCTTCCAGTTTCTTTCACTCTGTGCTCCTGTCAAGACTCTATCTCTTCCATCTCATTCTTTAATTATTTTCACTTAACAAAATCATTTTCTCATTATATCAAAATCACACCATGGAACCCTTGATCTTTTCGGATATGACATTCTAATATAGACAATAACCAAAAATTTTGTTGAATTTCCAACATTTTAATTGATTCACTCTATTTTTCATTTAGATTAAAATTAAAAAATAAATCTCAGCTATCAACATTTAATAAATTTACTTAATATCAACTTTGGTCAATACAATGTTCAATCTAGAATTTCAATAGTTTAATATGTGACATATTCTTTTTACATTTAGAGCTTACAATCAAAATTAATTTTCTTCTTTGATCAAAACATGTACATTTCTTTCAGCGCAGTTTTCCTAATTTAATATCAGTCTTTATCCATTTAACAATTCACACAATTTAATTTCAAAACAGTAATTATATTTCATTTATTTGTCCACTGAACATAGGCAACTTACCTTATCACCTTTTTTAATAATTTTTCTAAATTTAGATTTTCAATAGTTCTATATGGGACAAACTTTTTACATTCAGTCATAACAAAATATTTTTAGAGAAGATTTCTTGATTAAGATATGTACATACATTTTTTCAATTCCACTTCCCTCTTTTAATATCATTTCCTTTAATACCTCCAATAATTCACATTACAGATCTATAGATTGGTATTTTCTCATTATATTCGTTGGTTCCCTGAAACATATGCAACCGACCATTCCCTATTGGCATTTCTTCCAATTCTACAGCTGCTACTCTATTAAAATATCATATTTTGATAAAAAATTTTAAAAATTTTCTATATAATTTTCAATAATATTCATTCATTATAACTTTGCTCAAATTAATATAATTATTATCAGTCCTATACAGTAGACAAACAGTCTATGACGTCACAGCATATGAGTAGAATTTTGCTTTTGTTTACGGTGCACTAATGAATATATCATTATAGCTTATTAACCTTTATTTACAATTTAGAATTCATATCAAACAAATTTAATAGTTGCATATTCACAATTGAATAATTAAGTTAAATATTAATGCACATTGTCAAAAATTTTTCGGTTGACATTTGAGAAATCCACCTATCTTCTTTGACATCTTGTCATGAATTTTCAGGCACCAATCTGTCTAATCAGTTGGTTGTTAACCTCTCACCTGATCACAACCTTGTGCTAATTCCGAGCAAGGATGACATACATCCACATGTGATACATTTTTAATCTTAAGACATCGACTTACTGTCGATTACTATACAGCTCATAATGTAGCAATAATGTTATTTTGAGGTTTTACACCTATTCAAGTGGCTAGTTTCAATTACTTGTACACTGGACGTAAGTAACCACATTTTCTTTTTTAACTGTCAAAATTTCACCCTTTTGCATTTCAATCTAAGTGGTTCACTTATTTCCAGGTTTACACTGAGGATGGTCAGTTTGACCGAAAACGTTTTGTACAACCACTCCCTTGTGGATGAATTTTAAAAATTTTTTAATAAATTTATAATATACCTATATACAACAGTAGTGTTTACTTCATTCTACGTTGTTTATTTTTTATTGTATTCCTATGAGAATTCGAGAATCTGGTCAAGATTGGAGCGCTGTAAAACCTAGATAATAAATAAAATAAACAACTTTAGAGTGAAAAGTATTCATTAAAAAATCCTCTACAAAATCGCTATGATGTTATTTTATTGTGAAATGAACGGAAAAAAAGATACAACCTCCAAAAGAAAACTTCTTACAAAATTTTCTCATATTTTTATTTATAACTTTTTTGTTGGTCACTTGACGATAAAAAGTAATAAACATAGAATTCTATAAAATTTAATTTGCTACATTTTATGTATAATGAAATTATTTGTAGAATTGCTAGTTTAGGAGATACAGCGCGAAAGTCCTTTGCACGACTTTTTCCAATATGGCGGCCGGGGGACAAGTGTGGTGACCCCGAAAACTTGAACTTAAGCTTCTACTGAACCCCCTGCATATTAAAAAAATAAAATTGACTCCTCTAAAAAATGCAACCTAAAAGTAACATTTTAATAGACTATACATTGATTTCTATTTAATATTTTTAAATGAATTCGCTGCAAAAAGAAAATGAGAGAAATCTTACATTTAAATTCGTTCAGAGAGGACCATAAACGCCCTTAGGTACGTTTCACCCTTATAAGGGATCGTCGGAGGAGTACATATGGTTCCCTCTTTGAGTTATAATATACCCCTCCAAAACAGCATTTAATAATTTGTTGTTACGACAATTCGAAATAATATCCTTTGTTTGTCAAATACATAGGTAAATGTTAATTAATATTTTATTACATGCATATTTTCTAGATAAACATGCATATTTTTACGTAAAATACTGCATATTTGTGCGCATATTTCATACCTATTTATTTGCATATTTGCCTAAGTCTAGTTATAACAATTATAAAAGTGTAGTACAGCACCAAGGCAAACTATCTAGAGAATTTGAAACAGAAACAGGGGTTAAACAAGGATTTATACTATCGCCACTATTGTTCTCCATACTATTAGATGACGTAATGAGGAAAGCATTAAACAACAAGAAGACAGGAATACAATGGGGATTAACTAAAAACCTTGAAGATCTAGATTTGGCAGATGATATATGCTTACTCTCGCAGAACCGGTAACATATGCATGGAACTATAGAAGCGTTAGAAGCAGAGGCAAGCAAAGTCGGTTTAAAAATAAATAAAGGAAAGACCAAATGGATGAGCTTGAATACGACAAAAAATATACAACTAAGAGTAAGAGAAGGAATTATAGAAAAAATAGACTAGCTTAATTACCTAGGAAGTACTATGTCGAAAAAGAATGGAGTACTCAGAGACGTCGACAAACGAATAAATAAGTCCAGGAGCACTTTCGCAAGATTAAACAAGATATGGCGTACAAGTACCCTAAAAACCGATACAAAAATAAAAGTTTTTAAATCAACGGTTAAACAATTCTTACTCTATGGCGCAGAATCGTGGACCATTACTAAAACAATAAAAAATAAACTCCAGGTTTTCATAAATAGATGTTTAAGAAGAATATTAAAGATATGGTGGCCCGAAGTCATAAGCAATCGAGAGCTATGGGCCCGAGCAGGAGAAGAGGAAATTGGAAAACAAATACGCAAACGGAAGTTTGGATGGCTGGGACATACTTTAAGAAAAAGCGAAAAAGAAATTCCAAAGAAAGTCTTACATTGGATTCCGCAAGGGAGAAGAAAACAAGGACGGCCAAAGGAAACTTGGATTAAAAGTACCCAAGCAGAAGCCAATACTACCTTTAGACAGATGAGTTACATCGTGAAAAACAGGCAGGAATGGAAAAAATTTTTGACTACCCTATACCCACAAGAGGGGTAATGGGTTATATACATACATACACACATACATTCAACGTTTACGTATCGAAACCGTACCGGACATACTGTGTGACTTGGCGCATTAGGATTTTATGAGATTAGATATTTATTTCTTTTTTCAGTTTTATGACTGTAATACATTATCGGATAGTAGTTGGCTATCATACTCTCCATCAACGCTCTACTGACAGTAACTCCAAATAATGAAAAGACGATTTTCTGTACCATTGCGCTAACTCTTTAAGCCATAAAGTGTTTGTTTTTTCAGGTCTTGTTCTTTTACAGAACACGTCTACCTTGGATCTTTTTCTGTATCATAAGATGCAAAGGGTCCTGATGACTGACTCAGTCTGGATCCTCAATCCAGCTTATCTGTAGTAGTCGTAATTTGTTCAAGCAGTCAAATATCAAAAATATTTTCTAATTTCCGGAGTGGTAATCGAAACGTCGTCCATGAGATAAAAATGTAATTTTGTAATTCACTAACTATGGCGATCACCGTTTTTTGTTTCCATTTTCTGGCAATAAAACGAAGATTTTTGTTTTGTTAACCCAAGATTCTTGTGAGGTAGTATTATACAAGGTGTCCCAAAAAGATTGGTCATAAATTATACCACAGATTCTGGGGTCAAAAATAAGTTGATTGAACCTGACTTACCTATATACAATAGTGCACACAAAAAAAGTTACAGCCCTTTGAAGTTACAAAATTAAAATCGATTTTTTTTACATATCGAAAACTCTGAGAGATTTTTCATTGAAAATGGACAAGTGGCATTCTTATGGCAGCAACATCTTAAAAAAAATCAAAGTGAAATTTGTGCAACCCATAAACATTTTAAGGGGGTTTTGTTCCATTAAACCCGCCCAAACTTTTGTGTACGTTCCAATTAAATTAATATTGTGTTACCATTAGTTAAACACAATGTTTTTAAAACTTTTTTGCCTCTTAGTACTTTTTCGATAAGCCAGTGTTTATCGAGATATTTTGAATATTTTTCGAATCCACCACATATTTGTATATGGTTAAGTATGATTATAGAGACCTGTTAATAATCTGGAAATTTATTTATAATTTACATTTTTAGGTATATTTTGAAAAAGAAGCCATATCTCGATAAAACGTGACTTATCAAAAAAAGACTAAGAGACAAAAAAGTTTTAAAAACACTGTGTTTAACTAATGGCACCACAATAATAGTTTAATTGGAACGTACACAAACATTTGGGGGGTTTAAAGGAGCAAAACCCACAGAAAATTTTTATGTACATATATTAAAAAAGAAGCCGCATCTCGATTAACACTGGCTTATTGAAAAAATACAAAGAGTCCAAAAAGTTTTAAAAACGTTGTGTTTAACTAATGGTACCACAATGATGAATTATTTGGAACGTACACAAAAGTTTGGGGGGGGGGGGTGGTTTACAGGAACCAAACCCTCATACAATTTTTATGGGGTGGACAAATTTCACTATAATTTTGTTTTAAGATGTCTCTGACATAAGAAGATACATGTCCGTTTTCAATAAAAAATCTCTAATAGTTTTCGATATATTGAAAAAAATCGATTTTCATTTTGTAACTTCAAAGGGCTGTAACTTTTTTTATGAGCACATTTGTACTAAGGTAATTTAGGTTCAATCGAACTATTTTTGACCCCAGAATGGGCGGTATAATTTATGACCAATCTTTTCGGGACACCCTGTATAATTAATGATAATAATATATAAGAAACAATTTATAGAGTCCTAAAACCGTACTTAATTTTGTTGCTATCATACTTTGAAAAAATGTGAAAACTTTCAATTAAACCGTGAGTTAAATTTTCTGGCGGTTATGTTAAATTGGTGCAGCATACGCTGTAAATCATCTTCACTTTGAGAGATTAGTATTGCATCGTCTGCATAGCAGATTATTTTAAGTTGTTTGTCTCCCATTTGGTATCCTTTTTTAGTTCTTACATTTTTTATTATTTCGTCCATGATGAGTTTGAACAATAAAGAACTCAAGGAATCCCCCTGTCTTATCCCATTGCCGGCTTCAATTGGATCAGTTAGTTCATTTTCCACTTTTACTTTTATTGTGTTATTCTGGTAGATGTTTTTCGATCGTTTTAATTATTCCTAGAGGTACCTCTCTCGAGTATAACAAATGGATAACTTCCTTTAGTGTGGCCCTGTCAAATGCTTTCTTAAGGTCAAAGAAACATAAATATGCCGGTTTGTAGTATTCCAACGATTTCTCTTGAAGTTGCCTCATTATAAATATAGCGTCAGTGCATGACCTTCCCGACCTAAAATTTTTGTTCTTCTGCTAATGGTTCTATCTGCTAATTCTGGGCAAAAATTGTTTATAATTTTAAAATATTCCTGAGGCCACTTAAATAGTCCAATTTCAATTCTCTAAAGTACATTAGATAGGTACAGTGTCTTTTATACAAAAATCATAGTTATTCTTATGTATCATAATTATTGTGGTTATTATAGTGACCGTAAATTTTTAATTAAAAATTTAATTGTTGTTAACTGTTCATTCTTATTTACGTTCACATCTAGTAATACATATTTCTTCAGCCAAACTATATCATCTTTTATCTATTTTGTTGGATCCTTCTATTAATAAATTACACCAAATATTAAGCTTATAACATCAGCCTCTAACATCTTAGAAAAGTATAACTCTGTATTTACAATCTATAATTTTCAATACTACGTAGTGATAATTGCCTACCCTAAAGAAAGTATTAATTCACTTCTGTTTGATTCTATAATTTTTAACTTTTATCCATCTTACTTGTTCAGGGTAGATTAATTTTAATCCCAACAAATTTTTTCACTTCTGTTATTATTTTAAATATTAACATAACATTTAAATTCTTTTGGCTGAAGTAACTACACATATTATTACATTCTGTCAAGGTACGGTGTCAGTCTAGTTCTGACATACTTCAGAGGGCCATTCCGGTCAGTTGTCACCTAAACTGTGCTATCTGCCATGTAAGTTTCTACCTACAATTTCCCAACCAATATGGTTGATGTCATGTGATACCAGGGGTTAATCTAGAAATATTTTTAATATCCTTTGAAATCAGATAATATAATGTAAACCCATCTGTTTAATGTCAAGTTAAGGGTTTTTACCTGTACATTTTGGTGGCTTAAAGCATGTAAACTTATAAGTATAACTGTCTATTTACTTTTTTACCTTTGTCAAAATTTAACCTCACGTTTGTTTTACTTATAGAGTTATACTTATTTTAGGTGATAACACTGATGACGGAATATTGATTCCGAACACGTTTTGTTGTGATACAGCCCTTTTTAGGGATTTTAAATATACCTTTTACAAGATAAGGTTTTTATTTCTTGTCATTTTTGGTATACAGCCAGTAAAGGAATTTTTTTCCTTGTGATATTTTTAAGTTTATTCAATATCCATCTGCTTTTGTAATTATAATCTATACAAGAAGAGCTTTTATTTTACCAAGTTATTTAATTATTTATAAACAATCACTTATCTAAAATTTTATTTGATTTTGTTGGAAAAACTAGAATTAACCGGAAAAAATTTTCGTCAAAGTAAATCCGAAAAAACACATCTCTACGCAGAATTTAATTACTGTGAATTTTTATTTGAGTGTTTTTGGTGTAAAGTTAAAATCTTTGGAGTTACAAATCAAAAATTGAAAATAACACGATTTTCGGACACTATTTTGTTTATAAAAAAGGTAGCACACTATCTGCGGACTTTGCATACCTATATTATTAATATACAATCATAAGATTCAATTCCAGCAATATAATTGCTGGTAAATAACTTTTCCTTGTATTTTGCTTAATTAGCCCAGAATAATTTTCTAATTTCCGGAGTGGTAATCGAAACGTCATGCATTAGATAAAAATATAATTTTGTAATTCACTAACTACGGTGATCACCGTTGTTTGTTTCTATTTTCGGGCAACAAAACGAAGATTTATGTTTTGTTACCCCAAGACTCGTGTGAGGTATGTAGTATTATTAATGATAATAATATATAACAAACAATTTATAGAGTCCTAAAACCGTACTTAATTTTGTTGCTACCATACTTTGAAAAAATGTAAAAACCTTGAATTTTAACCTTGCTTGAGTTAAATTTTCTAGCGGTTATGTTAAATTGGTGCAGCATACGTTTTAAATCATCTTCACTTTGAGAGATTAGTATTAAATCGTCTGCATTATTTTAAGATGTTTGCCTCCAATTTGGTATCCTTTTTAAGTTCTTACTTTTTTTATTATTTCGTCCATGATCAGGTTGAACAATAAAGTACTTAAGGAATCCCCCTGTCTTATCCCATTGCCGGCTTTAATTGGATCAGTTAGGTCAGCTTCCACTTTTACTTTTATTGTGTTGTTCTGGTAGATGTTTTCGATCGTTTTAATTATTCCTAGAAGTACCTCCCTCGAGTATAACAAATGGAAAACGATATTTAGTGTTACCCTGTCAAATGCTTTCTTAAAGTCAACGAAACATAAATATGCCGGTTTGTAGTATTCCAACGATTTCTGTTGAAGTTGCCTCATTATAAATATAGCGTCAGTGCATGACCTTCCCGACCTAAAATCTTGTTGTTCTTCTGCTAATGGTATAATAATTTCATTCACTTTGTTTGTTATTACTTTGGTTGTTCATTTTAACGTTGTGTTTAATAAGTTAATTCCTCTGTAATTCTCCGGGTCCGATTTGTTTCCTTGTTTGAAGAGAGATATTAGGATACTTGATCTCCATTCTTGTGGTATTCTGTTTTGTTCTATTATTTTTTGTATTAGTTTTAATAGTTGTTTAGTTAGATCTTGTCCTCCGTACTTTAGGAGTTCGTTCGATATTATGTCCTTTCCTGGAGATTTTCTGTTTTTTAATTTTCTTAATGCTTCCTTTACCACTCCCTCCTCAATGTTGGAAATGGATTAGTCAAAAGAAACTTTTATGCTTGCGTACTATTAGACAATGGTGTGGTGATACGGTAGAAGAATTATTTCGCGCAGCAGCCGATAGGAAAAGGTTTAAATACGGACACGGAGCCTAAATGAAAAAGAACTTTTTGTACTCTACAAAAACTCAGTTTAGCTTCTGCAATTATAATCGAACATAATTTCAACAGTCAACGTTACCTTCCATTACTAAAAAGTCTCTTAGATCGTATAAGCTGATAGTAAAACTTTAATAGTAAAAATTCTGGTCGTTACGAAGTTAATAGTTAACCCTTAACGACTGACAGGTGGTATACCATGCCTCGCCGAAAATATATTATTTTATTGTAAAACTTATTTTAAAAAAAAATCCTTTGAATCTGTGTAACTTTAAGTAGTGTGTAATTCTGTAATTGTACATCCTCCCAACTGCTGCAATTTTGGTATGGTTTAGTCTTTCAACCACGTTGACGTAGTCAAGTTTTATGGCGTTTTCACGTACCGCATCAGTGTTTACGTGTCTATAGTATTCTATTAATATTCCAATGGCAACAAGTTCATCCAGTTGTTCTACTTTCAAGTACTTTTAACATTGTTGTACTTTTTTTAGTTAACAATACTCGTTTTTTAATTCAGTTTATTTTTTTAACTCCTTTATATGGCAATCTATCAATAATGATGATAAGCGTTTTTGTTGACAAATAATTATATCATGTACAATGTACAGGATGCTTCATTAACCACTCTGTTTTATAATGTAGCTATTGGTAACTTTACGGCATTACCTCTACTATTTACAATATGTTACTATTTACAAAAATATGTATATTACAAATTACTTAATCCTATTAATTAAGTCTCTGGGTTTGAATTTTTTTAATCTTCTTTCTTCATGTAAGTCTTCAAACAACCGCTTGCCTTACTCGTTAGGATGTACAGAAGCTCTTTCGCGATATGTTGCACTATATTTACTTATCATTTATTGCAATGTTGGAATTGCTGTCTGGTTGGATCACTGAGTTGGGTACGTAGTACGGAGCATCAAGAATCAGCCTTGTCGTCTTGTTTTGAAACCTTTGTATTATATTTATGTTGCTGTTCCCCAGAGCTGGGTACCGTAGGTCCAAATGAGCTTTATAATGGCTTTGTAGACCAGTAATTTGTTTTCTAGAAACAACTTAGAGTTTCTGCCAATGATCCAGTATAGACGGCTTAGCTTTAGTTCTATCTACTTGTAAGTGAAAATATGTTTTCGCCATGTTAGTCTTCTGTCTAGGTGGATTCACAAGTATTTTACATCTTCGGCTTGAGGTTAATTATTGTTGTTAAGTTGTACTGGTGGGCAAGTTTCTTTGCGGAGTGTAAATGTTACATGTGTAGATTTTAGTTTATTTGCTTTCATGTGCCATTTTGAAAGCCATTTTTGTATTTTGTTAAGGCAGATCTGAAATTGTCTTGACGGCATCTTTGGGTCTTCGTGTGAAGAGAGAGCAGCTGTATCGTCCGAAAATGTGGCTATTGTAACCATCGGTGCAGTAGGAAGATTACTTGTGTACTCTGTACAAATACAGGATAGGTCCGAGTACACTGTCCTGTGGTACCCCTGATTTTATGGCGTTCAGAAAAGAGTATTCTTTGTTTTGTCTGACAAAAAAGTGTCTATTGGTTAGGTATGAGTTTAGTAACAGGAAGTGAGTAGCTTCTTAATTTTGTAAAAGGGTCCAATAGGCCAAATTTTATCGTATGCTTTTGACATATCAATAAAGGCAGCAGAACAATAACGTTTTTGTTGTAAGTCATGGTCAATCTTGTTAACTAAGTATTCTACGTACTTATTCATGGTACCATGTTTGTTTCGGAATCCAAATTGATAGTCTGGATTTAAGTGCATCATTTCAGTTATTGCCTTCTGCTTTTTGACGTATATTTTCTGGAAAATTTTGGAGATACATAGTTGGTAGCAAGCTAATAGGTCGATAAGAGGTAACTTCTTCTAAATTTTTGCCTGGTTTGGGGATCATTATTATTTGTGCTACTTTTCAGATCTTTGGGTAGAACCCTAGTTTGAGGACGGCATTGAAGATATATGTTAGTAGTTTTATGTTAGTAGTAGGTAGTAGATATATGTTAGTAGTAGGGAGTAGATTCCTGAAGCACCTTTCCTGTGATAAGGTCATATCCCAGTGCTTTTTTAATGTTAAGTTCATTCATAATTATATTTCTGGTTTGTTACTAGAATTTTTTTATAGGCAGGTCCATTTGGAAAGGTGCATTTAGTGTTTTGTTTATTTCTTTATCTTCTGAATGCTGCTCTGGATCTTTCTTCTTCTGGATTTTTCTTTATCATTTATTGCCCATTTAATTCCGTTTCTAATTGGAGGATTAAACTGTTGAGGTTGTCTAAACTTTTTTGTGTCCTCCATAGTCTGACCCTTCCGTTGGGGTTAGAGACTCTGTATAGTTCCGAATATTTTCATTTTTACTGTTCAATATTGTCTGTTTTAATTCTGTGGTAGGTCTGTTATATTCTCTTCTATTTTCTATTGTTCTGTTTTTCATCTATTGTTTTCTCAGTTTTCTCTTAATATTTATTTTCTCATTAATTGATTGGGGTAGTTCGTTTACTTCTCCTTCTCGGTATATTATTGTGGTTGCGTTCCATGCTACTTGTTGAATTTTTGTCGTTAGGTCTTCTGTCGCGACGTCTATATTATTTTATGTGGTATATTTAGTGATAATAGGTTATCTAAATTGTTTCTGTATACATCCCAATTGATTTTTTTATTATATAATGCAGGGGTATTCCTTTTTTTAAGATCTTTGAATGTATTGTGATTATTATCGGGGAATGATCAAAGGACAGGTCATCAGATGTGGCCACCTTGCATTTTTTACTATCTAGGGCTTTAATAGTTGCGAAGTCTAACAAGTCTGGAAGTTTACTAATGTCTGATGGCCAGTAAGTAGGTTCATTAGAAGATATGTACTTAAGAATATTTTTGCATTCATTGCCTTTAATAGCTCTCGGCCTTTAGTGTAGATATTATAAATCCCCGTGTCTACCCCAAAATCCCGACAGCCAAAGTCCCGACAGCCACAATCCCGACGGCCAAAATCCCGACACGCCAGAATCCCGACAGGCCAAAATCCCGACAGGCCAGAATCCCGACAGGTGTGATAAGTTCCTTTTTAACATATAATTACATTTATTTCTTGTTTTTTGCTTTATTATTTTATTTGCTGTATTCTTGTTTATTTACTTTCATATAATAGATATTATCATGTCACTTACAACCTTCCATTTCAGTAAGTATAGCATTTATATATTATAAAATAAAGTGTTTATATATTTTTTTCTTTTAAAATACATAATAATTAGTACCCGTACTTATTAGTAAGTAATAATTTTTTAATTTCAATACTCTATAATATGACTTGGTATTGTATTGGAAAAGGAAACAATAAATATTCAAAATGAAGTGGTCGGAATTTTTAATTATGCGAGGATTGCTGAATGTCGGGATTTTGGGCGGCACCGTAAATCCCCAAATGGTATTTTTGGCACTGTAGTCTCCTTCGGCTAGGAATTTATTGCCCAATGTCTTGAAGTAATCTTCATATTGTCCTTGTTTTTTGTTGTGTTTGGACGGGCAGTAAATTTCAAAAATGGTTAGTGGACTGTAGTCGTTTGTTATAGTTACTCTCGTGGCTTGTATGTGTTCTTTGGAAAAATTTTCTCTCTCGAAATGTCTAATATTATCCCGTATAATTACTTCGGTTCCCCATGTGATTTCTCGCTTGGATGTTTCGTAGTGTACACTTTGTATTTTGGTATTACGGAAGTGGTGTTTTTCTGTACAGTGGGCCTCAGATATAAGCAGCATGTCAAGGTTTTCATATAATTGTTTATATATAAATTTACTTCATCAATATGCTGTTGAATGCCATTAGCATTATGCAAGTTTATTAATGGCCTTGGTTCGTAGATTAAGTATGGTTCCTATTTGTCCGGCAAGTTTTCCTGTCATATTTTCTAATTTGCTTAGAAGGTTTTGAATAGCTCTGTGAGGGGACACAACTTGTGTACTTGGGAGCGGGTTTGGATTTGAAGGCATTGTGAGGGGTTGTTGCTTATATTACTTTGGTTGGTAGCTTGCGCGAAGTTCACTTCTTGTCTTATTCTCGAGTCGACTTTTGTCTGCTCTTCTATGTTTTTTTGCCTAAGTGTGGGGTGCGGTAACCGATGAATTGCTCAAATGCAATTGCTCAAAATCATTTGCTCGAAAATCAATTGCTCGACATGAAATTTGCTCGAAATAAAAATTGCTGGAATAAAAAAGAAAATTATATATCTAAAATATTGATTCAAAATAATACAAAATATAGACATAAAAAAATTCTTCAAATAGGACAAATTATGCGATATTCCACGTAAATAATCGTATATTAATTTATGCTGAAAAAGTATTTATTACAAATCTAAAATATCTTTGAACTTTTAAAATAATAATTAATTAGTTTTAATTAATTGATTGGTTGACTTACCTGTTAAGGAAGGACAATCATAATTGTCCTATCTTACATTTCGAACATTTGTACTAATGGTAGTGGCATTTTCTGGCCGCTGATCACAGTTTAAAGAAGAAGAATAAGAAAAAAGAAGATATTAGGCTTATTGACACGTGACGTGCGCACATCACTGTTTTTTTTTATTTTGATCGCACAAAAACGGGTGAGTTCGAAAGAATCAAAGGGAGGGAGCGTACAAATGTTCGAAATGTAAGATAGGACAATTATGATTGTCCTTCCTTAACAGGTAAGTCAACCAATCAATTAATTGTCCTTCACATAACATTTCGAACATTTGTACTAATGGTAGGCTGTTGAAAGATTAAGCAATATTGTGCGATAATTAAACAAAACTACATTGCAATCCAAAAATCGATACTTTACATTTTTTTTTTTTAGGAACTTTACAAAAAAAAGAGAGAATGCATTAGAACAATTAAGAGTTATGTTTGTAAATAATAAGAACATTAATGTTCTTATGCAATAATAATAACATAAACATATAATTACAAACGTATAACAAACAATAAACAAACGCAGAAGCATACATGGACTAAACAGACAATATAGTTTTTGCAAAGAGTCCGTAATCTTTTGCTAGAGGTTTATTATAAAAAATATTAAATACTTGAGAATTTTCTGTCAATCCCGCCGTCTCTCTAATAGTTTCTATATTTAATCCAGCTCTAGCTCCTGCTGACGTAGATGCTTGTCTAACACTACACCCTTTAAAAATATTGGTGTCTATGTTACATAATTTTAACCCTTAAGTACTAACATCTTAAATCAATGGCGCAAACACTAACTAACCGCCTGACAGACGGGTTTCACATTTTACTGGTTATTTTTCTTTTGTTAAATATTATAATCCAAAAAAATATTTCGATGACTTACTGAAAGTATTACTTATCTAAAAAACACAGTAATTGATCTAGTTTTTATGTATTTATTAAAATACAAAACATTATAACAAGAATGGCAGGATTGTTTGTGTAACTTTTTATTCCTGAAAAAAAGTGTGATAAAAATGAAACAAATTAAAGAATCTTGATAAAAATTTATAATCGAGTTAAACAAAGAGTAATAAACATGAAAATAAATTTTTTTTTAAAAAATATTAAAACAAAAAAAAACTGACAGGCACTAAAATTTGTACAGTGTAGCAATGGTAGTCAGTGGCAACATTTTCATCACAAATTGATCCCACTTCGCTTACGTCGTCTTCTACCTCATCAAGTCATTTCAAAAGAGTTTCCTCATAGTCTTTATCCCCTTATTTGAACTTTTTGACGAACTGGGGCACATTATGTTTAATGACGAACTGGGCACAAACACTACCGTCTATTAGACGGAAATCACACTTTGAGTCTAAATATTTTTCGAATAACAACCTGCATCAAATTGCCGAATTCAATACTAGTAAATAACAACCCAACTTGAAAAGTCATAAACGGGTGACCTTCAAATTTTTCTAGGAAGGGAAATATCCCACTTTCAACAAACGATGCCGTCTGAGAGACGGTGTGTTAGTACTTAAGGGTTAAAACATCTTTTAGCCATCTACTCAAAGTCTTCGTAAATGCTGCTTTCTATGTTTTTTTATTGTTATAAACAACTTGTCCTCTGATTGAGGACGAATGATTTTAGAAATCTCTAAATAGTGACATAAAGTCGATGCTACACACGACTGTGGTTTTTCTTTAAAATAGAGAAATCTTAAAATAGGTTGATTTTTATTTTTCGAAGAAGTCTTTATCCTATCTGGTATCATAATCGCAATTTTATCTTGATCCATGAAAATATTTTGAATTTTATTAGGGATAGGGTTTGCAACCTGTGAGCTGTAGTCAGAGCAATTAACATTACAAGTTTGTAAGTAAGTTCTTTCAAGGAAAGACCTGTGAGAGGAAATAATGTTTCTAAATAAAATAATACTGGTTGAGGGTCTCAAGAAAATTGATATTTGGTATATATACCTTTGTAAAATTTTTTAAACATGTTTTTATGATTTTATGGTATATGTATTATCAATGCCAATGCAGCTCTTTGAATGCTTATAGAGCTATATGTATAATCCCGATCTACGATATATTTAATAAAATTAATAATATTTGATAATTCATAAGCAAAAGTGTCCATATTTTTTCTATACTATTATACCTCCACCATCTCTTGAAAACTGTATCATATAAATTTAGTGTTTTTGTTGTAATAGATGCAATCATAATTGTGATGGAATGCTCAGGAATGCCTTTTCTTAAAAAAGCTTGCCTGACAAAAATGCGATAGTCAGGGTAAGATGTTGGTATCCCGGATATGGAAGACTAAAAGGGTGCAAAATTAAATTTTTACCAGGTCCTAAAATTATCTTTTTCCCTGATATCCAAGGTTGGTTACCAAGGCTGATTTGGCCATTCTGCTACTACCACAATTCCTACTGCTTTGTCACATATGATTTTTTCTAAAACTCTTGGAATAATAGCAAAAGGTGGAGTAGAAAAGCATAAAATTTTAATCCATGCCAATTTAGAGTGAAGGCATCAACTTTCTCCGATTCGGGGTCAGGTTTCCAAGATACATACCTTGTACATTTTTTGTTAAGTTATGTGGCAAACAAATCGATTTCTGGAATATGAAGCTGTTTAAAAATTATATTATTACAATTATCACTTAAAGAATACTCTGTTCCTATTTTCAAAAATCTTGACTCTGAATCAGCAATAATATTTTCTTTTGTACTGACATAAGATGCAAATATTTTTAAATTTCTATTTTCACAGTATTGTCAAATTTCTCTGCAAATGTTGTTAAGATTAGATTAGAGTATTGCACACTCCCCATCTTGTTAATACAAGATAAAGCTGTTGTGTTATCTATTCTTAGCAAAATATTACAATTCCTATATTCCTTAGAAAAGGATTTCAAGTAATTATATGCTGCCAATAGCTCAAGTACATTTATATGTATTTCTCGCTGTCCATAACTCCAAAAACTATGAGTTTTATTATCATTACAGCATGCTCCCCATGCTAAACGAGATGCATCACAAAATATTTCAAGTACATAATCAGATTCTTTTATATTTTGTTCACTAATTGGTATTTTATATAACCACCAATTGAAATCGTTTTACAAGTATTTAGGTATGGTCATTTTTGTGTTAAAACTATTAGTTTTAGAAGGAGCAAGCAACTTTTCTTTTTCTAAATTTTTTAAGTATAATTTTCCATATTTACGTGAAGGACAAACTAACCAACTGACCGATTAAAACTGCAAATGATCTTATCGTACATGTAGTTTTATTTTTGATGGTCTGAATACTATTAATTATTTTTTCTTTTTTTGTCAGCAGGTGCAAAATATATCATTTTATTAGAATCAAACGTAAAACCAAGAAAAGTTATAATTTTTGTGGGTGAAACTATACTTTTTTTTTATTTATAGTAAATCCCAGGCGGAAAAAAGAACAAGTTTCAACAATATTTTCCTTAAATTATAAATATGATTTTGAAATCAGTAAAGTGTCATCTAAAAAAATGACAGAAGTAAAGCCTCTGGTTCTTAGATTGTTTCAGGCTGGTTTTAAGGTTTTCGTAAATATAAAAGGCGAGATATTCAAACCAAATGGTAAGAAGTTGAAATGATATAGAATATTTTTGTACTCCAATTTTAAATATATTTTTTTTTTTAAAAAGACTAAGTTTTCACTCTAATGGCATATAGCATATCCCACCAGAATGAAAACAATGGGAACCTTCTCTGGTTACACCTCCGAGGCTTCTACAATTTGCAAGCCATGCGGATGCTGAGACTAAGGAAGATGAGGGAATTCTACAATTTACAATTCACGTCCCATCTGCTCAGCGCGGTAAAGTTCCAACGAGATTGGTTCCCTTCATACTCCACACAGAGTAAATGTAAATAAAAAATGAATAACCATTTTCAATTTCGTTGCAAAACGAAAATACAGCCGAACCATATTCCAGTCCAATCAGAGAGTGCTGCAAGCACCTCTACCGGTTTCGAAACTTATTAGTCTCTCATCAGGAGGCACATATGCTGCCCTCCCTGATCCAACCAAAACAAACCCCAGCGTGCAGTCCCGAATTGCAACGAACGAAATGGCATAGATGCCCTAGCGGCAACTGCTAGCAAAAGACTAAGTTTTCACTCTAATGGCATATAGCATATCCCACCAGAATGAAAACAATGGGAACCTTCTCTGGTTACACCTCCGAGGCTTCTACAATTTGCAAGCCATGCGGATGCTGAGACTAAGGAAGATGGAATTCTACAATTTACAATTCACGTCCCATCTGCTCAGCGCGGTAAAGTTCCAACGAGACTGGTTCCCTTCATACTCCACACAGAGTAAATGTAAATAAAAAATGAATAACCATTTTCAATTTCGTTGCAAAACGAAAATACAGCCGAACCATATTCCAGTCCAATCAGAGAGTGCTGCAAGCACCTCTACCGGTTTCGAAACTTATTAGTCTCTCATCAGGAGGCACATATGCTGCCCTCCCTGATCCAACCAAAACAAACCCCAGCGTGCAGTCCCGAATTGCAACGAACGAAATGGCATAGATGCCCTAGCGGCAACTGCTAGCAAAAGACTAAGTTTTCACTCTAATGGCATATAGCATATCCCACCAGAATGAAAACAATGGGAACCTTCTCTGGTTACACCTCCGAGGCTTCTACAATTTGCAAGCCATGCGGATGCTGAGACTAAGGAAGATGAGGGAATTCTACAATTTACAATTCACGTCCCATCTGCTCAGCGCGGTAAAGTTCCAACGAGACTGGTTCCCTTCATACTCCACACAGAGTAAATGTAAATAAAAAATGAATAACCATTTTCAATTTCGTTGCAAAACGAAAATACAGCCGAACCATATTCCAGTCCAATCAGAGAGTGCTGCAAGCACCTCTACCGGTTTCGAAACTTATTAGTCTCTCATCAGGAGGCACATATGCTGCCCTCCTGATCCAACCAAAACAAACCCCAGCGTGCAGTCCCGAATTGCAACGAACGAAATGGCATAGATGCCCTAGCGGCAACTGCTAGCAAAAGACTAAGTTTTCACTCTAATGCCATATAGCATATCCCACCAGAATGAAAACAATGGGAACCTTCTCTGGTTACACCTCCGAGGCTTCTACAATTTGCAAGCCATGCGGATGCTGAGACTAAGGAAGATGAGGGAATTCTACAATTTACAATTCACGTCCCATCTGCTCAGCGCGGTAAAGTTCCCTCAACTTCCCTCATCTTCCTTACTCTCAGCATACGCATGGCTTGCAAATTGTAGAAGCCTCGGAGGTGTAACCAGAGAAGGTTCCCATTGTTTTCATTCTGGTGGGATATGCTATATGCCATTAGAGTGAAAACTTAGTCTTTTGCTAGCAGTTGCCGCTAGGGCATCTATGCCATTTCGTTCGTTGCAATTCGGGACTGCACGCTGGGGTTTGTTTTGGTTGGATCAGGGAGGGCAGCATATGTGCCTCCTGATGAGAGACTAATAAGTTTCGAAACCGGTAGAGGTGCTTGCAGCACTCTCTGATTGGACTGGAATATGGTTCGGCTGTATTTTCGTTTTGCAACGAAATTGAAAATGGTTATTCATTTTTTATTTACATTTACTCTGTGTGGAGTATGAAGGGAACCAGTCTCGTTGGAACTTTACCGCGCTGAGCAGATGGGACGTGAATTGTAAATTGTAGAATTCCCTCATCTTCCTTAGTCTCAGCATCCGCATGGCTTGCAAATTGTAGAAGCCTCGGAGGTGTAACCAGAGAAGGTTCCCATTGTTTTCATTCTGGTGGGATATGCTATATGCCATTAGAGTGAAAACTTAGTCTTTTGCTAGCAGTTGCCGCTAGGGCATCTATGCCATTTCGTTCGTTGCAATTCGGGACTGCACGCTGGGGTTTGTTTTGGTTGGATCAGGGAGGGCAGCATATGTGCCTCCTGATGAGAGACTAATAAGTTTCGAAACCGGTAGAGGTGCTTGCAGCACTCTCTGATTGGACTGGAATATGGTTCGGCTGTATTTTCGTTTTGCAACGAAATTGAAAATGGTTATTCATTTTTTATTTACATTTACTCTGTGTGGAGTATGAAGGGAACCAGTCTCGTTGGAACTTTACCGCGCTGATCAGATGGGACGTGAATTGTAAATTGTAGAATTCCCTCATCTTCCTTAGTCTCAGCATCCGCATGGCTTGCAAATTGTAGAAGCCTCGGAGGTGTAACCAGAGAAGGTTCCCATTGTTTTCATTCTGGTGGGATATGCTATATGCCATTAGAGTGAAAACTTAGTCTTTTGCTAGCAGTTGCCGCTAGGGCATCTATGCCATTTCGTTCGTTGCAATTCGGGACTGCACGCTGGGGTTTGTTTTGGTTGGATCAGGGAGGGCAGCATATGTGCCTCCTGATGAGAGACTAATAAGTTTCTAAACCGGTAGAGGTGCTTGCAGCACTCTCTGATTGGACTGGAATATGGTTCGGCTGTATTTTCGTTTTGCAACGAAATTGAAAATGGTTATTCATTTTTTATTTACATTTACTCTGTGTGGAGTATGAAGGGAACCAGTCTCGTTGGAACTTTACCGCGCTGAGCAGATGGGACGTGAATTGTAAATTTTAGAATTCCCTCATCTTCCTTAGTCTCAGCATCCGCATGGCTTGCAAATTGTAGAAGCCTCGGAGGTGTAACCAGAGAAGGTTCCCATTGTTTTTATTCTGGTGGGATATGCTATATGCCATTAGAGTGAAAACTTAATCTTTTGCTAGCAGTTGCCGCTAGGGCATCTATGCCATTTCGTTCGTTGCAATTCGGGACTGCACGCTGGGGTTTGTTTTGGTTGGATCAGGGAGGGCAGCATATGTGCCTCCTGATGAGAGACTAATAAGTTTCGAAACCGGTAGAGGTGCTTGCAGCACTCTCTGATTGGACTGGAATATGGTTCGGCTGTATTTTCGTTTTGCAACGAAATTGAAAATGGTTATTCATATTTTTTTTAATTTTCATGAACAGGAATAGCAAAATAGGCATCTTGTAAATCTACTTTTGCCATAAAACAACCCTTGAAAAATGAGCTTGAGAACTGACCTATAGTCTTCCAACTTAAAATGTGGGGCTTCTATAAAGCAATTTAACTGTTTTAAATTTAAAACAAATCTATGACTTCCGTCCTTTTTGGGCACTAGACAATATGAAGAAAGGAATTGCTCTCTTGTATGCTAAGAAGAAGAAATAGCTCCCTTATCTAGTAATTGCTTTATAGCTAAATCATACGACTCATTTGGGTCTATGAAAAACTTTTGGTGCTCTCTCTTGAGACGGTGTTGTTTTAAATAAAATATTAAAACCTTGGACCCAACTTAAAACTTTGTTGTCTGAAGTAATCCTTTTCCGGTTTTTAAAATAATTAGCCACATTTTCTGCTGATTTTTTATTTACCTTTAGTATGACCTCCTGGTTGTTCTGGTTGGGTTTTGATGCTGTTGTCTGCTCGTCTGTTTGTATCTCGATGTTGGTTGAGGATGATTTGGGTACTGGCTTTGTCGAAATCTTGGTCTGTTCGAGGCTGGATTGAAGTTTAAACTCTGTTGATTGAAGTTGTAAGATTCTGGAAGTACTCTTGTTGGATGCTCAGTGGAAAAAACAGCTTGGCGTTGTGGCGCGGTCTTCGGATAAAAAGTGGCTTTTTGTGGCTTCATTATAGAGCTGATCTTGTATCTTTGCTTTCTTTCAACATTTCAATCAAATTCTCCCCAAATAAATATTTATCTATAGGTTGCTCGTCTAATAATTTTTTAAATTTTAAATTTAATGAAGAACTGAGCAAAAATCTTCTGTGCAAGGACATCTTATAGAACACTTCTATATTGAAGTTTGTGTAATTGGCAATTGTTTCGATATTCGACCTCTTTATAAAGGGACATAATACTTGCAGCTAAAATTGTTTCCATAGTTTGCAAGTCTTTATCTTCCCTAATTTTATTTTTATCTTTTATGGCAGATAAAATCTCAGAATTCAACTGAGGTGGGCAAAGTCTTTCGCAGTTTGTAGCAGGTAAGAATTTTTCTGTAAGTTTACCCACAATACTTTTGTCTAAGCCTTTGGAAAGGGAATAGTTTAGCCTTTTTGCTACATCTGGCAACATTTCAGAAGCATTAAGGTTAGTTTTTAATGGGTCTTCCCCAATTAAGTTAATCATATTTAGAAAAATAGATTCTTTTTGTGTAGGTACCTCTCCAATGAAAAAATCTTCTGTCTGTTGTTGTGACTCCTCAATAAGTACTGCTGGTTGTAGATCTTCACTTGCCCTAAAATCTTCAATTATGCTTCAGTTATGCTCCAAATATGCTAATCTTCAGTTATGCTCAAATTGCATTGGATCTCATTTTCTGTATTATTTAGTGAAACTGATGGGCTATGCACCTCCACAATGGTTTCTGTAATATTATTTTTAATATTTTGACAAAACCAAATAAAAATTTAGTGTAAGTAAACTTGCTACGCTTGAAAAGTGAAATCAAGGTAAAATGTACCAACAAATATTTAAATAAATATTATGTATTCTATTTTAAATTTCTGTGCTATTATAAAATACCTCTGAGAAATACGAGCATCTCAAATAAATCATAAAGATTTTCTGGGCTATTAAAAAATACCCGCTTCCCTAGTATTATTGTTTGAAGACAAACCAAACACAAATTTTGTGTAAGTAACTTGCTATTCTTGTGATGTAAATTCGAAGTAAAATGTGTAAAATTAGTTAAATAGAAATATATTCCATACTATACTTCTGGGCCACTATAAAGTGCCTCTGAGAAATAGGAGCATCTCAAATAAATCATAAAGATTTTCTGGGCTATTAAAAAATACCCGCTCCCCTAGTATTATTGTTTGAAGACAAGCCAAACACAAATTTTGTACAAGTAACTTGCTATTCTTGTGATGTAAATTCGAAGTAAAATGTGTAAAATTAGTTAAATAAAAATATATTCCATTCTATACTTCTGGGCTACTATAAAGTGCCTCTGAGAAATAGAAGCAGGTCAAATAATCATAAAGATTTTCTGGGCAACTTAAAAGTACCCTCTGATTTATTGTTATATCCTTAATTATTTAGTCTGTATTACTTTGGGCTACCTTAAGGCACCTTTAATGAGACAAACAGTATAATTTTTCTTTGCAAAATGTGACGTTTTTGCATGTAATTTATGTTAACACATTTTCTACGAAATAAACATTATCAGGAAAACCCGTGCAGTCCGGCAACATAGTGCCTGTTTTATATTCGAACAGGAACATGGCGAAAAAACAGGTACTATGGCAACAGAAAAATATATTGATAACAACAAAATAAAAGACTCCATGTTTGAATTTGATTAAGATTGTCACTTTGTAAATAATTAACAAATATAGCTCTATTTATTCACGCTAAATTTAATTTAACTACCATAAGCAAATCAAAATAAATATCATAATATAAATACCTGAGTCCTTTTCATCCATTTCCTCTCTCAACTTTACCAATTTCTGTTGCAACTCTTCATATTTCCGCCGCTTTCGGGATAAACAACCACTCTTTGATGTCACACCTTTTCGGTATGAAAATTCTCCGGTGTGGACAAGCACACCTTTTTGGCATTTTAAACGCTTTTTAACAATTTTTATAAAATTATTTCGAACACGCGTGTGATCAGCCACGCACAGAAAAAAACAGTGATGTGCGCACGTCACGTGTCAAGAAGCCTAATATCTTCTTTTTTCTTATTCTTCTTCTTTAAACTGTGATCAGCGGCCAGAAAATGCCACTACCATTAGTACAAATGTTCGAAATGTTATGTGAAGGACAATTTTCTCACATTATGATAATTAGGGATTATAATAATTTCCAGGTATTAGGGAAAGATTAAAATCATTAAATACCCACTAATATGCTTACCCATTACCAATGTTTCTTTATTGGGTATGTATTATTATTATTTTGCATTATTTTAAATAAATATTTTAAATATATATAATTCTCTTTTTTATCCGAGCAATTTGTATTTCGGGCAATTTTCATGTCGAGCAATTGATTTTCGAGCAATTGATTTCGAGCAATTGATTTCGAGCAATTGATTTCGAGCAATTGACTTAGAACCGTGGGGTACAGTTGTTGTTGAAGTTGTTTATGCACTTCGCATCCTTTATAGTTAGCTGGATGGTTAGGGGGCTGGACCCCTTGCAGTTTATGCACTTTAAGTTTTCATCTCTTACTTTTATTGAGAATTCCTTCGTTAGGTGTGGTCCAAAGGATTTAACGCAATGTGAAATTTTTCTGCAGTAAGTTTTTGTATGGCTATATCCCTAGTATCTTGCGCATTGCAAGATTTCTCTTTTTGTGTAAGCTTTTTTTATTATTGTCTTTAGGTTTGAGATCTACGAAAAACATAGGTAATAGTGATGATTTATTTATTTTGTGTTTGATATTATATATGTTATACGTTAGTCACTTCATAGATATATTAGTCACTTCATAGTCCAATTCCTTTAAGCTAGTTTTAATGTCATCAGCATCAGTTGAATGGTGAAGACCTTTTATGACTACTCGAAATGTTTATTGTATACTCGTTATTTGTCATTTTTTAAGTAGTTCGTGTATATGATTTACAGTACCTACGTTATATATCGTTATTGGTGCAGGTTTTTAGTTTCGGTTTTTAGTTTCAATAGGTTCTTGAAGCCAGTACTTCGTTATTTTAGTTTGTACATTTTGTCTTCATCTGGAGATTTTAATTTTTTTTACTTTGTTTACCTTGTACTGTTTGCCATTCGTTTTTGTCATGTGGTTCTTTTTCTGTTGGGGTTACCATGTTAGGATTATAATATATTTATGGTCGTTGTGAGATTTGCGGAAGACATTGACTGCGACTGAGAAAGATGGATATTGAAGGACTATATTGGGAAACCATAAGTTGCATTTGCTGTAGTATGGGACCTTGTATTTGCGGATAATTGGGTTAATTATATTGGTTATTAGGTTCTAAATAACTAAGTTGTGATTGTATTTGTTGTCCTTATTGAAAATAGTAGGAATTTCCATTTTATTTAATTAATTTGCTCACCTTTCTTGGTATTTCTGCTCTCCCGCGGTACATATTTTCACTAAAGCGCCCGGACTATTTATTGAATTTAACTAGTTAATGAAGGTAACCTTAATACCCTAATTATCTTTTTATGTTGTATATTAACCCGGGAATAGTCGCGCTAACTTCTGTAACGTCGATAGTCGCGTGTGAGATTCTATCTCAAAATAAGAATTTAAAACAAATTTTTATTTTGTACTATTTTTATCTACTTTTTATATTGAAAATATATATTTCTAACAATTTTATTAAAAAAACCTGTGTTAACGGCCACCTGTCCTAACGGCCAGTTTAAAAATTTCCCAAACCAATTATATGTAGACTACAAAAACTTGCAATAGCTGCCACCTTTCTATATCGGCCAATAGTTCTTTCATTTTTAGTGGCCGTTACTGACAGGTTTTACTGTATTACGAAAAAGGATGAAATGTGAGATTCTATCTAACGGCGCGACTACTCGCTGGTTAAAGCTAATTGGCTCTCCCCAAAGCCATAAATTCTACAAAAAGAAGAAGAAGAAAAAAAAATTCCTATGCATTACTACACCCTTCCTCGAGGAACTTACGAAATTTTTTCAAAATTGCAAAATTTGTCATCAAGTTATCGCGAAAAAGGATAAAAATTGAGATTCTATCTCACCGCGCGACTACTCGCGGGTTAAGGTTAACTTCTACACTCATTTGCTGTCGAAACGATCTTCACTTGACGAAAGTCAAACGAGTATTACTATGAATTCACCTCCGATAGTGGCTGCAAGACTTTGACGTGAGTTCGGGGGCTTAAGCTGACAGTTTAGATAGGGCTGTAGTCTGGTGTAGGAAGTGGAACAAGTATGCATGTGTGAATGAATAGGATCTCCCTAATAAGGAGCTCTCCGCTGAGTGTAGGTACCCCCTATAAACGGGCTAGGCCTGATGAATGGGAAGTATGAAAGGATGTGAAACGACCTTGCTAGATCAGTTCCTGTCACCACTTGGTTCTCTGGGGTATCTGGGAATCTCTCTTAGGTAGTCTAGACACTAGAAGTGGACGAATTGCATCAGCGACCAAGAAGCAGCCTACCCCAAACCTACCCAAGCTAAGGTGGATGGTAATCGTGCCGATGGCTGGATGGCCACAGGGTGTATGTGGTCGTGAACGATCCCCTTGGGGTACCAGGCGAAACCCCATTGCATATAGCCTTCCTCTGGTAATGCGGGGCTCTTCCAGGGGTGACAAACCTTTCCCTAGCTACTCGTGGGAACATCATGGACTCAAACAACAAACTAACAATAACAAACAAAAAACCAAAACCAAATCCCGAGGCTGAACCAAAACGTTCACCTCAGCTGGAGGCCGCGGTTGAGGACGGACAGCAATGTTCAACTCAAGCTTCGGCCCCAGCAGAGGCCGGACAAGGATCACCTCGGGAAAATCGGCAAAAGCGCCACAAACTTAGTGGCGCCGAGCTAAAAAGAAGGAGGAAGGCCAGAGAGGCGGCGGGGAAGGCACCTACGGGAGCCACCCATCCCTCTCCAGCCCCTCCAAAAACAAAGGTGAGGGTGCCCGCATCGGAAGCTGTCAACAGTTCCACCTCCAAAAGAGGACAGGAACTGACAGCCCCCGGTGTGAAGCGCCTTCACCCAAGCACTTCCACGGAGAGCACGCCGCAGAAGCACAAGAGGGTACGCAGCGGTGGAAACACCACTGCCCCTTCCCAAAGCTTCGCGGAAGCCTCCGTAACACACCTTAGGGTAGCTATCATAGATAAGGTAAACCCGTACGGCAAGGTTTCTGCCGACCGGGAAAACCTTATCAAACGCAGCCTGATGGAGGAATTGGACAGAGCAATCTTGTCCACCTCCAACAGCCAAGCAAGAGCGCCCACGTTTAAGTCGTGGACCTACCCTGGTGAGATCATCAGAGTGGCCTGCGATGACGACGAGGCGCTTGCGTGGCTAAAAAAGGCTATAGATGACCTCAAACCGTGGGAGGACGCATCACTGGCTGTTGTCAGTCAGGATAAGCTGCCGAAGCTTACTAAAGCCTCTCTATGGATCTCGGAGGATGTTACTAACACCTCCGATGACACAGAAAGAGTGCTGCGGAGGCTAACGGCGCAAAATCCGGACATGTCAGTTGCGAGATGGTGCACCTTCCACCATGAGGCCAAAACCGATCCAAACGGACACCTGTTCGTCTTCGGAATCGGAGACAAGGACATGGCTGTCCTTAAGAAAAGAGCAATGAGGCTGAGCTACGCGTTCACCTCATTGACTCTAAAAGCAAGCAAACAAAAAATGGAGGGCACCTCCTCGGAACCAGGGACCTCAGATACTCGGCAACCGGATACGGTCACTGAGACTGAAACACCCGTGGTTCCACAGCAGGACGACGACCATCAGATGGTGGTCGACGAACCCTGCAGAGGAAACACCGAAACGACTAAGGCTGCCGCCTCCTCAAGTGAGGAGGAAATGGACGCCTAAAAAGAACCAATACGACACCTTCGCCATGGGCAAAGACGTCAGGAAAAAGGTAACCATTATTCAATGCAACCTCCAGCACAAAAAGGTGGCAACAGCGACACTCTGCCGCCACCTGGATGTAAAGGAGGATGCAATAGCATTAATCCAAGAACCTTGGATAATTAAGACCAAAATAACTGGTTTTGGCAGTCTAAATGGTCAAATCTTCAGCTTACCAAGCAACCAACAACCGAGAACAGCAATATATGTTCCCAGGAAAATTAAAGCCTCCCCCCTGGTGCAGTTTTGTACTTCAGACGTAACTGCTGTTAAAGTAAAATGCCCATGGGGACAAGGCAAAAGCAGAGAGTTGATACTAGCATCGGTCTACCTACCCTCAGATGCAGCCACCCTACCACCAACAAAGGAGATGGAAGATCTGGTAGACCATTCTCTCAGCCAGAAGGTAGAACTTATTATCGGCTGCGATTCGAATTCTCACCATCTAGGCTGGGGCAGCAAAGATAACAACTCTCGAGGTAAGTCTCTTTATGACTATATTATTAGTAAAGATTTGTATATCTTAAATAGAGGCACGGAACCTACATTTATTAATGTTCGTAGCCAAACTGTTATAGATATCACGCTAGCAACAGCAGAAATATCTAATAAAATTCAGAACTGGCAGGTCTCAGAGGACATCTCTATGTCTGATCACCGCTGGTTGACCTATATTATTAGTCTGGAAAAAAGCCTTATCAAATCTCGCGACCCTAGGTGGACGGATGTAGAACTCTACAACCGCCTCTTAGAAGATGCTCTGCGGAATGAAAAGGCTTTAACTCCAGGAACGAATACAGAATTGGAAAGGTACACGGTATCTATCCAAAATAAAATAAGCTACGCTTATAAAAAATCCTGTCCGATAAGGATGGTCCAGGAAAGTCGCAAAACCAACTCTTGGTGGTGCACTGAACTGGAACACCTTAGGAAGACAGCAAGAACTTCTTTTAATAAAGCAAAACGCACCAAACTCAAAGAGGATTGGGATATTTATCAATCAAACCTCAGAGAGTTTAAGAAAGTCTGTAGACAAAAACAAAGAGCTGCTTGGAGAGCCTACTGTGAGGAAATCGAAGATTTTCCGCAAGCTTCCAGGCTACAAAAAGCGCTCTCAAAAGATCCACATCGGCATATCAGCATACTAACAAAGGAAGATGGAAGCAAAACTTCCAACCTTTGCGAAAGTGCTGAGGTCCTGATGAAAACACACTTCCCCGGTTCTAGTATTTCAAAAGCACCAAACTGGACGGAAGAAATAATCATACCCACACCAAATGACTGGCATCTTGCCAGAACATTAATTAGTGAGGAAAAGATAAGATGGGCCATATCGTGCTTCGCCCCTTTTAAGTCACCAGGGCCTGACGGCATATATTCAGCCCTACTACGGTGGGGACTGGATATTCTTTTGCCGCACCTTGTGGGAATGTTCAGAGCCTCCTTGGCTCTGAGATATATTCCTAGAGAGTGGAGAGAGGTACGTGTGGTCTTCATACCAAAACCAGGTAGGATGGATTACACCCTACCGAAGGCTTTCCAACCAATTAGCCTGACATCTTTTCTCTTGAAAACGATGGAAAGGCTATGCGAGAGGTACATAAGAGATAAAGTTCTGGTTCATAATCCACTTCATCCAAATCAACATGCATATACTTCGGGAAGATCTACCGATTCTGCACTTCATCAAGTAGTGGGAAGAATTGAAAGATCGCTGGATAATAAAGAATCCACCCTAGGTATATTCATAGACATTGAGGGAGCGTTTGATAAAACAACTTTCCCAACCATCACCCAACAGCTCAATGTCAGGAATGTCCCCCTGGCCGTGAGCGAATGGATATTCAGTATGCTGTCAAATAGAGCAATAAGCATAAATGTAGAAGACGTTTTGGTTAGAGGGATGGTTACGAGGGGATGTCCACAAGGGGGGGTGCTATCACCACTCCTCTGGAACATAGTGTTGGATACCCTGGTTTACCAACTCAGCAAGAACGGTTTCTACACAATAGCCTATGCAGACGATATAACCGTCTTGCAAAGCGGTAAGTTTGAGAACACACTATGCGAGAGATTACAAGTTGCTCTCAGACTAATAGAAACATGGTGTAAGGAACACTCACTGTCTATAAATCCAAAAAAGACAGAGATGGTCCTCTTCACCAGAAAAAGAAGGATCACGGGCTTAATACCCCCTAGGATTCTAAACTGCAGTCTGAATTTCTCTGAAGAGGTGAAATACCTTGGTATTACCCTTGACAGGAAGTTAACATGGAACTCTCACTTAGATAGTAGAGCTAAAAGAGCATATATTGCCTATGAACAGTGTCGGCGAACGGTCGGACGCACTTGGGGCCTTTCGCCCAGGGTGGTCGCCTGGATCTACACTACTGTCATTAGGCCAAGGCTAACTTACGGAGCCATTGCTTGGGTACCAAAAGTGCTACAGGCAACAGCGATCAACAAACTAAACCATATTCAACGGATGGCTTGCCTAAATATAACAGGTGCCATGAAAACAACACCAACTGCTGCAATGGAGTTGCTCATTGGCATTACCCCTTTAGACATATATGTCAGAGAGGTGGCGCTGATGACGATGATGAGGTTACGCTCAGCGGGTGCAAACCTTGATGTAGGAATGGGACAATTGAGATGTCGTTTCTGGCGGGGTGAGCTGGAGGCACTGCCCCAGCTGCATGCGGGCCATGGATGCGACTCAATTAAACCTACGTTTGTCTTCGACAAACCCTACAAAATCGAAACAAGTCAACATAGGGAGTCAAACGTGGCAAATGCATATTGCATCTACACCGATGGCTCCAAAACGAAAGAAGGCTCAGGATGTGGAATATACTCCAGATCATTGAACCTTAGTATAAAATGGGGCATGGGCAAAAATGCCAGCGTAATTCAGACTGAACTGGCTGGTATCTCCATAGCTGCAAAAGAGATAATCGGGAAAGGTATAGCCGGCAAAACTGTAATAATCTGCACAGACAGCAGACAAGCGCTACTAACCCTGAACAGACCACGCGTCATATCAGGGCTAGTAATGGAGTGTCATGAATCACTAGCCCAAGCTTCGGATGGTAACAACATCATCCTGAGGTGGGTTAAAGGACACAACAGAAATAAAGGCAACCGCATTGCTGACCAGCTGGCTAGAAGGGCAGCAGGCCTAAGACTCTTAGGACCTTGTGATCTTTTTGGCTTGTCGACTACAACAATCGCGGAAACTGTCAAATGTCACTCCCACTCGCAAACCGTAAGAAGATGGGAAGAAGGGCTAGGATGTAGACTTGCCAGGGTAACACTAAGGAACCTTGGGAAGTCAGCATCAGAAAAGTACTTGAGAATGACCAGGAAAAACCTACGCTTGACCGTTGGTTTTTTAACTGGCCATTGTCAACTAAGAAAACACCTCCACACACTAGGGCTAGTAGACACATCTCTATGCAGGAGGTGTGAACGAGATGACGAAACTGTCGAGCATGTCCTATGTGAATGTCCGGAGTTATCGTCAATACGAGAGTATGCGTTCGGCGAGCCTTGGCCTACACCTGCTGATATAGGGGAGATGTCACCAGGTGATTTGTCCACCTTCCTGGAAATGGCAGGATGGATAATGAACTAAGGACGACAACCCCCTGGGAGGATGTACAATGGGTCAATTGTGGCCTAAGTGCTGTGGGACTTGACTCACACTCCCTACTCTACAGACAGATACTATGAATTCAGTTTATAAAGATTTCGTAAGTACCTCCACAATTTTTTTAATAATATGCATGCGTTCATAATAATTGTTTTCTTAAAAAAATAAAGTTTATTTTATTTGGAGCAGTATTTTATTTTAAAGCATTATGAAGAATCATTCCGTAGTTTATGTAAAAAGCAAATACAGGCATATAAGACAAACTAATATTAAAAACAAAGGAGAATAAGCAACGGTATAACATAACGCATGTCAGTGTCTAGGCCTGAAACATCCACGTCAGTAGTTAAGGGTTAAACTGAAAATTTATTATTATATTTTTAATTTTATTTATCTTAGAATAAAGTGTTTCGATAATAATTATATGCAGCAAGGCATCGAAAATATTTTTAAATCCAATTTAATATTTTCGGTTATAAACAGATGTATATTTCTTTTATTTATCACATTCGACTCACTGGTTGGGTTATTAATCAACGTTATCATTTATCGTTTTTGGAAACTTTTTTAACCGATTATTTCATGCGGAAACGGCTAAGAAAGTTTGGAGACAGTGAGTCGCTCACAATTAACACGCTCAAATTGATCTATTGAACTGGACTACACGGTGTATTGGTTAACTAATGGTACCAATCTTTATGTTCTTGTTACTTTGAATTTAAAATAAATACTTTCTTTATACAGAGCGGTCTTTATAAGGATAATACATGATATTATGTATGAGCATAATGTATAGGGAGACAGAACAAATAAAAATATATTCACGCCAATGATCTAGTTACCGTTGCGAGCAAAATTAACTAAGCTCTGAATTTGATTGCAAACACGCTATACAAGATTTATATGCAAATATTGTAGAGAAATAATGAAATATGGTAATTTGTGGTTAAGGATATGATAAACGTCATAAGTAAAATTAATGGATACATAACCGAGATGTCGACAATAATAAAAATATTAGAAATAACAAAAGTACCAAAAATGATAATCGTAATTTGAAATTAAATGATAATAGACATCACAAATACTAAACAGGGACTGGCCTAATCGAGCTACAACGAGTTATTTCGCATTGGACGACCTCTGTAATATTTTGCAGTTTTGGTGGAGAAAAAGTTGATGTTAGTTGATAGGAGTCACAGTGAAGTGAATTTATTGTGTTGAGCCCCTGCTGGTGATATATCGGTGAGTGAAATTTAGGTTTACTGCACTTACTGGCACGAAATATAAACATTCACAACACCATATTTGTTAAATAACTTTTTGCTTCTCTTATCAATAATCACAACAAACCTATTATTGGAACAACTAATCAGCTGTCGATAGACAGCCAGAATTACGATGAGTAATTACTGGTTGCTGAACATAATATACACAAATAGAAGCTAAAAATAAAAGATCATCTCTAGGGTTGCTTTTGACTACGAGGGCACCCTAAATAAAAAAATATGAGTTCACCAACCAAAGATACCACCAAAATGACAAACACCTCACAACCTTCCACTTCGTACACAGCAGCAGTAAAGAAAAATATACCACCGAAAGTATCCTTCCCCAGCAAACAGCAAGCCGTAGTGATGCACTCTGAAGAAGACCTTAAGTTATATGACTACGTCAAATCCATAGGAGACATTATCGGACCAAGAAATATATGCTTGGCCTCAAGGATCTCAAACAGCAGAATATGTATTTATTTAACCAAAATCGACCTAGTTGAGCAGCTTATTTCCACAGACCCTAATATTAACATCGGAAGCCCTATCTTGACAGTAAGAAAATTAGTCACACTAGCAAAACGACTGATCATATCTAATATATGTCCCTCAATACCACATGAAATGTTAGAGACCGCCCTGAAAAATATAGAACTTCAGCTAGTTTCTCCAATATCATTTCTAGGAGCTGATATTTTTTCCTTCCGTAGGCAAGTATATTTTGTGCCACCCCATGATAATCTTGACGTTGAAACATCCCTGATTATTCCATTTGATCATAGAATATTTTTATCCACAGATAAAATGATTTGCTTCTTATGTAAAAAACCTGGCCACACTGCATCAAATTGCCCCACTCCTGAATCTAATCAATCAGAAAATTCGAACAAAACACCTTCCCCTCCTTCTGATATTTACCAAGTTGCAAGTCTAAACACACCACCGGTAGCTCCACAAGACCATAATTCGGAAACTCCTAATGACACGCAAAAAATTGATATAGATTCGAAAGGTGCAAAGACACCAAAGTCATCGGACTCGTCAGAAACAGAACAACCAACTAATTCAGAGTTTATCAGACCAGAGCAAGCCACAAAAAAAGCAACTCAACCCAAAAAGAAACTCAAAAGGGACTCTTCAATTCACGATGACTGCAAAATATCTTTGGAATCCAAGAATGCAATCAGAGACCACTACCAAAAAGATTCTTTTATGTTACCGGTCGATAACTTCATAGCTTTCTTAGAGAATTGTTACGGTAAATCCAGCCCACTGAGTGAAGCACTTCTGTTTACAAAAAATATAGAAGATCTCCTGTCTGATATTTTCAAGATCCACAAATCACTAACAGATAGATCTCTCAAAAATAGACTCACTAGAACTATTAAAAAAATTAAAATGGAACTAGGCTCAAGTAATTCTAACGCAGAAAGCAAAATCTCGGTATCCTCACAGGACAATTTCGAAGAAGACCATTTCTGTGAAGGTCCAGCCACATCAGAAATACAAAGTAATCATTTTCAATTTAATCCAATGGAACTGCGACGGGTTTTACCCCCGTCTGGAACGTATTCAACAAATAATTATGGACACGAATGCTGACATTATCTGCCTACAAGAAACAAACTTCAAGCAAACGGACAAGGGTTATCTTAATGGTTTTGAAGCACATCACTTTTTAAGAACAAATTACATTAGAGCTAGCGGAGGCACTTCGATATATATTTCTAAAGACTACTATTGTCAAGAAGTACACTTAACTACCACACTAGAAGCCATTGCGGTTACTCTTTGGTGCCCAAATATAATTACTATCTGTAGCATTTACTTCCCACAATCTTAATGAATCTGAGCTAATAAATTTAATTAATCAACTTCCAGCCCCCTTTATTTTAGTAGGTGATTTTAATGCCCATAATTCACTTTGGGGATCGGAAAAAACATTTGGTAGAGGAAAAGTCGTTGAAAATGTTCTAAACTCCTCGAACATCTGCATCTTAAATACTGGATCCAAAACACACTTCAACATTTCTAGTGGTACTTTCTCCTCAATTGATCTCAGCTTATGTGATCAAAGGTTAACACCACTTCTAACTTGGACCACAATGGACTGCCTTTATGATAGTAACCACTTTCCTATCTTGATTTCTAATTCTATCAGCAAACCCAGAGCAAAAATTTCAAGATGGAAATTATCTCAAGCTAACTGGAAAAATTTTTCAGACTTCATTGAAAACAAGATCAACCAGCTACAACTGTCAGAAGATCCTGATACAGCACTAGACTCCATAGTGAGTTTAATCTCCCTAGCCGCTGAAACACACATTGGAGCATGCACAATATCGGCTTCTGGAAAAACTGTACCCTGGTGAAATACTGAATGTAAGAACGTTATTCGAGAAAGCAAAACGGCATTAAATAAATATCGTAGAACCAGAACCGAGGCAAACATGAACAAATTCAAACAACTAAAAGCTATAGCGCGACGAGTCATAAAACAAAGTAAAAAAGACTGCTGGAATAAATATATATCCTCCATATCTGTTGATGCTCCTTCCGGTCAAGTTTGGAAGAAAATCAAACAAATGCATGGGAAAACAACACACTTGTCAATTTCAGCCCTTAGTTTTCATAATTCAATAGTAACGGGAGATGACCAAATTGTTAACATCATGGCAACTTATTTTCATAATAAAAGCAAAAATGACCACTACAAAAATACTCCAATTCCCCATACAGTTATTTCTTCTACTACAGATCTGTCAGATGACCTTCACGCTTTAAATTCACCTTTCACCTTTCAAGAGCTTACTTTTGCGATATCCACGCTAAAAAATTCTGCGGCAGGAACTGACAATATACCATCCATATTACTCAAAAATTTAGCTGTCAATGGACTTACAAAATTACTTTCATTTTATAATTCTGTTGTTCCTAAATATTGTTAGCCCATTACACTCTGACCTAATAATCTACACTGATTGCTCCAAGAATAATGACAGAGTTAGTTGTGCAGTCACAACGTCAACAGAAATCATCAAAACATCGACCCTCCCATCATTTTGCAGCATTCATATAGCTGAATTAGTAGGAATACTTCACGCAATAAACTCTTTATAACATAATTACGCATCTCCAGCAATTTGCACTGACTCCTTAGCATCTATCAATTCCATAAAAAATATTTTCACAAAACATCCAATTGTTAAAGCCATCCATGACTCAATTAACGCACTGACCTCTCAAGGACTCTTTCCGACAATCATCTGGGTACCCTCCCATGTAGGTATTCAGGGAAATGAAAGAGCAGACACCGCAGCCACATCAGCACTATCATCAACCAGTGATCCTGAATGTATCCAAATAGACAAAGATTTTAAATGTCATTTTAAACATTTAACAGGCAACTGCTGGCAAACCCATTGGAATAGGCTGCCTTCGAAACTGAAAGAAATTCAACCGAATATTGGTACATTTACACCGCCGAATATCTGCAGAAAATCAACCGTAGTACTTAGAAGACTGAGAATTGGGCATACCAGACTAACCCACGGATATATAATGGCTTCTGAAGACCCTCCTACGTGCCAATATTGCCAATGTCAGCTGTCAGTGAAACATATCCTATTGGATTGTCCAAAATATCAACATGAACTACGATTTCATGGACTAAAGAGTAGCCTGAATAAAGCACTAAACCCGCCAACTGATATTCTCCACACCATAAGCTACCTAAGAAATATAAATATTTTCAACAAAATATAAATGTTCATGTAATGTAAATCACTAGTATCTATGTATTAATTGTATGTATGTATTGTTCACTAATGTATAATTGTACCTGTGTCAATGATCATTGTAATCGAGACACGTTAATTCAATAAAAAAAATACTAAACATTTCTACAGGATTTAAACTAAAAGTCTACAAGGAATATAAAAAGACTTCAAAAAAAGATCAAACAAAAGAACCCAAAGTACAAGAGAACTCAAAGATATCAGCAACAAAATAAATTCTAAGATAGAGAAGGAAACAGTGAAATCAAAATATTAGTTTGACGAGGAATGTTATTGAAGTTTAGCTTTTATAAAGAGCAAGATCGAAACATAGTCAAAGGTTATAACAAATAATAAAAAAATTAAAAAGATTGCGTAGTGAGATATACAGGGTGTCCCGAAGAAATTGGTCATAAATTATACCACAGATTCTGGGGTCAAAAATAGGTTGATTGAACCTCACTTACCTATATACAATAGTGCACATAAAAAAAGTTACAGCCCGTTGAAATTAAAAAATGAAAATAAATTTTTTTTCATATATCGAAAACTCCTAGAGATTTTTTATTAAAAATGGACACGTGGCATTCTTATGGCAGCAGCATCTTAAATAAAAACTAAAGTGAAATTTGTGTACCCCATAAATAGTTTATGGGGGCTTTGTTCCCTTAAACCCCCCTTAACTTTTGTGTACGTTCCAATTTAATTATTAGTGTAGCACCATTAGTTAAAAAAACTGGTTTTAAAACATTTTTGCCTCTTAGGACTTTTTCGATAAGCCAGTGTTTATTGAGATATTTTGAATATTTATCGAATCCACCACATATTTGTATATGGTTTAAGTACGATTATAGAGGCCTGTTAATAATCTGAAAATGTATTTATAATTTACATTTTTAGGTATATTTTGAAAAAGAAGCCACATCTCGATAAAAGGTGATTTATCAAAAAAAGACTAAGAGACAAAAAAGTTTTAAAAACACTGTGTTTAACTAATGGTACCACAATAATAGTTTAATTGGAACGTACACAAACATTTGGGGAGTTTAAAGGAACAAAACTCCCATAAAATTTTTATGTAAATATATTAAAAAAGAAGCCGCATCTCGATAAAAACTCGCTTATCGAAAAAATACTAGGAGGCAAAAAAGTTTTAGAAACGTTGTGTTTAACGAACAGTACCACAATAATGAATTAATTGGAACGTACACAAAAGTTTGGGGGGATTTAAAAGATCCAAACCCCCATAAAAATTTTATGGGGTGGACAAATCTCACTATAATATTGTTTTAAGATGATCCTGCCATAAGAATGATACATGTTAATTTTCAATAAAAAATGTTTAATAGTTTTCGATATACTGAAAAAAATCGATTTTCACTTTGTAATTTCAAAGGGCTGTAACTTTTTTTATGAGCCCATTTGTACTAAGGTAAGTTAGGTTCAATCGAACTATTTTGACTCCAGAATGTGTGGTATAAAATTTATGACCAATCTTTTCGGGACACCCTGTATAAGAAAAATGTAGAATAAAAAAAGCAATAATTTTTTGAATTTCTTTTCTTGTGGCATATTAATAGACTTTACTATTTAGTCGGGAAATGAGCCACAATTTTACTTTAAACTAAGTTTATTTTCAAAATTCGACTTAAAAATCATTAAATTTCCGATGTGAAAACTTAAACGTCAAGGTGAATTTAGTCAAAAGTATAATGGTAGCTTATTCCCAATAAAAATAGTAAATTATAAAAAGAACAAGATAAAAAAATTCTCAATAAAGAAGGATTTCATCAACATCAACATGTATTACTTTTAGCATGGTCAACCCGGATAGTTTTTGTCATTTAATGCTTTAAATCAATGTGCGGATATTATTCATGTATTCTATTATATTATTTCAATGATGTCAGCCGGTCATCCTATACTTCTGAAATCTTTAATTTTACTAGTGGTCTCTTGGTGAAACTCCGCCTTGCGTCGTTCGGCAAACTGCAATCGCGTGCGGAAAAGTATGACTTTCCGCACTAGTTAGGAAAAT
This sequence comes from Diabrotica virgifera virgifera, assembly GCF_917563875.1. Classification (NCBI taxonomy): domain Eukaryota; kingdom Metazoa; phylum Arthropoda; class Insecta; order Coleoptera; family Chrysomelidae; genus Diabrotica; species Diabrotica virgifera. The sequence goes on from NC_065447.1 coordinate 105,542,563, forward strand.
AACTATTACAACATTAAAATGTGAAAATCATGTCTGTCATTCATTGGATTATCCATATCTGACTGTCCGACAGTAAACAAAACTCCTCTGTTATAACAGAATAACAAATGAGGCATTGAATGAGAGTTTATATCGAAAGATGCTTTAAACGTGAGAAATTTGGCCTTTCGGTTCCAGAGTTGCAACAGGAAATACTGTTTTAAAAAGTAGTAAAATAAAAGAAAAAAGTTTGTAAAGAGTACAAGGGATATATTATTAGACTTGCCTTAGCCTTAGCAAGACGGGAACAAATATTTACATCCGGATTTTAGATCACTTTCGGTTAAAAAGAGGTAACCGGAAGTGTCATATTATAGTCGCAGAAATACATTGATGCCATTTCCGGTTAAGAAAAATATGACCGGAATTTTGGCAAAAATGACTTAAAATTGGTAAAATCCTAGATCAGTCGACTCAATAAAGTTACACGAACGGTTAATATCGACTTTTCGACTTTCGGTCCTACTTCTGGTCATGTTGGGTGAAATCTTAGGACTGGCGTAGAAAGTCCTATTGCTTGTTTTTAACATAATGGCCCTCAAATAAAAACCGCATTAAATATATACATATACATGGGACCGTGCAAGTACGGCAAAGCGACACCTATTTCTACGCTCTGCAACTTTATTCGCACTTTTAATTATATTGGCCAACTATACTAGTCCTGGTTACTGGATAATTGTCAAGGCCATAGTCCAAAAAAATAATAAGAGAAAAAAATAAGATTCAGGTTATGTTATTAAAACGTAAACAATTGTATGTAGTAAATAAAATTAGTTATTAAAATGCAGTACTGCAAGCAAAATACAATTAATACAATTTACCTTTATATAATAATTGCATATCATATCAATATTGTGGAGCAATATATAATTTTTCTCCTTCAATGAGAGCAGATATGAAATGTACGTCAATTTGACAATTTCAATTGACAATATGAATTATTTAAGAAGGTGGCAATATTTCTCCGCTATTCGCGCACGATCGTTTCTCAATTCCCTTCCAACTACTTGGACACCGCGAATACATAATTTAAAAAATAAAAATGTATACCATTTTTATTCAGTTGCAATTCGAAGGCAAAACAATCTAACTTTTCAATTAGAATACGAACCGCAGTCCAGTCCTCTGAATCGCGATTTTCGGCTCTTATTGGAGCCTCATCGGAGAGAACGTAGGCAATGTTCTCCATATCCTAATTGACCAGCACCGAGAGTTTTTCCCCCCATTGCAACCGAAGTGAAGGTATTAGGTGACTAGCGTCATCTGGCAATTGAAAGATGAAGTAGTTTTCAATCCTAATAGCAAAATTAATAATATTGAAAATATTAAAAACATTACTAAAAGATTTTTAAATTGAAAACTTATTGCTACACTTTCCTGGTGACACCTCCAAGGCTTCTACAATTTGCAAGCACGTGGATGCTGCAGTGAAGAGAAAGGGAAGGAATTTTACACTATGCAATTCATATCCCCCGTCTGCCCCTTGGTAAAGTTCCAACGCAAAATGCACCTGGTTACTCTACGGAGTAATATGACTATAAAATTAAAATGTATACCATTTTTATTCACTTGCAATACGAAGGCAAAGCAATCTTACTTTTCAATTAGAATACGGAGCGCAGTCCAGTCCTCTGAATCGCGATTTTCGGCTCTTATTGGAGCCTCATCGGAGAGAACGTAGGCACTGTTCTCCATATCCTAATTGACCAGCATCGAGAGATTTTCCCACCCATTGCAACCGAAGTGAAGGTATTAGGTGACTAGCGTCATCTGGCAATTGAAAGATGAAGTAGTTTTCAATCCTAATAGCAAAATTAATAATATTGAAAATATTACTAAAAGATTTTTAAATTGAAAACTTATTGCTACACTTTCCTGGTGACACCTCCAAGGCTTCTACAATTTGCAAGCACGTGGATGCTGCAGTGAAGAGAAAGGGAAGGAATTTTACACTATGCAATTCATATCCCCCGTCTGCCCCTTGGTAAAGTTCCAACGCAAAATGCACCTGGTTACTCTACGGAGTAATATGACTATAAAATAAAAATGTATACCATTTTTATTCACTTGCAATACGAAGGCAAAACAATCTTACTTTTCAATTAGAATAGGGAGCGCAGTCCAGTCCTCTGAATCGCGATTTTCGGCTCTTATTGGAGCCTCATCGGAGAGAACGTAGGCACTGTTCTCCATATCCTAATTGACCAGCATCGAGAGATTTTCCCACCCATTGCAACCGAAGTGAAGGTATTAGGTGACTAGCGTGATCTGGCAATTGAAAGATGAAGTAGTTTTCAATCCTAATAGCAAAATTAATAATATTGAGAATATCAAAAACATTACTAAAAGATTTTTAAATTGAACACTTATTGGTAAGTCATTGGTAAATCACCAGGAAAGTGTACCAATAAGTTTTCAATTTAAAAATCTTTTAGTAATGTTTTTAATATTTTTAATATTATTAATTTTGCTATTAGGATTGAAAACTACTTTATCTTTCAATTGCCAGATGACGCTAGTCACCTAATACCTTCACTTCGGTTGCAATGGGTGTGAAAAACTCTCGGTGCTGGTCAATTAGGATATGGAGAACAGTACCTACGTTCTCTTCGATGAGGCTCCAATAAGAGCCGAAAATCGCGATTCAGAGGACTGGACTGCGCTCCGTATTCTAATTGAAAAGTAAGATTGTGTTGCCTTCGCATTGCAACTGAATAAAAAGGTATACATTTTTATTTTATAGTCGTATTACTCCGTAGAATAAACAGGTGCATTTTCCGTTGGAACTTTACCAATCGTCAGACAGGGGATGTAAATTGCATAATGTAGAATTCCTTCCCTTTGCCTTACTGCAGCATCCATGTGCTTGCAAATTGTAAAAGCCTTGGAGGTGTCACCAGAAAAGTGTACCAATAAGTTTTCAATGTAAAAATTTTTAGTAATGTTTTTAATATTTTCAATATTATTAATTTTGCTATTAGGATTGAAAACTACTTCATCTTACATAATTTAAAATTTTATGGATTAATCCAGAACACAAATTTTATTGTCTTAATGCAACAACAAAATTATATGCCTATAACTTCTTAGAATTATTTTTAAAGATAAAAGTGTATAGCAGTGTTCTAGTAATTTAAGTTTGAGTAATTTATAAGCAAGTAAATAAATAAATAGGCCAATAAAGTAGTTACATGAATTTTTGGTCATAATTGTTAAAACGGGTTTGGGAGTTGAATGGTGTAGTACCTATGAAGCTATGTTCGTGTGACATCTTAATGCGATTTACTATCTTATTTGGAAATAAGCCACACTTTTAGTTTGATATTAAATTTAATTTACGTCTCAATTTCAACTTCGGAATAATTTTATAGTGATTTCCGAAGTGGAAATCAAAGCATCAAATAAACTTAATTTCAAAATAAATTTTAGCTTATTCCCAACTAAAAAAGTGTAGTGTCAGATATTACAAAAGACTCTCGTCTGAGGATTCATCATTTTTAGTCGAATTATCTTTATATAAACAATGAAAACACAAGTTTCATTATTTTGCTCATAACTCAAAAAACTCGTCTATTTAGAGATTTGACGTCAGTCGACATTTTATCGTATTTACGCATATCCCTACTTTTTCTTTCTTTGCACGGCAAATTACGTATAGTAAAATTCTCACCGGTATGGAGCTGTAAACACTACTTAGTTGATAATGACATTGTCATCATTAACTTAGAGATGGCTTTTGAATGTTCTTGGATATCCGTTACTTGTATAATCGTAAAAATTCTAAATTCAGTTAAATAATAATTATTGTTTTCACTAACTATGTATTCAGTGATTACAATAATTTATATACTATACAATAAAAACTAAGAAACTAGAAAAGTTGAAAAGTGGTAAAGAGATTTTTTTAATAATATATTGATACTATGGAACGCTTACAAAAATTTTGGACATCTTTAACAAAATTACTTTGGACACAGAATATATCCTGGTGTATTCTCTGCTTGGATTTTATATAAATAACAAACAATAAATATTTTTTTATTAACTTAACGTGTTAAGGGTATAGGAGCCACTTTTACCATATAATGGTGTGTGGCAGTCAGTATACCAATACGGGTATACAAATTTTCGTAATTCCTTTTTACTTTTTGCCATTCGTTTGCTTCATTATAAGTGGTTCCTCTTCTTACCAGCAGTTCACTAACTGTTTTGTCCCAGGTTTTTTAGGCCTTCCTCTCTTTGCCTTCTTCCATGTTTTGGCTTTCCATACTCCTCTAACCCGTCGTTGGTCTTCCATACGTTGCAGATGTCCCCACCAACTTAGCTGTTTCTGTTCAATAAATGAGATCAAGGGTTGGATGATTAACTCTTCCCGTATTAAATTATTCCTAATTTTCTCACTCTTCTCAAGCATTTTATATCGGTAACCTGTAATTTACTTTTCTGTCTATTTGTCAATACCCACGATTCGCAACCGAAAGTGAGAATTGGTGTGAATATCGTCATGTATACATTTATCTTGGTTTTCCGTGAAATTTCTCTTTTTCCTATTAAATGTTCATTAAATAGTACGTTTTCATAGCTTTTTATATTCTTGAATTTCCCCGTGTGGGTCACGGGCCACTAAAGTAGAATATGCCCACAGTTTCCTCCTGCTTGTCGTAAAAGGCGACTAAACGGAGAGGCGGTCGCTCTCTTGTCCGATCGCGGCCGCTAAGTTTTGTGAGGCGATCGCGACGGATCAGGAGAGTGGCCGTTCACCGGGGGTGGTGGGCGGGGTTGGCACTCGGAGTTGGTCGCCGGATGCCACTGCCGCACATCAACCTCGTGATGGATCTGCAAATCCCAGCTTGTCCATCTTTACCTTCTCTGTTACCTATCCTAAATCCAATGACCTTACCTACCCACAGGAGACAACCTGCCACGCAAAAAAAAAAACCGAAGGAGTAAACCTGCGATAAAAACCCCGGAAGTCAAGGTGTGAGAGACCGTGCCGACGACTGAATGGCCACACGACACGTGGTCGAGAACGGAATCCCTCAGGGTACCAGGCGACACCCTGTTGTAAACTAGCCTTAGCAGGGTAAGGGCGCACTGCCCTGCCGGACTGTCTTTCGGCCCTACTCGTGGGATATAGATGACGAAAAAAAAATAAAAAAGAAAAAATCAGAAAGGTAGAGGAAGAGGGGAGAGAGAGGGAACCCTTGAGTGAGCCCTCTTCGTCCACAGCGGCGGAGAGAGCTCTCCCGGAGGGATCGATGGATGAGGTCAGAGCAGGTGTGACACAGACATCTGTTCACGTTAACAATGAGGAGAGTGGATCGGAAAACGGCTTTGTCGATCTATCGACGACCGAGTCCAATCAATCCGGCTCTGAAAGTAGCTCCAGCGGCCGGTCTACCGAGTGGACAGTGGCCGATAGAAAACGCAAGAGGAAATCCCATGCGCGGAGTAAGGAAGTCCCCGGAGAGGATCGCCCCCGTGCGAATCTACAAAAGGTAGATAAAGATATGGCTAAACTAAAGGCGGCCGTACTAGAGGTGTTGGTTCTAACAAAGGTCCACGTAACAACTAAAGTTGAGATAAAGTCTGGTATCAGAGGTTTAAGGAATCTGATGTATAGATTAGAAAGGGACATGTCCCAGTTTAAAGCGGCAATGTCGAAGGAGTCCCGTGCGTCGGCGTCGGCCATAAAAACGGCCAACGTGTGCAAGACAACTATCGGTACACAGACCGATGTCACAATGGTTCGGACACAACAGAAAAACATGGGTGTGCAGGTGTCCCCCTCAGAGGACCCTGCGGAAACCGAACGTCGGGTCCAGAACATTAAGACCCGAATGGCAGAGAGCAGAACCCCTGAGGAGATCACGGATCTCCTCAGCGAGGATTGGCCAGAGGCCTTGTTTACCAAGGTTTCTGTAATGGAGGGAAGCCCGCTGGACTGTAATGACGACGCGGCTGTGTATATTTCCGCCGACCAGGCCGACGAGAAAGTTCTTGGACGATTTAAAGAGAGGTATCCAGATCTCATGGATACTCCGGTAGCTGAGGACGAAGAGGGTGGAGTTGGTACAATGTTCAACTCTGTGAGCATTGTTGATGATGATGGGCGAAGGGCTTGCACTGAGAGGTGCATCCACAAGTTCATACCCAGCAACACGGATCTACCTGAGGCGGTCAAGTTCTTGGCGGCAAGCCGTAAACTTCTAAATAGGATGGGCCACCTTGACAGGAAGAGCGTAGGGCTCTTCGCTCCGACGTGCTTGGGGACAGACCTTACTCGAAAGCTTCTAGAGTGGGCAGCCGAGGGTAAGGAAGTTAAAGCCGCGGTATATGGACCGAGGAAGAGCTGGGCGAGCATGGTAAAGCCCAGAGAGAGTAAAGGAGTGGTAGTGCTCACCAAGGCGAAGGACAAGTCCTTCGACGAACTACTGGGTGAGTTACGCACAGACCTGTGCGGCAGGAGCGACGTTGTTGTCAAACGTCTTAGGCAGACCAGAGATCAGGGTATTGTATTGGAACTAGGAGGAGGCAGAGAGATGGCGGAAACGGTGAAGGGCATCGTCTCAGCTAGACAGGGCACGGTCACAAGAGCAGTGGCGAAAGGTGGCACAGTCAGGCGGGAGCTCTTTGTAAATGGAGCAGATGGTCTAACCAAAGAAACTGACATTGTCAGCGCGATTGAGACCTTTGCGGGACGGAACGGAACGTGTCAAGTCAGGGGACCCCTTCGTAAGACATATGGCGGAGACCTCAACGCCACAGTTGAGGTCGATGAAGACATTGCAGCGCGCCTTATACGGATAGGATTTATTAGGGTGGGATATATATTCTGCACAATTAAGGAGAAAATCCGTATCGCCCGGTGCTACAAGTGCATGGAGTACGGACACCGCAGGTCTGAGTGTAAAAATGAGGTCTTGAAGGGATGCATCCGGTGTGGAGCAGAGGGACACACCGTGAACGATTGCCCAGAAGAAGGGCACAAATGTATTAATTGCAAAGTCACAGGACATCGGGGCAACTCAATGGAATGTCCGAAATTCCGACATCTGGTTAACACGGCCAGGAAGGAAACGGAAAGGAGAATGCAGTCTTAGGAATGGAGCGGTCGAATGGACGCGAGAGTCAATTTGACAGAGCGTGTGGATGTGAGAATGAATATCCTGTATATATAATGGATACCAGAAAACAGAGACCGGATCTGAAGATACTCCAGACTAATGTGGGCACGGCGAGATTAGCTCATAGTCTCGCAGTGGCTTCCGCCGCGGAGGGAAACTTTGACGTCTTAATCGCGGCGGAACCGAACCCCACATTGGTCGGGAACCGAGGATGGATTGCGGATGCTTCGGGTAGGGTTGGGATATATTTCTGCAACAGACACCTACGTGTGTATGATGTTGTCAAACACGATGGATATCTGGTCGCTAAGATGGAGAGAATGAATCTGGTCTGTTGCTATATTTCACCGAATATAGCAATCGACGCATATGAAAGTAAGCTGGATGAGATTATGAATGAAGTGAGACGATTGAATCGGGAGTGCGTGGTGCTTGGGGACTTCAACGCGAAATCGGCGGAATGGGGTTCTCCTATCACCAACACTAGAGGTCAAATGCTGAGCGAATGGATAGGAACCCTGGACCTTGTTGTACTTAACAGGGGTTCAGAACCCACGTTTGTGAGAGGCAATTCTGTGACGGGTTCGTACATAGACGTTACCTTTGCGTCCCAACGTATATCTAGCTGTGTGAAGGAGTGGGCGGTGCTGCAAACCTATACGGGTACGGATCACCGCTACATTGGGTTTTCGATAACTGGAATGGGCATCGCTACTGGAAACAGAACCTCTCAGGGCCCGGGAGCCCGATGCGGAATACAATCGACTAACTGGAGAGTGTTTGATGAGAGTGTTAGATGGGAAGTGGAATTGGTTCGAAACCTTCCGCCCTCGCCGGAGGGACTAGAACAAATCGTGAAAAGTGCAATGAGGACCAGTAAGGTAGCTCCACAAAGGGTAAGGAAAATGCCTTACTGGTGAAATGCTGAGATTGCGAATGCTAGGTCGGAATGTGTGGCATTGCGTCGAAGGGTACAGCGTGCAAGGAAACGTAGAGCAAACGCTGATGAAGTGCTACAAATGGAAAATGAATATCGTGCACAGAAGAGGGAGCTGAATAGGTTGATACGCTCTAGAAAAAAAGAATGTTGGAGGGGTCTATGTGACGAGCTGGACGAGGACGTATGGGGACAAGGCTACAAAATTGTAATGAAGCGTTTCGGCGCATACCCTCTGTACGAAATGCCGCTGGATAAGAAGCTATCGGTAACACGAGTGCTCTTCCCGTCTGGCGAATGGCATGGAGCGCGGGGGGACGGGTCTGTTGAGCGGGCTGCGCCCTTCTCCCTAGACGAACTTATTGAAGCGTTGGGGGCCCTTAAGTTCCGCAAGGCCCCGGGCCTAGATGGGATACCGCCTGAGGCGGTTAAACGTCTGGGTCTACTGGAGCCGGCGTGGCTTCTGGGCCATATGAACGCTGTACTCGCTGAACATACCTTTCCCAAGGACTGGAAAACATCAAAATTAATACTCCTCCCTAAAGGAGAGGAAAAGTATCGGCCGATTTGCCTCCTCTCGTGTATTTGTAAACTGTTTGAGAGAATGTTGCGTGAGAGGATTAATGAAGCGATTGAGAGGTCTGGAGGCTTATCCCCCAGACAGTATGGATTCCGGAAGAATGTTAGCACGACTGATGCAGTGTTGGGGTTGCACCGAACGTTGAATACGGAGGCCCGCGACCAGAAATGGGCCGCCTTGCTCCTGCTCGACGTTAGAAACGCCTTCAATTCACTTCAATGGAGTACAGTGATGAGAGCGATTGAGGATAGGAACTTCCCTGGCTACTTGAGGAACCTGGTCTCGGACTATCTATCCGACAGGAGAATTGTTGTTGAGAGAGGAGTAATTGTGGATGTCACGGCTGGGGTGCCGCAGGGGTCCGTTCTTGGCCCGACGCTGTGGAACCTGGCATATGACGGGGTATTGCGTCTCGAATACGGTGAGGGGGTTACTCCTTTCGCGTTCGCGGATGATCTTGCGTTATTGGTGGTAGCGCGGGATACTGATGAACTTCTGTACAAAGCACAGCGTGCATGTGATCTCGCGGAAGATTGGATGAGTCAGCGCGGTCTGAAACTCGCTGGGGAGAAGACCGAGGCCGTGATCCTCAAGGGACCACGGAAACGCGAGAACGTGATATTTGAGTGCGGCGGAGCAGAGATCATCCCGAAAAAGTGTGTTAAGTATCTGGGAGTGACTCTCCACACGAATGGGAGCTGGGGCGAGCACCTGCGAGTGGTGACGCGCAAGGCCACGCAGAGAGCGGCCGCGTTGGGGTGGATAATGCCCAACATTGGCGGGCCCAAATCTGAAAGGAGGAGGGCTTTGCACGGTGTGGTACAGTCTGTTCTTCTTTACGCGGCCCCAGTCTGGAGTGAGGCGGTAGAAATATCGTCCTACCGGAGGCTCTTGACGCGCACAGACAGAGCAAGTCTCTTACGAGTGGCAAGCGCCTACAGAACTGTGTCTGCGGCAGCATTGTGGGCCATCACCGGCTGCATACCCTCTCACATCTTGGCTTCCGAGAGGGCCCGTTTATTTTATCGTACTAGGGACAACGGTCCGACCGAGAGTGTAAGACGCGAGGAGAGAGCCATATCCATACGGATGTGGCAAAGTGAATGGGAGGCAATTGTGGATGTGGCGCAGTGGACCAAATCACTTATACCGGACCTGAAGACGTGGCTCGAATGTGGGCACCGGCGCTTGGACTATTTCCTGTCGCAGGTGCTCACCGGTCACGGTTGTTTCCGTTCGTATCTCTTCAGGTTCAAGAAAGCGGCTACAGAAAACTGCCCTTACTGTGGTTTGGTCGACACAGTGTCACATACGTTGTTGGAGTGTGCAAGATGGAGTGTGGATAGAATACAATTGGAGAGAAGGAATGGTGTTCGTTTTGACTCTGTGAGTGATATGATTGCGAGGATGTGTGAGGATGAAGGTACGTGGGCAAGGACCCATGCGTTCGTGAGACAAACGCTCCAATCTAAGGAGACTGAAGGAAGACAACTACGTCCATAAAAAGGATATGCGTGTGTATATATGTGTATATGTGTGTATATGTATATATGTGTGTATATATGTGGCAATTAAGTCGAACTGTGTATGTATATAAATGTAACATTGTAGATATTTAATGAGACGTGAGGTGAATGCAGTGTCGCAGATATGCCCCCACCAGAGCGGATCCCGGCCTGCATTCCCAGATCACAAGTATGTTTGGTTGAGAGGACGGAGGGTTTTTAGTGGGTAGGTTCTTGCCCCGGCGGGGATTGCGGCTCAGCGTACCACACGTGGTGAGCTGTGCAGCCATCTCAGCGGCGGCGAGGGAATCCCACATAACCAGGCATAAGACCGGTATCTTAAGAAGATTTCCCACCCACCTCCAAAAATATGAAAAAAAAAAAAAAAAAAAAAAAATATTCTTGAATTGATTTCCATTTCTTCATCTCCTGAATCCTCTATCTTAGTGCCCAAATACTCAAACATGTCGACTTCTCTCTATGTTTTCTGTGTTCTAATTTTCTTCCCCCAATTGAAATTCTCATTTTTTGATTGCCTCCTATCTTCATTACTGTGGTTTTCTCTTTGTTCATAATCATTTCATATCTTTTTACTGTTTCGTTCCAGATTTCCATATTACTTTGAAGGACTTGTTCACTTTCGGCAACTACCATCACATAGTCCGCGAATGCTCCTTCCGAAATCGTCACCATTTGTAAATTTTTGTACCCTACTTTTAATTTCTTCGCTTTGTTTGAACAGGCTCTGATGATTTCATCCATAAATATATTGAATAATAGTGGGCTCAGCTCTCCTCCTGGCTTCAATACTTCACTGGTTACAAAGGTATCCGAGATGTTGTTTCTCCTTATAACTTAGAAATACAAATTTTAAACCTTCCTTATATTTAAATTTTTAAATCGATCTAAAAAGTTCGCCAGCACTTGTGACTTCACAAAGCTATATCCTGTTATTGCAGATCTCCTGTCACCTATAAAAGTAAACACAATTTTGTTTATATTGATATTTGATACAGTTTTTGAAGAGGTAGAATTGAAGTGTGTGTGTTCGGATTGTGAGAGGTAGAATTGAAGGTCTTCGGATGTGTGAAGATTATTTTAAAGTAAGTATTTAATATATCTTGTCTGTTTAATATATGTTTAACGAACTGAGTTTATTTTGAACACAAATAAAATTGGACTTTTGGCATATTTTGGTAGATGTAGAATACAGATTGAATGACATTTACTTACTCTCATATTATTTACCTACAGAATGTATGTAGATGTAAAAGCTAAAAATAATAATTCATCATATAATATCAATTCTGTGAAAAATTTTCAACCTTTTGAAAATATGTGGCCACCCAAAACATATATAAAATGGGTAAGTTTTCAGACTGCCCTTTAGAAAAACCCTCTTCGGTCATTTTAAAAAAATTGTGTTAACAAAAACACTCAAAATATGATGAAATATAAATATAGTTTACAGCAACTATCTAAAGGTATATATAAAACTGAGATACATACACAAGAAAATTACTATAACAAGTAAACGGATATCAAACGTGATGAATTATTGGGGCGGGTCTTAAAAATTTTAACTATATGATATCACGACGAATGAGGGCGAGTTTTGAATTGGCTGCTATAATTTGAATTTTCTGCTCAAATTAAATTGATTTTCAAATCAAATTGTTTATGTTCTGTTGTAATGTCCTATTGTTCCGTATTGTATCTAGTTAAAACGTAACTTGATTGGCCTAAAAGATGCCTATTGTAGTGCAATCTGCCAGTGGGAAAAACCTATTATAATAAGTTATTACTTGAGATTCCAATGGAATTGCGTATTCTAAACAGATGTTCAACCAATTATAAAATATAATATATCTTATGTTCTCTAAATGTTCAAATAAATACATACAAAAAATAGCTGATACCTAGCGTAATATCTCAGCTTTACTTTGTTCTCCTTTCAGACAAATAAAAAATATAAATTTAATTATCTGTGCTATCGTTGCTTCTCAAATTTCTTGTTTCAAATATTTTGATAAAAAGTATAAAACAAAGTGAGTGGTTATTATCGTAAGATAAACACGACAGTTATTTATGTGCTTGAAAAAACAAAAACAGAGTAAATGGCAATTTTAACAGCAATTTGCCTTGTTTAACGAATCAAAGGCTATAAAGCGTATTAAAAAAGGAAAATCAGAGCGGAAGCTTTAAAAATTTAGCAAAATTTAATCAATTCAGTCACTTTTCTTTTTTTTATTTTATTTTTGACAACATCAACCACTTTGGGTTAGAGTCTGGGCTGATTATCGGAGAATAGGCCATTTTTGGAAAAAGTTATTTACCAGCAATTTTATTGCTAGAATCGAAGCTTATGATTATATATATTAATAATATAGGTATGCAAAGTCCGCAGATAGTGTGCTACTTTTTTTATTAACAAAATGGCGCCCCCAAATCTTGTTTTTTTCAATTTTTGCTACATAACTCCGAACATTTTAACTTTACACCAAAAACACCCTAATAAAAATTCACCGAAATTAAATTTTGTATAAAGACATGTTTTTCCCGATCTCCTCCGATGAAAATCTTCCTCGTAAAATGCGGGTTTTCCCAACAAAATCTTTAAATATCAAATAAAGTTTCAGATAAATAATTATCCACCAATAATTAAATAACTCGGTGACGTAAAAGCTTCCTTGGTTTAGATTATAGTTCCAGAAACTGGTGAACATTAAACGAATATTTTAGCAACAATTCAATTGTTAATTATTAAATTACGTACGCAATAATAACCAAAATAATTATGATACACTCATCAAACTTTGAAATTTTATAAAGATGAGATGCCTATTTAATATTTTGTCGACAAAATATAAATTTTTAATTTTTTTGAATAATCTTTAAATGTTAAAAAAAATAGTTATAAACAAGTTAACGTTTCTCAGAAAGTTTTTATTATATTCTAATTTTAACGTAAAATGCGTATTTCAAAGATCTTGAAAAGCAATGCGTCAAAACTTTTTTCCAACAATTTGCAAAAAAGTTATGAAACAGCAAAATAAACATACGATTACTACGTTGCTTATAATTTTTTTAGTTCTTTCAAAGCGTAAAAGTGATTATAAAGTACAAGCTAATTACTTACAAAAAATATCATTATTAGTTTAATAGTTATATTTTATTTAAAGATTATAAATATATTTTTTTTGTAATTTACACGCGCGAAAGTAGACTAATACAGTACCATAGCTATGTATTATGTATTATACCCGTCCACATACACAACTCGCGCGAGTTTAAAGCGTGTCAGTCGCTTCGAGTGAACATCTCCGGCTCTGTATCAAGCCTACTTTCGCGCTAAAAATTACAAAAAACAACATATTTAATCTTTGATTAAAATATAACCATTGAACTAATGTTTGTTATTTTTTGAGAGTAATTAGCTTGTACCATAAACTCACTTTTAAGCTTTGAAATAATTAAAACAAATTATAAACAACGGAGTTATCGTATGTTAAATTTTCTGTTTCATGACGTTTTTGCAAATAGTTGGAAAACATTTTTAAAGCATTCATTTTCAAGACCTTTGAAATGCGCATTTTAAGTATTTTTTAAAATTATAATATAGTAAACAATTCCTGAGAAATGTTTATTTGTTTATAACTATTTTTTTAAACATTTAAACATTATGCAAAAAAACGAAAAATTTATATTTTGTCGACAAAATATGAAATAGGCATCACATCTTTATAATCTTTCTAAGTTTCATCAATGCCTCATGATTATTTCGGTTGTTATTGCGACTGTAAATTGTTAATTAACAATTGAATTGTTGCTAAAATATTCGTTTAATTTTCACCGGATTCTGCAGTTATAATCTATACCAAGAAAGCTTTTATTTCACCAAATTATTTAATTATTGATAAATAATTACTTGCCCAAAAAATTTATTTGGAAATTTGAGATTTTGTTGGGAAAACCCACATTTTCCGAGGAAAATTTTCGTCGGAGCAAATCGGGAAAAACATGCCTCTATGTAGAATTAAATTGAGGTGAATATTTATTTGAATGTTTTCGGTGTTAAGTTAAAATCTTTGGAGTTATAGATCAATAATTGAAAAAAACACGATTTGGGGGCGCCATTTTGTTAATAATAAAAAAGCACACTATCTGCGGACTTTGCATACCTATAATATTAATATATAGGATCATAATATTCGACTCCAGCAATAAAATTGCTGATAAATAACCTTTCTTTGTACTTTACTTATTAGACCAGCGTATTATAACAATTCTTTTAAATTTAAAAATTATGCAAAAAAAAAACGAAACATTTATATTTTGTCGATAAAATATTAAATAAGCATCTCATCTTTATAATCTCTATTAATTTGATCAATGTATCATGATTATTTTGGTTAATATTGCGATCGTAAATTGTTAATTAACAATTGAATTGTTGCTAAAATATTCGTTTAGTTTTCACCTGCTTCTGGAATTACAATCTATACCAAGAAAGCTTTGATGTCACTAAGTTTTTTAATTATTGATTATACCTAAAACTTTATTTGAAAATTAGAGATTTTGTTGGGAAAACCCGCATTTTCCGAGGAAAATTTTCGTCGGAGCAAATCTGGAAAAACATATCTCTATGCAGAATATAATTGCAGTGAATTTTTATTTGGGTGTTTTGTTATAAAGTTAAAATCTTCGGAGTTATAGAGCAATAATTGAAAAAAAAAGAATGTGTGTGTACTTTGTACGCACGTAAGAAGATATTCTTCTATTATATAATAGGTATTTTAAACGAAGTAAATATACTTATCAGGTTATTTGTATTTTATTTAAAAATAAAACTAACTTTCTTATCTACCACATTCAAAAAATTTTATTAAAACCAAAAATAAAAAAAAAATATGAATCGCCCAGGATTTGAACCCGCGTCATTCCAATCTCAGAGCTAATGCATTACCAACTACTCCAGCGAGGTCCTTGTAATTGTTATGTAAGTTTCGGATATAATTAAACAACACGGCGACATATAGTGTAAAAATGTTATGCTTACATAATATTCTATTATTTTTATACAGAAAAACACAAATCCAAAAACACAAGAATTATAATAAATAATACATTTCCTAAAAACACTAATATATTCTTTTAATGACTTATTTTCACGGTTACAGATACATACATACCTATCTTGAAAGATTAGCAATGAACTACATACTGTCTGTGTACATACTGTCTGCGCAGGCGTGCAGATTTATGTACAATTTTACCCTCAATCAAATCGCGCCTAAAGGAGAATATCTTCAAAAATACGATTTTTCGGCGCCATTTTGTTTATAAAAAAAGTAGCACACCATCTGCGGACTTTGCATACCTATATTATTAATATATAGAATCTTATAATTTGATTCCAGCAATGAAATTGCTGGTAAATAACTTTTCCATGAATTTTGCTAATTAGCCCAGAGTATTATTAGCCGTACTATCATTGTTACATGGTTACTTAAATCTAATAGCATTTTGATTATTACGTAAGTTCACATTTAGGTAACAGTAACATAATTTACAAATTAAGAATGGGGTTTACAAAAACATTAATTTATATAAACATTTTTTTATGGTGTTGAATCATGGACCTTGAACGAGGATATGTGCCGAAAGTTGGAAGCATTTGAGATGTGGCTATATCGGAGAATTCTTAAAATCCCATGGACTGATCGGGTCACAAATGAGGAGGTTCTTAGAAGAATGGAGAAGATCCGAGAAATAATAACCACCATCAAATCTCGAAAGTTGGAATACTTTGGACACATTATGCGAAATGAATCCAGATATGCCCTCCTACAAGCCATCCTGCAAGGAAAAATTTTTGGAAAGCGAGGTCCAGGAAGAAGAAGAACATCCTGGTTAAAAAACCTCAGAACCTGGTTAAACACATCATCTGTGCAGCTTTTCCGCGTTGCTGCAGATAAGGTGAAGATTGCCATGATGATCGCCAACATTCGTCACGGATAGGCACATCAAGAAGAAGAAAACATTAATTTCTTTCAAATAATTAATCAAATGTGTAAGCTTACAGTGTGATCCTAAGACTGCTTTTATACTGATGGGTATTAAGTGTTTTTGTCTTTCACTGATATATTTAGGACACTCTATTAGGCTACGGCTCCACGGGCAAGAAATCGACGCTAGCAGTAGCAGTAAAATAAGCTTAAGGTTCCGCGGAACGGAATGGGAATAGCCGAACTGAACCGACTACGCACAAGTTCTGTAGTCGGTAGAGTTCGGCTATTCCTATTCCGTTCCGCGGAACCTTAAGTTCATTTTACTGCTACTGCTAGCGTCAATTTCTCGCCCGTGGAGCCGTACGCTTAACATATGTATTACATTGATGTCGCAATTACACAGGTCACAAATAGGGCGATTTGATTTGGAGATTAGGTAGCTGTGAGTAAGTATGCTATGCCCTATGCGTAAACGATTTAGCTTCACAAACAACTGGCGATTTAAATCTATCTCACACCAAGGTTCAATTGAGGGCTTTATTGTGCGTAGGGTTGATTGCGAAAGATTCCATTCGTTTTCCCATTTGTTTACCACTTTTTCTTTAAGGAATGATTTTTAATCGGAAACATGCACTAAGTTCACTAACACTGTGTATTGCTTCTCTGGCATTAAAATCTGCTTTTTCGTTTCCTTGAAGTCCAATGTGTGATGGAGCCCATATAAAGCCTACTGGCTGCACCGTGTTCTTTAGTAAATATAATTGTAGCTGAAAGACTGATAAGTTTGTACACACTTGAATGAATAGAGGAAATAAAAAATGTAGTATATCAAAGTGTGTAAATAATTTATTTCTTTAGCTGAGCGCTTTCGACATAAACGTCATCATCGGAGCTAATGCTAAAATAAAAAAAGAGGTCTTGTAAGAAAAAGAAGTACAAAACTCTTTTTTTACTTACGTCAATTGTTAAAAAAGTACCGCTACAAAATTGAGGTGTTAACATTTGCATCTTGTGAAAATAAATTTTGGTTGGATATGCTATGTCCTCCGTACAACCCCAAAAAGCAAAAACAGAAAAGCGGCCACATTACACGTTACACAAACACAAAAAGAATTTTTTCATGGTATAGGTATCACCCATCCATTGTTGGCCTAGTAGAAACAGCTGACTGACAAAGTCGGATATTTAAATCTGCTTTTATCTGTTATGCGTTGACGTATGACATCTGACATTAAATTCTGAATATTTTTAACATTTTTGAAAGAAAAATTAAAAATTTTTAAAAATTTTTAAGGAAATGTACCTTAGATGTTTGTACTAATCAACTAATAAATTAATTGATAACATGATTGATTTTAAGACAAATTGGCCCAACATACATACAAACTTTGTTAGATAAAAAATAAAAACAGGAAGTAATGAGGAAGATCAGTTTTTAATGGTGAATTCTCAAATTCAATATTCTAGGAGATATTAGATCATTGAAATTATAGATTGAGATAATATTAGATTGTTGTTGTTATTCATCATTTGTAAATTATGTAAGTCATTGAAATGACCTTGACAGAGTGTATGGATATTTTACTAAGTTGAATCCTTAATGTTTATAGTAGAAATATTAAATTATTTAAATGCTAAGATGTTAAAATGAGTATATTCAATTTCTACTGTTGTAAGACATTGATAACAAACCAATAGAATAGTGTTCAGTGGAATTCAATTCTTAACAAAATAGTTTCAAACACTCTTGTTGTTAAGTGTTTTATTTCTAAAGTTCTCATGACTTGATGATATAAGTATGTTATGTAAATATCTGTAATACAACAATGTATATATAAATCCGGGCAATAGACACAAGTTTTCCTTATTTGTATTTTAAGTTATAAAATTAAATGTTAAATATAAATACACTAGTTTTTATATATATTAAAGATTGTATGAGGTCACTACTCCACTGTCTCCCATAGATACTTGAATAAAGGTTTATAATTACAATTCAAATTGATCTGAGTATTGACACAAAAATCAGGATTAGACTTCATCTCTCTAGAAATCTCCAGGTCCTCCAACAAATTCATTAATCTATAATTTTTAGATGGAACGTTATGCAAAATTTGGCTGTCTTTAGTGGGAGAGAAGGAATGATTGGTAGAATTAACATGATAGCCAAAGTTTGATTTTTCTGGAGTTCTGACATGCTCCTTGATTCTTTGAGAAAGGGTTCTCATATGAATTCTTCCTGCATAGGTGGTACTGCAGTCACCACAAGATAGCTTGTATATGCCACTTTTATTTAATTTATCTATTTTGTCTTTGGTTTTACTAAACAGTGATTTGATGGTATTTTTAGTTTTAAATGAAATTTTGAGGTTCTCAACTTTATTTGAAATTACACTTGAAACTTTATCTGAAATTGGCCCCAAATAAGAGATAGATGAACACAATACCAAAAACTGTATTTGCAGATCTATCTCACAATGCACAAACAAATGAAAAAGAAATGTGCTATGTAAATAATGTAAAAAACATACACTCATTGGTTGTATGGAGAGAAGGGTCTGGGTGGAGTAATAAGTGCAACCACCTTCTTGTTGTGAGTTCTGGGTCGTTTAAATATTATTATACAATATCTAAACAAGCGAAGAGCTTCAAACAATTTCAAATTTTTATAGATTTTGATTGACCTTGCGAGATCGGAAGATATTCGTTAAGTGCGTAAAACTATTGTTTTTATTACTCAACCATGCAAGCTGTAAATAAATTTTACTATAGAAATAAATAAAATGTACATGGGGATAAATAAACATTTCTAAAAAAAAGGTTAAATTTCATTTTTTCTTAATCTTTAGGCCCGTTGCGGAATCGGAAGATAAAGTCCGATTTGAATAATTTATGTTTTGTTTTTCTTGTAATTACTAGGGAGCGGATTTATATGCGATCAATTTTGATGAAATATGCGCATATATATGCGGTAAAATATTACGAAATATGCGCAAGATATGCACAAAAATTTAAAAAATGCGCATTTCGAGAAACCACAAATTTTCTGTTCTATTCTATTCTACGGGGTTCTTTTATAGGGTGAGGGGGGGGGGGGGCAATCTTATTTATTATCTTTCAAATAAAATAATTTTTTATATATGCAATTGATTCACAGTTTTTACAAAAACTGCTACCAATAGTTACCTATTTAAAATAAAACAACAATATCACTATAAATTATCTTCGATTATAATTCACTACAATGTGTTTTTCCAAATTCTTTAAGAGGAAACATATTTGATCAGATAAAATATTTTTATAACTTGAAAAACTCCTTTCAACATCAATACAAGTACATAATTGGGGCGTACTTAAAATAACTTGTTAATTTCCGTTAGAAAATCGTAAAACTATGGTTAAAGGTGTAAATTCTCTTAACAATAGAGGATTTAAAAGAATTACCAGAATTATAGGTATTACCTACTAAATATAATAAAAGTAAATAAAATTCGGATTTCCGGGTAAACCATCCTTCATCACTACAACGACAACCTACAATCATTTTATAACGGCGTACTATAAGCACTAGTTAAGTACTTTGTGTAAAGATCGGGTATTTTCTAAGAAAAAATGAAAGGCAGTGAATGAGCCGTCTCTCTTCAGGTAGTTCTCGAATTAATATATATGAAGGGTGAAACAATAATTAATATATATTTGAAACAATGGTCTCAAAAAGGTAAAAGTGAGATATTTGACTTTGAATGTTAAAAATAATATTAAAAAATCCAGTAACAACTTTTATTGTTTTAGTTTAGATATTTCGATGCATCATGCCCTATGAGATCATATTTGACAACAATATTAATAAAATTACTTGAAACTCGAGAAAAAACAGCATTTATTTAAAAAAAAAATGTGGCATGTTACATTATTCCATTAATAATAAATACCCAAACTTTAGATATATGTAGATTCAGAATTTTCTATTATTGACTGAGTTCGTGGTGGTTTCAACCGTATACGTGTTAAACGGTGTTTATTTCTTTGTCTCCATCAACTTGTTGGAATTTTTGACGGGTGTGTTTGGTTTTGTCCTTTTTATTGACGGCCCTTGTTCATTATCCTACAACCAAATGCAATAATATAACAAGCCACGTCATAAGCCACTACATTAATCTTGAATGGTAATAATGTGGCAAGCCACATTTAGGAAAAAATTACATATCGCTGTATTTCATTACTTGCATCACTTCTAGATTGTACATAGTCAGGGTTACGGTCACTGTCATCGAATGTCAAGTCAACTTTACTATTTTTCTTGCTAGAATCACCAGAACTCAATAATTATGGGAATTGTTTCCGCCCATGTTCGCCATTTTGATGAGTAGATACTAGAGAAAAACTAGACCTATGCAATAGTGTGACCATAGATTTATCGGGCCATCTATTAACGAAGGGCTGAGATAATTTGTTAGTGGCTTGTTATACTATTACTTTAACCAAGAATAACACTAACTTGTTTTTAAATCATGTGTGGCTTGTCATTGTTTCACATTAAGCCCTTCATATATACATACGACAGCCTGTGCGAGGAAATATTTTGTGTTGAATTAAAAAATTTTAAATTTTTTTTGGACTTAAATGTTTTAAAATAGTCACAAAATATGCATGTTTCTTTAAAAATATGCAAAATTTAGTAAAGTTCTCAAATATGCGAAATATGCATGCAATATGCATTTAGCATAAAATCCGCTCCCTAGTAATTACCAATCGCAACTTTTCCGCACTATAGCGATACTGGATTATCAACTTGACTTTTTTCGCACCACCCTAATGACTAAGGGTCGATTTCTCATACCTGCGGTAATCTATGGTTCAGTTGAACCAGGTTCATCGGTGATCTCCGGTTCTGTTTGGAATGCATTTCTCATTGCACGTTCATGTCAGTGCTCGTTCTACAGCTTTCGAGAAATACCAATAGATGGCAAAAGGTAAAAAACTGTCGCCATTTTGAACTACCTTTTTTATGCTGTTTTTGAATAAAGTTAAATTTAAGTATTTATAGTCAAATAGTCATTTTAATAATTATAAATAAATATTATAAAAACAAAAATAATGTTATCGTTTATCGTTAGGCTTAATATAATAAAATAGGATATATTTATATTATGACAGCGTTTCGTGTTAATACAACGCATGCGTAGTTCATGAAATCATCTGAACTGAGTTCTGAAATCTTTGAACGGCTGAATTCCACCGTTCAAGCATCGTTCAAGTTTAAACTGCCATCGGTTGAACGTGAATTGAGAAAGACGATTTTGACTTTAAACTGACGTTTACTAGAAGTTCAGGTTAAACTGGAGTTGAACTCGATATGAGAAATTGGCCCTAAGTGTGTTAAGAATGTCGTATCTCCAAGCCATGTCAAACGCTTTTATTGTATCGAAAAAAACCGTACAAACCGTAAAAACATTCCTGTCCAATTGCAAATGATTCATTTATCTCGGATTCTAGGTCAACTAAATTATCTATAGTGGATCTGTTCCTACTAAAGCCGCCTTGTTCATTGCTTATTAATTTATTATTTTCCAAAAACCACCTTAGTCTATTGTTCACCATTTTTCCAAGATTTTACACATTGTATTGGTAAGCGAAATTGGCCTATACGATTCGGAATCAGTTCGTGGTTTATTTGGTTTTAATAATGGAACTATTATCGCCTGCGTCCATTTTGTGGGAAATTCATTATTGGTCCAAATTCTGTTTTATAGGTTAAGAAGATATTGTTTTCCATTATCTGGTAGATTTTGTAATAAACTAACAGAAATATCGTCTATCTAAAGATTTTAAGCTCTTCCATGGTAAACGTTATATTAAGAGGATTATCTTCAATGCAATTAAAGTATATTAATTTATTTTCTGAAATCATCTTGGTATTGATAAATTCTTTAGAAAAGTTGTTATTGCTGGAGTTCATTTCAAATTATTTTGCTAATAAATCTGCTATTTCGTTATTAGATGTTACTATCTGTTTGTGATTGCATAGAAATGGGATTTTTTATAGGTATTACTTCCAGATATTTTCTAACTTTTTCCCATACGGTGCTTATAGGTATAGTGGAATTAATGGAAGACATAAATTCTTGTCATGATTTTTTTCTGTTATTTTTAGTTATATATCTAGCTTTAACCCGTAATTTCTTATATTCTGTAGTATTTTCAAGTGTTTTGTGACGTTTCAATTTGTTAAAGGATTTTTTATATTTCTTTATTATGTCAGTACACCATTACATCATTTCCACCATGGTAATGAATTTCTTTTATCTAGAGTTTGTGTTTTACCTATATGATTTTCACCGGCAAGTTAGATTAATGATATGAACGAATTCAAAACTTTATCTATATGATGGTTTTCGGTGACTTCTTTTAAGGTATAGCAGTTCTGTTGAATATACTTTTTGAATAAATACCAATCGGCTTTCTTTAGATTCCATTTTGGATTTGGGGTTGTATTAGTATCTTCATAATTACTGTTAAGAAGACTTTAATAGGGTAATTAACACTTTCAAATAAAAACGGAATTACATCTCATGATAACTTTGCTGACAGTACAGGATCACATAATAACAGGTCGATAGCTGATGAAGTACCTGTATGAATATTATGTCTGGTTGATTGTCCATCATTCAGCAAGTTTAGGTTTTTTGAAGTAATTATGTTTTCTAAAATTTTTCCCTTGGAATTTATTCCAAGAGATCGCCATATTCGATTATGGCTGTTAAAATCACCAACGATTATCCTAGGAGTGGGAATCTGATCTAATACATATGAAATATCTGCTTCTGTGATAGGTAAGTCAGGTGGAATATAAATGTTACAAATATTCATTTTTTGGGGAAAGGACACTGATACTCCTGCTACTTCTAAATTACTATTGATTACTAATGCTTCCGATTTATATTTTTTGTTAACATACGTAACAACTCCTCCACCAGCGATATTTGAGTTGTCTCGGTTTTTATAGAAACAAGAATAATTCTTCATGTCATAACTATGATGTTCTTTAAAGTTTGTTTCTTGTAAACATATTATTGATGGAGAGAGTATTGAACATAAATGTTTAAGAATTTCTAAACGGGGATAAAACCCGTTAACATCCCATTGTAGTATCGGATCGAAGATTTTAGTTTATTTCTGGAGCTGAATTTGTCGAAAAATCACTATCTTGATAAGCGGGATCGTCTAGCATTTTTTGGATTTTGTTTAATAATTTAGTGCATTTGGTTTTCATGCTTTTTTCTGTAAAATACGGTTTAATTGTTGTTATGAGGTTCATAAAGTTGGGTAAATCCATTGTGTATGTTTGTAGTAAACTCAATGGATCAGTCGAGCTAGTATAACTTTCAAAAAAGTCAAGAGTTTGTTCATAATATGTTAAGTTAAAATTATTTGACGTATCGTGAAATACTGTTTTTGTAGGCATCATTATTTCCTGAATTGATGTGGTAGATTCAGTTTGCTTTTTTTTGTTTCTTTTTGGTTTGTGTTGGTATTTTAAATTCTTTATTTAATTCTTCAGTGGGAGATGGACTAGTGTTAATTTCCGAAACTGTTCTCTTATTGGTCGTTGACTGATCCATCCTTAGATATAAAAGTAGTTTGCATAAATGATACGGGAGGTATTAAATTAGTATCTGTTTGTTGGTTAAGAGAAGGTTCGGCACTAGAATTACTGACTGGATGATCTGGTTCCATTTCTAAGGGTGATAGATAAGACTGGGGGGATCCTTGTGATTGTTGTTTTATTGGTTGTTGTGGTTGGTGTTGGATATGAGAGGAATGATTTTGTTCATAATGATTTGGGCAATTTTCTGCAATGTGATCTGTTTTCTTACAGATAAAATATTAAGGTTTATCTAAACTTAAAAATATGCGATACGAAGTTTGTTCATATGAAATTAAGAAAGAAGAGGGAAGGTCTATATCTACAAGTAGTTGAATATAATTTTGTCTTCTAAAACTGAGGACGTGTTGAAATTCTGGAAGTTGACTACCGATTCTAAGGAAGGTTAAAGGTGACATTAATTTAAGAGCTAATCTGGTTAACTCATGTTCTATTAAAATATGTGGAGTAGAGGGGCAAACATTTGATAGTAACAGTCGTTCGTTAGGAGATATAAATTTTCCTGCTTTTATATTTTCGCCTTTAATTGTTATTTCTGCTGAACCGGACATGAATTTTTCCACCAAGGATTCGCTGGAGAGAGAAATGCGTATTCTGTTATTTGATAGTCTTGATGAAAATAAAATTTTCCGTGGATGAACAACTTCACCAAGTGCTATTACGTACTCTTCTATTTTAGTATCAGGTAGCAAATTAAATAAAATTGCTTGAAGCTTTGAAGGAAACTGAATTGAATTGTTGTTAAGCACAGATGAATATGATGTTTTGATTTGAGGTTGTTGATCGTCAGTCATGATTATTGAAAAATTAGTTAGGTTGGATCTGGTACCATTTGGTAAACTCATTAGTAATTATGAATCAGTTGTAGAACCAAAATTGGATCTGATAACTGGCCTTTCGGCCGTCACATAACCTTACAAACGGTATGCTTTGTAATGATTTGAATAAATAAAATAATAATAACTCACTGTTTTATTCCGTAAGGTAACTGCACTATGTACTATTACTTTTTGCTTATTTTTAAGTTTATTTGGATACAAATTACTATGAAAAAGATGATTTTTCGGGACTCAAATGTAAATACATTTTGTGTTGCCATGTTCAGGACCGGAATATCTCACTGTTCTTTAATAAGCGTTCCATGGTACTTTGTAGAGTAAAGAATATTATGCTTTTTGGGTTATATCGACAATGTAAAGAGACTAAAGAACTCTAAAGAAATGACCCGAAAGGAAGGCTATCAACCAACCAGATGTACTGACATAGTGAAGAAACTGATGGAAAAAATTGCGCAATGCAGCAGTACGTAATACGAATTCTGTAATAATCTCTTTCTCATAGGCACTTTTCAGGGCGTGACAGTTTTTCGATTTCTTTATAACGCATTAAGTTAGAAGTGACAGAAAAAAACGTGCTTCCGTGATTACAGTCATTTCTAACATTTATTCTAGCTGTGGATAGATGGCGCTATAATCGAACCAAAAATTATTTACTAATTATATATACGACTATAATCTGAACAATTTATAAGACTATAAAAATCAAAAAAATTCTATTTTATAATTGCGATAAACACAATTGATTTGATTTTATACCAAATTGCAAATAAAAGGATTATACTGCAATACTCTTTTCATATTTGGCTGATTACGATTCTAACAACTGTCACTGTCAGATTGAACTAAAATGTCATGTTATAAATGTGTATTATCACGGACTTAACTTTTTTCTCTCACTTGTGACGCACTGAAAAATGCCTGTGAAAAGGACCATACCATCGCTATTTATAATCCCTACTGCTATGTGCAGTGTTAACACATAATATTATAATGACCAATAATAACCAAGCCAATGATCTAAAGTTTATTCTGTACTGAGAGAGAGAGAGTGTGTGTGTTGTGTGTGTGTGTGTGTGTGTGTGTGTGTGTGTGTGTGTGTGTGTGTGTGTGTGTGTGTGTGTGTGTGTGAGAGAGAGAGAGAGAGAGAGACATAGATAGAGAGAGAGAGAGAAAGAGAGAGAGAGAGAGAGAGAGAGAGAAAGAGGGAGAAATAAGAGCCACTAAACTAACTATTGTGCTCATTTGGAATTGAAGTTTTAAGATTATAAGTTTAAAATCAACAATTTAATATGAAAACCAGGGACTTCCACTAAAATTAAATATTATCGACTATTCTAGGTCTATATGAGTCACCCTGTACACTTAAATTTATGTTTATAAGGGCCGATTTCTCATATCTAATTCAACTTAAGTTTAACCTGAATTTTTAGGGCCGATTTCTCATATCGAGTTCAACTTAAGTTTAACCTGAACTTTTAGTGAACGACAGCTAAAAGTCAAAATCTTTTTTCTCAATTCCCGTTTAAACGATTTTGGTAGTTTAAACTTCATTCAATTTGAACGTTAAAATTCTAGCGTTCAGAATCGAGTTCAGGTGATTGCAGAAATCACGCATGCGTAGTATTATTGCAATTTGTCATGAAACGTTGTCATAATAGCAAATGTAACCTATTATCATTGACTGATAGAGCAAGAGCCCGTGGCGCTAAGCATTTCATATTTAATAAAAGCTGAAAGATTATCTGCGCATGTCCCCAACACAGGTAAAAACGATCAGCGTGTACGGACTTTGGATCGTGGTTACTTGAGCAGGTAATAGGTAGCAAAGATGTGTAAAATATTATATTACTTTCCTTAAAGTATGAAAGCTGAATTATATATATATATATATATATATATATATATATATATATATATATATTGCATTTGCGTCCCTCGTGGCTTCCGTATAGTTTTGACTCTTCGTGACTTCCGATCAATATACATCGTGTATATTAACAAGATTAATTTCATACAGTTAGCGCTCGCTTTGGCATCCGTTATACTGGCAACAATGTACTTATGGTATCAAGTAAAATATTTAACCTTGGTTGTGTTTACGTGAGAATTTAGTTGAAGAACCCAGACAAATTCTATTTATAACTTTTGCCAACTAGGTGGTTTGCTCGGATATACGATAAGGATTTGCTGTAAATTCTTTGTTTTCGTTTTTATACTCTTAAATCAGGTTAGAAAAACTTATTATTTCTTGGGTGTAGTTATGAATAATGTATTTTCTAGACTTTAAAATTTTCTATTTATTTTGATGGAAGAAGATTATGGATTTCGGAAGATTTCGATGGAATAAGTTATAATGTAATATACCTAACAATACCACTATATACCCTTGACAAATGTTTTTTTTTGAGTTAATAATTGTTTGATGAGCCTTTCGATAGGTTAGGTTTATTCTTAAATTTTATTTTGATAAATTATCAGTGTTGTTTCTCTCTCTCTCTCTCTCTCTCTCTTTCTCTCTCTCTCTCTTTCTCTCTCTCCCTATCTTTCTCTCCCTGTAATACTTTCCCTTATTATGAAGTATTGGGCGCTCTTGCGTTTCTTAGCCAAAAATCAAAGATGGCTGATTTGCAGGATTAGCGCATCCTTTTCTGTTTTATTCTTTCGAAATTTGCTATACAAGTATTTTCCATTGCTCTCTGTTTGACTTCTCTCCATCTCAACGCCAATTCTTACATGATCTCTTGTTACAGTTCTTCTCCAGCTATTATTATTTTGATTTTGGTTAATTCTGATATATCGCGTGTGTTCCAGATTTTCCTTAAGAGGAAACAGTAGCGATCAACAGGTAGCGAAAACGCGTTCCAAGATTGCGGCTGTAATTTTGAATATTTTTTCGAAATATTTGGCACACGTATTCGTAATATAATAAAGAATGACGGTACAGAGCCAATTTGAAAAATATATTAATATGTGGAAATTACTCGGTTATTAAATACAATATTAAAAAAACGAGCCTGTACCGCCATTAAGAAGAACAAAAAATACACTTTCTTCAAATAAACTTTTTTATCCGATGCCTAGATTTTGTGTAATTTTGGAACTACTAAAATTTTTTATTTCATTAGTAGTTCCTAAATGACACAAAATCTAGGCATTGGATAAAAAAGTTTATTTGAAGAAAGTGTATTTTCTTGTTCTTCTTAATGGCGGTACAGGCTCGTTTTTTTAATATTGTATTTAATTACAGAGTTATTTCCACATATTAATATATTTTTCAAATTGGGCTCTGTACCGCCATTCGTTATTATATTACGAATACGTGTGCCAAATATCTCGAAAAAATATTCAAAATTACAGCCGCAATCTTGGAACGCGTTTTGGCTACCTATTGATCGCTACTGTATCACCTTAATGCATTATATGATTATATAATGAGTGCATATTGTGCCTTTACTATCTTTTTTTCTACATCTGCTCTACTAGCGCCTTTTTTTCCATAATCGATCCCAGATATGTAAAGTTAGCTATCTCCTGTATTTGTCTTCCTTGTATTTTAATTTTAGTTTCTTGGTTGCTGTTTTTTTTTAAGTTTGGTTTTTTTGTCTTTATCTTCAGACCCATTATCTTGGAGTATTTTGCAAGCTTGTCGATCTTCTTTTGCTTATGGCTACTATGTTCGGTTAGGGGACAAAAATGTCATCTGCGAACTACAAATCGTCCAACTAGTTATGCAATTTCTATCTAATACCTGTTTTATTACCACTTATTTTCTGCATGATTCAGTCCGTTATTATTATAAATATTGTCGGTGTTATTGCTCGCCAATTTTCGCATTTATTGAAATCGCCCTTTTTTGGTATCTTAATAGTTAAATCCACGTTCCATTTCTGTGGGAGCTCCTGGTCGGCCTATATCTTGTTAAAGAGTTTGTGTAACATTTCTACTGATTCGTTTGCGTCCGCCTTTATTAAATCTATCGGTAGTTTGTCGCTTTCAGCGGCTTTGCCATTTTTTTAGTTGATTTAGTGTGTTTTGTATTTCTTCTTTCGTAATTTCAACTGTTCTAATGTTTATTTCCTGTATTACATTATCTCCGTCTATATCTGGTGTTTGGAGTATATTTCCTCGCTGTGTTCTTTTCATATTTGTATTATTTTATGTTCTGATTTAATTATATTATTTCCTTGTTTATCTTTGATTTGTTTATTACTGTTTAGTGTTTTCCCTGTCAAATTTCGGATGATATTGTACTGTATTTTCAGGTCGTTTTCTTGCGCAACTTTTTCTGGCATTTTTACCATATATGATTTACGTAGTATCTTTTGTCTTTTCTGGCTTGCTTTTTAACCGCTATATTTTTCTTTGTATTTCCTTTCTACTGCTTTTCCTTCTTCGGTTGCTTCTTTTTGTAACATTTTTTCTTTAAGTTTCTTTCTTTCTTCTCTTAGTTGCAATAGTCCAGAAAAATAAGGTTTTTGTCAGGACACTTGCCAGCCAGGTTGCAAATGGTTTTTTTTTTGGAGATATACCTATTACATTATAAATACAACAATGCCCGTCACAATTCGGACGAGAATTTTAGTTATTAACAAATAAGTGTCAAACATGACAGTTTTTTCGTTTAAATGGCTACAGGTAAAGATAACGTAATTAAATATCTTACTTAGATTATTCACCTTTTAGTAGATAAGCAAAGGTTTAAAATGGAAGTTTTTGAGTTTTGTTCTGATTATTTGTGATTTCAGAAATTGCAAAATAAAACTAAATTTCGAAAATAAAGAAATTGCTATAACTTTTGCAAAAATGAACTTAAGACTTTGATATTGCATGAAATGTTGAGTCAAACAGTCCACATAATGCACAAAAAATTGCAAGACGATTTGTCAATTAGTTTAAATTGCATTCGATTTGTTTATCACAACGAGCTTTTTTTGCAATGTTGTTCAGAAAATAATAATGATACAGTAATTCTGTGGAAACCACAGGAAAGAAGAATACTTACATTTTCAACTTATTTAAAAAATCAATAAAAAGTCATATTTACCATTCTGAAAACATTTTACGAAAGTAGAATCATTTTTGGCTTATAAAGAATTTGAATAACCATATTAACTTATTGACTAAATCTGCGTTGGGATTTGAAAAGCTGATATTTTTACACGAATTTTCAAAAAAAAACTTTTCGCCTAGGTTAATTACAAGGAAATTTAGCCACTTTTATTACTTATTTAATTTACAGTTATGTACTTCTATATACATAAAATTCTCCTGTAACAATGTTAGTTATCATATTCCTCCGAAACGGCTTGACCGATTTTTATGAAATTTTACACATATATTATGTAGGACTGAAAATAGATTGTAATCTATTATTTATACCTACCTATAAGTTATAAGGGGGGTTACCCTCTGCCACTTTTTTATTGTTTTAGAAAACATTGTCTACCTTAATTTTATAGTGTGTACCATTAAAACTATATATACAACCCTTAATTTTCACCCTTCTATCACCAAGACCCTATTTTTTAATACCCTATTTATTTACATCTATAAAATTTTCCTGTCGTAGTGTTAGTTACCATAATCCTCCGATACCGCTTGAACGATTTTTATGAAATTATATAGGTATACTCGAAGGTCTTAGAATCATAATTATCGGCCCCATAACATTTTGTATTAAGCGCAACATATCTTTGAAAAATAAATTTCATTTTTTGAGTGCACGGATTTTAATAATTCCCCTCCACCGACCATGAGTCGAATTCTGTGGAGTTATTTTTAAAGATATATTAATCACTCTGTTCAAGTTTACTCAATCTTGTAGATATAAACTGTATACATGCCTTGAACTTCAAAATAGTGCTAGTTAGCTTTCTTAATTGTTAGGAACAAACTAGCTGTGAATTAAATAAAAAAAGTAGCTAACTTTGACCGTAATTAACCAAGGTGAAAGTTTTTTTACATTTATGTAAAAGTACACATCGAAAACAATGTGATAACTACACTGTATTTACTACAGGGGTATTTCCTGTACACCAACAATCAGCAAAATATACGGAAGAACCTTAAAAACCGAATAGAAGACGAATACAAGAAAATGGAAGCAGAAGAACAAGCAGGATTTAGATCTGGAAGATCTCACTTGATCACCTTTTTGCAATCGCACAAGTCATGGAAAAGACAACAGCGATTAACCAAGAGATTCATTTCGTATATTATATTGATCTGAAGAAGGCATACGACAGTGTACCTTCGGTAAAGTTATAGGAGGCAATGGAGGATACAAATATAAACATGTGAAAACGAAATGTGAAAAGTGAAAACTACCCCTAACTGTAAAAAATTATAAAACAACATTTCTAACTTTAATAATGTCTACATTTGGTTTTTATGCTTTAAGATATACTTAAAACCACCCTTGTTAGAGCTATATATAAAAAATTTACTTATCCTAAAAGAATCATTTCAGCTTGCATCGATTTACATAAAAATTTGGGATTAGGATCATATCACCCTGTACTTCATATTCTATATCATGCTTAAGGGCGTTGATTATTTTAGGGGTGTAACCTACCTCTTATTGACAAAAATTTTATAAAAACATTGTAAATTTTAATATGGGTAAACTTTGGTTTTGATGGGTTAAATAATGATTGTTTTATACTTTAGGATAAAATATCATATTTCAACCCTTAAAAACCACCCTTAATAACATCACAATTTTTATAAGTAGATAATTTAATAGATCTATACAGAAAAAAAGTAGAATTAAAGAATTACAAAAACATTTATTTACACAAAAATACGAATTTACAAATATGTACAAATACAAATAATTTTTTAGTCATCTTCCAGTATATCAACCGATTCTGTGGTATTATACATACATTGAAAATTATCCATGAGCGGACTATTCGATATTTCAAAAAAAAATCGTTTTTTGAACATGGCTCCTTCATTTTTGACGATAAAAAGTTTTTTCAATAATAATTCTGTAGGATTTTTGACGAGTTCTAAGACCGTGAAAACTAAATTCTGTAAGATCCCTTAGTTTTTAATTGGGGTGAGTTTAAAAGACTCGAATAAGGGGGTGTTTGCTCGTAAATAGAGGCTTTAAATAGCTATAGTATCTCGCTAACTGTTCACTGCAATGAAAATCTATGCACAAGAGAATTTTACTTATTAAATAATAAGCGAAAATTTAGTAGTCCAAAATTTTTTTCGTATCTCCAGTATTTTCGGAGATATTTTGAAATAAAAGGTGACAAATAGGAAATTGCAAAAAATCAATTTTTCTTCAAGTCAAATTTTTCTAAAATTAGGCCTTTTAAATAGGTCAAACTTCTTGGGTGTATTGATAATACGAATATAAAGGGAACTACAGAAAGGTGAAGACCAATTTTTAATCAGTAGGGTAGTTAGGGGGTTGTTTTCACTGATGATTTTTTCATAGAGAATAGCAGGTACAAACCTTTTTTTTGATCACAAGTCGCTTAATTGTCATTCTAGGAGGTTCATATTACTATTTTTTGATAGGTCTAACAGTATACCTACTTAAAAATATTATTTAAGTTTAATTTAATTTGTGTTACTAAAAGATGCATTTTTGATATCTACAGTTTTTTTGATTAAATGCATATTTTTCGAGGTATTCTCAAAAAACCATCTAAAAAAGTCGATTTTTTCGTCGAAAGACTGTTACTTTCAAGCGCGATTAACTCGAAAAATACTAGTTTTACGAAGAAAATGTAAAAAACATTTTTTTTAGAATTCATTTTTACATCGATTTACATGGTTAAAATATAATAAAACATTCCCGTCCCCGAGATGGGGTGGCAACCACCCCAAGCTTTTAGCGTACAGCCGCATGATATAGAAAATGATCCTTGGACTATTCCCTACCTTCTGTGAAAATTTCCACTAAATCCCTGCATTTTCTCGACTATAGAAGGAGGAGAAACAATCAGTAAATGTAACGTCTCGACTATAGAAGGAGGAGAAACAATCAGTAAATGTAACGAATATAAATACCTGGGTATGAAAATCACGAATGATGGAACACTGGACGGAGCCATTAAAGAACGAAATACTCAGGGCAGGAAAGAAATTAGGCTCCTAAACTCAGTAATCTGGGACAAGCAGATAAACAACCAAAACAAGAAAAAAATCTATAACGCCGTCGTGAAAAGCATTATAACATACAGCTGCGAAGTATGGCATATGAAGGAAAAATCAAAACAAATGTTAGATGTCACTGAAATGGATTTCTGGAGCAGAGCTGCAGGAATATCAAGAAGAGAACATGTCACCAATGAACGGATACGAGAAATAATGAAGGTCACAGATACACATACAATAAATGACGAAATCAACGAAATAGAACTACGATGGTTTGGTCACGTACA
The DNA here is from genome assembly GCF_917563875.1 of Diabrotica virgifera virgifera. Lineage (NCBI taxonomy): Eukaryota > Metazoa > Arthropoda > Insecta > Coleoptera > Chrysomelidae > Diabrotica > Diabrotica virgifera. The sequence goes on from NC_065447.1 coordinate 105,575,675, forward strand.
AAGAATGCATGAAGACAGAATCACAAAACAAGTGCAAAACTAGAAACCGCAAGGTAGAAGAAGAAGAGGTAGACCGCGAAAAATTTGGCAGGCAGGAATAAACAAAGCAATGGATGAAAGAGGTCTGCAAGTAGATCAATGTGCGGACAGAGAGGAATGGAGAACGGGTATCGGAAGACGGAGAAGGTTATAAACCGATAATACAATAATAATGTAAAAGTACCAGGTTTTTAAATCTTAAAGTCTAGGGATGGTGCATGGCGGTTGTTGAACAAAAAACCGGGTTTCGGTTATACCGTTTTTTTTACTTACGGTTTAACCTGGCGGTTATAATCGGTCAAATAACCGGTTGTTCCAAAAACCGGTTTTCGTTTTTTTAATCAAAAGCAAATACTCAATAGATTATAATGTTACATTTATATTGCACTTTAGTTTGCTCAATTTTCCTCCAGAAAAATTCCCCAACCAATTCAACCTATAAAAATTTTCCCAGGCGCTTTCAAATTACCCTAAAAATGGGCCAAAGTACCCCAATCTCTGATTCGTCGCTCGTTGTAGACGGCTTCGGCGTATATTGCGTTGTGAATAATTGGGATATTCTCAAAAATGATGATCCTACCGATCTACCGGAATGTCCCTTGGATCTATCAACTATCAAGTTTAGAAAAATATTCAAATGACTTATATTTTACTTAAAAATTAATTCGATAAACCAATTCATTATTTACTTCTCTATTGCCATCAAAAAATTTCAGTAGGTAATATTTTTTAATACGTTTGTATAATAGCTACCTTTTATTTCCTAATATTTAAAAATTACATATTGGAGATTCCTAATCGTATTTCGGTATTCATATTTCATACAAGAGTCTCAAGTCTCAAGTACTCAAATATAAACAATTTTTTAGATGATGGTTGGAATATCGATTTCAAGCAGATCACTTACTTTTTTATGTAAATTAACATCTGAAACTATATACCTATTCCCAAAATTGTTTCATAAAAGCTGATGTGACAATTTCGTCCAGTTCTCTATTAGTAAATAAAAGTTGAATTACGGTTGTTTGGGTTAATTACTTATTACTTCGCATATTATTTATAACACACATGATTGAGATCGAAGATAGATAGAAATTTCTTAATTTTTCTCTAAATAAATTTTTTTTCCACAGGTAACTTATTCGGTTTTTCGCCGGTTATTACTTTAAAAAGAAAAAACCGGTTATAACCGGGAAAAAAACCGGTAAAACCGATTGTTTCGAATTAAAAAAACCGGTTTTAGGTTATAACCGGTAGGTTTTTCCCATCCCTAAGTCGATTAATTTAGTTTGCAGCCAATACTAACAAAGTTATTCAAATTGTTTATAAGCCAAAAATGACTCTACTAAAATATTTTCGGAATGATAAAAATGACTTTATATTATTTTTTTAAAAACTTTGAAAACATAAGTATTCTTTTTTCATGCTGTTTCCACAAAATGGCTATATCATTATTATTTGATGAAGAAAGCATGCTTCATCATTGTAAAGAAAAGCTTTTTTTTATAAACAAATTGAATAAAATGTAAACTAATTGACGAATCGACTTGAATTTTTTTGTGTATTATCTGGACTGGACATAAACTATTTGACCCAATATTTCATGTAATATCAGTCTTAAGTTTATTTTTGCAAAAGTTATAGCAAATTTTTTATTTTCGAAATTTAAGTTTTATTTTGCAACTTCCGAAGCAACAAATAATCGTACCAAAATTCAAAAACTGACATTTTTGACCCTTATTTGTTAATAACTAAAATTATCGTCCGAACTGTAACGGACATTTTTGTATTTATAATGTAATAGGTCTATAGTACCTATCCAAAAAATCCATTTGCAACCTGGCCGGTCAAGTGTTCCGAACGTATATTTTTGCCTTATTTCCCTGGAGAACAATGTGTCTCCGGTTATCCATTTTTATTCACTTTTTTTTTCATCCCTATAATTTCGTTTGCAGTTTTTGCATAATGTCCTTGAAGTTCTTCCATATTTTTTCCACTGTTTCCTCATGTTGGGAAACTGCTGTTCGGTTTAATTTCAGTCTTTTTGTGAATTCGATTCTTGTGTTTTCTTGTTTAAGAGCTTCCACATTGTATCTTCTTCTTGTGTTTACTTTTCGGTTTTTGTCTTTGGCTAATTTCATCTTTATTTTGGCCCTTACTCGCATGTCTTTGATATGTTTAATTGCAGACCAAATATTTGACTTTTGTTTTCAACCAGTCGTATAAGATCAATCAGCTCTGATTGACTATTTGCAAGAAGGGATGTGTCATCTGCGAAACGTAGGTTGTCTATTTTATGATTATTTATTGAGATGCTTTTTTCCCATCCTTCAAGTGCTCCTCTCATAATATGCTCTTCATATATATTGAATAATCGTGGAGATAGTATACATCCCTGTCTGATACCCTGTTCTGGATGAAATTCGTTTGAAAGTGTGTCAAGCACTTTAACTGATCCAATAGTGTGTTCGAATAGTTCAGTTATAAGCGAAATAAGGTGTTGGGGTACGCCTACTTCTTTTAGTATAATAAGTGTCTCCACTTGACCCTGTAGAACGCCTAACGATAGTCTATAAAGCATATGTACAGTGGAATATTGAATTCCCTAGATTTTTCGATTATCTGTCTTATATTCAACAGGTGTTCTCGAGTACCTCTACCTTTGGTAAATCCAGTTTGTTCTTGTGGAATTTCTCTTTGAAGGAATGTTTTTAGTCTCTCATTGATTATATGTAGTATTATTTTACTGGCATGTGATATAAGAGAAATAGTTCTATAATTGTCGCATTTATGGAAGCTGCCTTTTTTATGAATTGTTGTTATTGTAGATTTTGTCCAGTCTTCAGGCCATTGTTTAGAATGCCATAATTGCCATATTTGGTTACAGAGTAGATGAAGTAATTTTACGCCAGTTTCTTCTGTGGCTTTGAGTATTTCTGCTGTTATCATATCTGGACCTGGTGCTTTATTATATTTGAGCTTAATGATCGCTAGTCTTACTTTATTTTCAAGTATATCAGGTTCTTCTTCTACCTCATCAAAGATTTGGTTAATAGGTTCTTGGGGTTAATCATGTTTATATAGGTCCCTGCAATTCGATCTCCATGTCTCTGCTATATTTTCTCTGATTGTTCTCAGTGTTCGAGTGTTGTCTTCTATGGCCCAAGTTCTGGCTTTGAATTATTTTGTTAACTAGCGTATTTTTCTAAATAGATCTCTCGGCTGATTATTCTGATCATGTCTCTCAATTTCTTTGCATATACTTTGATAGTACAGTTTTTTTCTGCCTTGCATCTTCGCTTTACTTTTTAATTGAGGTTTCTTAAACTAGGGTTTTCCCTTTCACTATGCATACCACTTTGACAAAGATTTCTTCTATTCTCAATGATCTGAAATAGTCCTGTCGCCAGGGGGGGGGGGGTACAACGGCCTCCTTAATTCAGATGGACTTACCCAAGTTTTTTTTATATATTTTGACCCGCAGAATACGAATTTATTGGGTAATAGTTGATCCGGATGTCGATAAGATTGTTATAGACAAAGAACTTGAGGAATTACATAACAGCGATTTCTCGCAAAACAAAATATCTTTTTGTATTTTTTGGGTCATTTTAAGCAAAAAATATTCCTACAAGTTTTTTCGTAGAATGCATAGTTTTCGAGATAACCGCGGTTGAACTTTCAAAAAATCGAAAAATTGTAATTTTTGAACCCGAATAACTTTTGATTAAAAAATAAAGTAGCAATTCTGCTTACCGCATTTGAAAGTTTAAGTCAAATTATATCGGTTTTAATTATTTGCATTGCTAAAAATTTATTATTTTATTGTTAAACAAAGTTATAAACACCTAGTATGTGAGTGATGCTTTCAATGATTTCTCATTTAAAATCGAACGAGTTGTAGAGTAGCTACAAGTGCAAGCAAGGCAATTTCTAAGTAGCATGCGTTAAAACGCATGTATTAGGTACGGGAAACACTATGTGTTTATAGATTTGTTTAACAATAAAAAAATTAATTTTTAGCAATGCAAATAATCAAAACCGATATAATTTGACTTAAACTTTCAAATGCGGTAAGCAGAATTGCTACTTTATTTTTTAATCAAAAGTTATTCGGGTTCAAAAATTGCAATTTTTCGATTTTTTGAAAGTTCAACCGCGGTTATCTCGAATACTGTGCATTCTGCGAAAAAACTTGTAGGAATATTTTTTGCTTAAAATGACCCAAAAAATACAAAAAGATGTTTTGTTTTGCGAGAAATCGCTGTTATGTAATTCCTCAAGTTCTTTGTCTATAACAATCTTATCGACATCCGGATCAACTGTTACCCAAAAAATTCGTATTCTACGGGTCAAAATATATAAAAAAAAAACTTGGGTAAGTCCATCTGAATTAAGGAGGCCGTTGTACCCCCCCTGGCGACAGGACTAAAAGGTTTCATCTGTTATCCAGTGTTTCCGTTTCACAGGAGTATTTATCTTTGGATGATCAGTTGGTGTTGTTACACAATGTTTAAAAGTCTCCCATATTTCTTGTGATGTTCCGTTACGAATAGAGGGCATTATTTTATGTACTTCCTGGAGAAGTTCGTCCTGCTTTTTTTTAGTTCTACCTAATGATCTATCTGATTCTATCTATGATACAGGTGGTGACATTATAATTGATATATTATAGTATGAGAATAGAAAAATTATATTATTAAAAATATTGTAATAAAAAATTCTATCTATATATCTATAAGCGAGGTTCCTACAGCCTCTGCTACTTTTCGCATTTCGACCGCTATCTTTTTCTGTCCATCCATTCGTTTTCTTTGATGGCTTTATCTCTCATGATGTATTCTACATGTTCTTCCCAGGTAACTAAAGGCCTTTCCCTTCTTCTTCTTTGTTGTGGTATGCAATTTAAAGCTTTCTTTGGCCATTTATCTTCATTCATTCGTTTGACGTGACCATACCACACTAGTTGTCTCGTTTTAATTCTATCTACACTGAAATCTACAGTTTTTGTCCTCCTTCCTGATGCGATCTTTTATATACCACACGCTCTCCTTAGATAATATATTTCTACTACCTACTTCTATTCTCTTTTTATCTTTTTTGCGATCTGTCAAACTTCTGCTCCATAAGTCAAAATAGGCTCTACCAAGGTACGATAGATTGTTGTTTTTTGTCTTATCTCTTTAGACCATAGTAGAGAGCTTAGAATGTTTACCGCTATTTGGCCCTGCTGTGTTCTGTTTTCGATGTCTCTTTTGCCTTCTTTAGATAATATAGATTCAAATTATTTATATTCTTTAAATGTATTTGTGGTTCTAATTCCTAAATCTGGATCTTCTAATAAAGAATTAAGAATTAAATTCTAACACTTCTATAATATGTTACAATTGAGCAATTAGACCACCAGTTTCGGCAACTGGTTATGATAAATTCATCAATTTTAATGAACATACTTTTCATTTGTTTTTATTTTTGCAGTAAGAAATACACTGTTAATTATACAAAGAGAATATCATTAATCTGTCACATTAATTGCTTTAAAATACTACAATAATCATTTATAAAAATATCCGAAGTCTAAATACCAACATTTGAGGTGGCAACAGCGTAGTAGAAGCCATGAGGACATAAACTGAAATATACGGATTCCGCGACAACCTTAAAATGAATAAATATATATTTGGACGTCATCAAAACCGTTAAAGTGATTTTATATATACAGCAAGCGAACGTGGCGCGCCTGACGGCAACTGCCCCAAGTAATGTGTATATTATTATACAGATAACGTGTCTGAGGACATCCGGCCAATATTTTGTTCAGGCAGTGTAGGAAGTGGTACCTTTCACCTGCGATAAATTTTAGAGAAAATCCTCGTGGCAACCGTATATCGGAGTCCACGAAGACCTGGACGCCACGAGAGACTACAGTTTAACATGGGGGGACGTCATGAGATGCTAAAAATAAATATATATATATATGTATATATATATATATATATATATATATATATATATATATATTGTTGTGAAACAGATTATTGATATGATATAATATTTTTATATGTCATTTAATTTAATCAATGCATTAATAATAATCTAATTAATTTACCAGATCACATATCAATATGTTTTCAATCTCAGGGCTTTTTATAAAATTAATTACTTACATACGTGGCTTCTAAGTATTTCTTAATGGTTCCTAATCGGGATAGGAAAGAAAAGAGTAAAATAATAACACATATGGGTTACAATTGTAATCAAAATATTGTTTATTTTATTTAAATGGCAATCACTGCTTAATATTTGCTATATCTTATTATTCTTAAACATAACATTTATACATGGGAATCTTATTTCCTTTTGATTTCCAATTGAAAGTTTTTATTAACATTTAACTATTATGATTTATCAGCAACAATTCTATTTAAGTTTGATGAAGCTTTTCTGATATTATTGATTATGTTTTTTCAATTTTAAATGTGGTATTTACTACGAAAAACCCATACATTCATGTCCAAACAAATGAGACTGACCTTTTTCTGGTGCACTGAGAATGTCTTCACACAAGACCCGTTTCCTGCTATCCTTGGCTGCAATCAAAACCTCGTCCTGGCTTCCAGTAATGTTCTCCTCTGAAACTAGCTCGTATAGCTCTCGTTTCCTGCTTCTGTCGTGATGCTGTGTTCTACCTTTTTCGAAACTGCAATCAGCTACCGGGAACTCTTTGCTCAAGGAGGTTCTTTTACTCTCAACCTGGCCTACCTCTCGTTCTACGATAGATACTCCACACTCACGGAACTACACCGGCTTTCTCACTCTCCGTACACTACCGTCTACTACCCGACTTCACTTCTCGACAGCTCAAAACATTCTGATCTCTATTTGTCATTCATTCCCCTACTTTCTAAATATCCCTTCCAGATTCACAAATCAAAATTCCACCACCAACTCTCATTCGCAGTATTCCTCAAAACCAATTTTTAAACTTTCTAAATATGCTTAATGGATTTCAAAGAAAATAGTTAATTCCCATTCTAAAATTACTTTCTACTATATACAAATTTTAATGACCTATTCTCTATTTCCACTTAGTCTTATTTAGCATCGGCTAATGATCGATCCTTCCGCGAACAACGATAATGACCTATTAACGATTTCACTTGAGTCTTATTTAATCACTTCTTAAAATTAAATATAACAATTTGTTGTATACAGGTTGTTCTAAATTTATATGCCCGTGGTTGAGAAAATTGAAAATATTTTATATTAAATTGAATTTTGTCTATAATTATCAAATTTTAATTTTCATATCCAATAGAAATATAACAAATCCCCGCCTTGTATTCGATAAAATTTATTTGCATTTTTAAATAAATTTTCTCGAGGCAAAACCAACTCCCTGTATATTTCCTTACTTTAATCTACGTCTTATATCCTAACTTACTATCTACTTCATGTAATTCTGTCTTTTATTCGTGATATTTGTATACATCGTGAATATTATAAATTCCTCGGATCTTTTCCGAGTTCCTGTGCCTCAACTCATAACTATTTATCCCATTTTCATTATTCACGATATACGGGCCTTCGAAAACAGGCATCAATTTTGCGCAAATGCCCACAGGAAGATTTGATACTCGTAATGCCCTCACGAGTACTTTTTCACCCTTTTGGAAAGTCACTGGTCTTCTTTTTCTATTTTGTTCCTGTCTTTGGATATATTTTTCGTTGCTTCGCCGTAATCTTCTCTGTACGGTTTCAATCACCTGTTGATATTCTTTTGGCTCTTGGTCTTCCCATGGCCTTATCGGCAGTACACCCTTCATGATGTATTCTGGGGTCTCTTTTGTTACTGTGCTCGGAATTGTATTTAGATACCTTTCTATTTCCGCCATTTTCCTGTCCCAGTGGCGATGTTGACCATCTGTTGCAATGCGAAGAAATTTCGTCACTTCCTGTATGAATCGTTCCGAAGGATTACTCTGTGGATGCCTGATGCTGACAAAATTTGTCTCTATTGCTCGTTCTCGAAGTTGTCCCTTGAAACGATCATTTCGGAAATACGTTGCATTGTCCAGTAGAATCTTTTTTGGTGTTCCTACTATGGCTATAAAATTGTCGATTTTTCTTAATATTTCTTCCCCCTTTGTGGTGCGGCAACTATATAATTTTACGTATTTTGAAAACACATCCACCATTACCAGAATATGTTTGTTCCTTTTAGTGGTCATAATTAGATCGCTTAACATATCTATTGCTACAATGTCTAGTTTGTTTCGGGCTTCAATATTTTTGGCAACATTTTCGTTTTTGAAATTCCGACTCTTATATTTTTGACATACATCGCACTTCTGGGTAATTTCCTTTGCAATGCGGTAATCCTGTCGGCTTATGTAATTTTCCCTAAAAACGAGCCAAACTTTTCTGCTACCGATATGCCCATTGTCCTCATGTAATTTCTTTATTATCTTTTCGGCCAATGTCTGTGTCACTAAATATAGTTCCTTTCCGTCTATTCTCTTAAAATATATGTTATTTTCTGCTTCCGCTCTTCTTTTCTCTCTTTCCTCTAGGTCTTCCTGGTTTGTCCTTATCTCATTTAACGAATATATCCCTTCTTCTTGTATTAATCTATTTAGTCCCACCTGTAGAGTAATTGTTTCCTTTTTTCCGGTGTCCTCATCCCGTGTTAGAGCGTCGGCTATTATGTTGTCTTTTCCTTTTATATATCGGAACTCAAAATCATACTCCTGTAATAATAGAATGCCTCTATGTATTCTATTATTTACTAATCTATTCTTCATGATATGTACTAAAGCTGCATGGTCTGTTTCGATTGTGAATTTTGCTCCCAATAAGTAAAACCTCAATTTGTTTACGCAATATAGTACACTGGCAAACTCCAATTCTGTAACACTATATTTTCTCTCATGTGTTTTAGTCACTCGAGATATAAAACATATCGGTACTTCTTGGTCGTTTTGTATTTGAGACAGAACTCCTGCAAATTTTTGTATGGACGCATCAGTTCGGAGTATAAAAGGTAAATTGTAAATGGGGTGGTATATTTTCGTTCCTTTTGAGAATTCTCGTTTTAATGTTTCGAAAGCTTCCTCCTGTTCTTCTTTCCAATTCCATTTTATTCCTTTTTTAAGCAATTTTATCAGAGGGATTTCCTTTTGGCTCAAATCGGGAATCAGCTTTTTAAAATAATTTATCGTGCCAAGAAAACCTCTCAATGTTTTCAAATTCGTTGGTCTTGGGTATTCATCTATGAGCTTGACTCTGTCTTCGGCTAATCTTACTGTTTTGGTGTCCAATTGAAAACCCAAATAAATGACTTCTTTTTGAAAAAATTGACATTTTTCAATGTTTAATTTCAATCCCGCTGTGTCCAATTCTTTCAGAATTATCTCTATGTGTTCCAGATGACTCTGAGTATCTTGTGAAAAAATTAATAAATCATCGATATAATGAACTATGAAATCTTCATGGCGATTCAAAATGGTATGTAGAGCTCGGACGAGTGCAGCACAAGCACTCTGCAATCCAAATGGCACTACCTTAAACCGGTAGACAATACCATCAATAGAAAAAGCGGTGTAGTTTCTACACTTTTCAGCTAACGGTATCAACCAAAAACTGTGTTTTAAGTCAATTTTCGAAAATATGTGTGACCCGGTGATTCTTCCAAAAATGGCCTCGATGTTTAGAGGTGATTCATATTGTGATACAGTGTGCTGGTTGATATTCCTGGCATCTAAACATAATCTCAATTCTCCATTGCTTTTCTTTACTATCACAATCGGGTTAACATACGGTGAATCACATCTTTCGATGATTTGATCTTCCAACATTTTATTTATTTCTTCTTTCACCTCTTGTCGATACTTGTATGGAATCGGGTAAGTCTTTGATCGAAAATTTCCCAAGTTTTTCACCTCAAATGAATGTTCGTACTTTTTAGCCACTCTGTTTTCCTCATTGATCAAATTTTCGTAGTTTCTTAACATCAACCGCAATTCTTTTTCTTTCCCTTCTCCACATATCAATTTTCTGTCTTTTTTTTCAGATTCTTCACACATGTTTACCGTGCATTCCGCATCCTCGTTTGCATATACCTCCTCTTCAAATACCACTGTTTCAATCATATTCTTTTCACTTTCATTTTTTAGCTTTATTTCTTCTTCTCCTGAGCTCGTCTCTTCTTTTGAGGAATCCCAGGTTTCCTTTGTTTCTGATACTCTTAAATTTTCTTCTTCTGGGCTCAACTCTTCTTTTGAGGAGCCACAGGTTTCATTTTCTTTTATCCTTTTCTGACTTTTTCTCCCTTTTCTTCTTTGTCCTTGCTTCGTTGCCAAATTCATTTCCACTGTTTGTTCTTTACCTGATTCGTCCGTATTTTGTTTCTCCTGTTCCTTGTCCTGTTCCTTTTCTTTTTCTTCTGTTAGTTTCATCGTATTATTTTTAAAATCTATCACTACATGTTTTTCTGCCAATTCGTCAACTCCTACTATCATGTCATGTGACATATTTGGCATTATTACACATTGTAGTGCATACATATTCTTACCCAGTCGTACCATTACTCGTATGCCTTCATTTATAGTTGCCAATGTCCGTTTGTTTGCGCCCACTAAATTTACCCTAGGTATTTTGTAAATTAAATTTGTTAAGTTAACTTCTTCTATTAGTTTTCTGTTGACCAATGTTATTTCCGATCCAGTATCTATCATAATTTTAATTGGTGTCTCGTTGATAAATCCATCCACAAATTTTAAATTAATTCCATTTTTCTTTTCGTTGTTTCCTGCCAATTTAATAAACTCCTTGGGGTGACAAAAGATTCCTGTTTGTTTTTTTGTTTTTAGTGAGCGCCGTCGTGAAAAAACGTCGGTTGCTCATTGTTGTTTATATTTTCGTCATAATTTCTCTCTCCGTCATATTCTTCTGTCTGGGTATTATTTACCTCTCTTCTATTTTCTCTTGGTCTGTCGGATCTGTTTCGGTTTTCTCGATATCCCTGTTCATTTTGTCTACCATTATTTCTGTTTTCTTGATTTGAGCGTGTGGTGTTTCTATTCTGGTATTCTCGATTTCTATCCTCATTCCATTGCCTATTTCTTTGTTCATAATTTCCTCTTCCGTTGTCTCTATTTTCGTTTTCCCTTCTGGGATTAAAATCTCGTCTTGTATAGTCCCTCCTATTTTGATTTCTATCTCTGTAATCTTGTGTTTCTCGGGGCCTGTAATCTTCTCGCGACTTTCTTGATTTTCTTTCTCTTAGACGTGATTCTCTTATTTGTAGGAATTGGCATAAACTATCTATGTCTTTGTAGTTTTGCAATGTGATATGGTCTTCCAGCGTTTCCTCGAAATGTCTTGCAATCAGTTTGACTAATTGTTCCGATGAGTAATTATATTGTAAATGTTTTGCATTATTGTAAATTTGCAAAGCATATGTCCTTTCTGATACACCCATCCTATCATTGTATTTCCCATTTTGCAATTCCTTGTTAATTTCCAATTGTTGGACCTTTCCCCAGAAATAATTCAAAAATTTTTGTTCAAATTGTTGCCAATTGCCGAATTCTTCTTCTTTACTATCGAACCATAGGCTTGCTTCATATTTGAGATGGTTTCTGATAGTTTCTTTTGCTGTTTCGAAATTTCCGATGTGTTGTATTTTCTTTTTCAGGCTATTTATGAACGGCACTGGGTGTAATCTTCTTACATCCCCGCCAAACCTTATCTTCACGTCATCTGTGCTATGTATAACCATTTCTCTTCTTTCTCCGACATTTTGTTGAGTATTGATTTCCGCAATCTTTCTTTCCACTTCTTCTATGTCTGCTTGAATAGCGTTTTGCAACTTGTTTTCCAAACTTTCCATTTCTTTTTTCTGGCAATTCGTTATCTCCTTTATTTTATTTTGAATTTTCATTTCTTGTTCTTTCATCTCGTTTTTCATTGTTGTCAAACATCCTTTTACTTCCTTTTCATACTTTCCTATGCGTTCCTCCATTTTCTTGTTGTTCTCTTCTATTGCTTGTTTCATTTTTTTTGTGTTTCATCCATTTTTTGATCCAATTTTTGTTGTGTTTCATCCATTTTTTGTTGTGTTTCATCCATTTTCTTTGATGTTTCTTCCTGATTTTTATCCATTGTCCTTTTCGCTTCATCCATTGCTAGTTTTGTTTCCTCCTGATTTTTATCCATTGTCCTTTTTGCTTCATCCATTGCTAGTTTTGTTTCTCTTTGATTGTCATCCAGTTTTTGTGACTGGAGTTGCATCAGTTGTAATAGTTTATCTATTCCTGATAATTCTTTCTGTTCTGATGCCATGATTGTCGTGTCTAAAATATCTTCTTGGTCTGAATGTTCTTTTTGTTTTTTGTTGTCCTTGCTTTGGCTTCTTGTCACAGACATTTGTTTTCAAGAAGTACTGTCCCCGCCAAATATGAAATTTTACTAGTATGTTACCAAGACGACTTTTTCTCACCCAAATATTATAAATTGTCAATAAATATATCAAATGTAATATCGTAAAAATAAAATATTAAATAAGTTATGTAAATTTTGTACCTAAAGAGATCTAAAATTTTATGTTATCAAATGTAAGTATCTCACTTTTTACCACAGGCATATAAATTTTCAAATACCGGCTTTACTCTTTCTATCCTTCAAATTTGCCACTAGAAATACTTTACAATGCCCTCCACGTTGGACGACAGTTGTTGTGAAACAGATTATTGATATGATATAATATTTTTATATGTCATTTAATTTAATCAATGCATTAATAATAATCTAATTAATTTACCAGATCACATATCAATATGTTTTCAATCTCAGGGCTTTTTATAAAATTAATTACTTACATACGTGGCTTCTAAGTATTTCTTAATGGTTCCTAATCGGGATAGGAAAGAAAAGAGTAAAATAATAACACATATGGGTTACAATTGTAATCAAAATATTGTTTATTTTATTTAAATGGCAATCACTGCTTAATATTTGCTATATCTTATTATTCTTAAACATAACATTTATACATGGGAATCTTATTTCCTTTTGATTTCCAATTGAAAGTTTTTATTAACATTTAACTATTATGATTTATCAGCAACAATTCTATTTAAGTTTGATGAAGCTTTTCTGATATTATTGATTATGTTTTTTCAATTTTAAATGTGGTATTTACTACGAAAAACCCATACATTCATGTCCAAACAAATGAGACTGACCTTTTTCTGGTGCACTGAGAATGTCTTCACACAAGACTCGTTTCCTGCTATCCTTGGCTGCAATCAAAACCTCGTCCTGGCTTCCAGTAATGTTCTCCTCTGAAACTAGCTCGTATAGCTCTCGTTTCCTGCTTCTGTCGTGATGCTGTGTTCTACCTTTTTCGAAACTGCAATCAGCTACCGGGAACTCTTTGCTCAAGGAGGTTCTTTTACTCTCAACCTGGCCTACCTCTCGTTCTACGATAGATACTCCACACTCACGGAACTACACCGGCTTTCTCACTCTCCGTACACTACCGTCTACTACCCGACTTCACTTCTCGACAGCTCAAAACATTCTGATCTCTATTTGTCATTCATTCCCCTACTTTCTAAATATCCCTTCCAGATTCACAAATCAAAATTCCACCACCAACTCTCATTCGCAGTATTCCTCAAAACCAATTTTTAAACTTTCTAAATATGCTTAATGGATTTCAAAGAAAATAGTTAATTCCCATTCTAAAATTACTTTCTACTATATACAAATTTTAATGACCTATTCTCTATTTCCACTTAGTCTTATTTAGCATCGGCTAATGATCGATCCTTCCGCGAACAACGATAATGACCTATTAACGATTTCACTTGAGTCTTATTTAATCACTTCTTAAAATTAAATATAACAATTTGTTGTATACAGGTTGTTCTAAATTTATATGCCCGTGGTTGAGAAAATTGAAAATATTTTATATTAAATTGAATTTTGTCTATAATTATCAAATTTTAATTTTCATATCCAATAGAAATATAACAACATATATATATATATATATATATATATATATATATATATATATATATATATATATATATATATATATATATATATATATATATATATATATATATATATATATATATTGCGTGAACTACTATCAAAAGATAATATCTCAGTAGCCGGACAGTTTCAATGGTTTTTTCACCTTGTCGGACACATTAAAAGTCTACTGTAGGTAGGTACTAGCGAGAGACAATAATAAATATGTACTCGAGTGTATACGAACGAGTGAGATAGTGAGTTAAGTCTACTGCAATCTTTTACTGCGCATCATCACCCGTATTATTTATATTTTTATACTACATATTATTATACAGAGTGTCCCAAAAGTAGCGAATATTTTGCGAAATGATCATTCGATCGAAAAACTGAAAAATTATTCTTCAATGTTTTTCAAAAGTCCATCCAATGATACCAAAGACGTCCCCCCACTCCACCCTCTGGAAATGGGGTGGGGGTAAATTTAAAATCTTAAATAGGGACCCCCGTTTTTTATTGCAGATTGGGATTGCTGATGAAAATATAAGGAATAATTATTATTCGAGACATTTTTTATAATTGTAGATAGATGGCGCTGTAATGCAAAGCAAAAATGGGAAATCTCCAGGCCCTGACCAAATACCATCAGACTGGCTCAAACTTCTGGACGACGATAATGTCTCACAACTAACAAACATTTATAACCATATATACGAGACTGGAATGATGCCACAGATATGGTTAGAGTCTACATTTATTCCTTCTTCTTAACGTGCCCTATCAAGTCCCCTTGACCTTGGCGATTAACATGGCGAAACTGTCTCTGTCTCGAGCTATTCTAAATAGGTGTTCTGCTTTCTTTATTCCTGTCCACTCCCGGATATTCTTCAACCAAGAGGCCTGCTTTCTACCAATTCCTCTGCGTCCTTCGATTTTACCCATCATAATAAGTTGAAGAATATTATACCGGTCTCCCCTTACTACGTGTCCAAAATAGGCCATATTTCTATATTTGATGTTATCAAGCAGCTCGCGGGTAGCATTTGCTCTTTTAAGGACTGCCACATTTGTCAGCATAGCCGTCCATGGTATTTTTAGAATACGTCTGTGCAGCCACATTTCAAAGGCCTCCAAACGGTTAATGGTGGATATTTTTAATGTCCATGCTTCGACACCATACAAGAGGACTGACCAAATGTAGCATTTAATCGTGCGCTTTCGAAGTTGAAGTTGCAAGGTATCATTACAGAAGAATGACCTCATTTTTAAAAATGTCGTGCGGGCTATCTCGATTCTACATTTTATCTCTTTATCTGGATCTAGTTGTTCAGTAATATGGCAACCAAGATATTTAAAACTGGGTACTCTTTGAATCATATGACCATCAACATATAACCGTAAATCTTGATGGGCCAAACGGCTAAATACCATGTATTTTGTTTTTGAACAGTTTATATTTAGGCCAAACTCTCGTCCCACTCTGTCAATGGCATTTAAAAGGTGTTGTAATCCATTCATATCATCACTTAAAATAACTGTATCGTCTGCATATCTGATTGTATTTATCAGAATTCCATTAACCTTCACACCCCATTCCAAATTATGCAGCGCTTCCTTAAATATTCTATCTGAATACAAATTGAACAACAGTGGGGACAGTATACAACCCTGTCTGACGCCTCTTTGTATTTTGCATATTTCTGTTGATTTTCCATTTATGCAAGCTGTCGCTGTTTGACGCCAGTATAATTTTTCTATGATTCGTACATCTTGACTATCAACTCCTTTATCCTTTAGTGTTTTAATTAATTTGTGATGTTGTACTCGATCAAAGGCTTTCTCATAGTCAATAAATACAGCAAAGACGTCTTTCCTTTGATCTCGGCATTTCTGCAATAACACATTTAGTGCAAAGAGTGCGTTCCGGGTTCCCAGTCCATTTCTGAAGCCAAATTGTGTTTCATCCTGGTCTTCTTCACATTTATCTCTGATTCTACTGTGGATGACACGTAGAAAGATTTTCAAGGTGTGGCTCATAAGGCTTATCATTCTATAGTCGCTACAGTTTTTCGGACGTTGTTTTTTGGTAGGGTTATGAATTCGGACTTTAACCAATCTTCAGGGATATCACCAGTCGAATAAACATCATTGAAAAGTTTAACTAGTATTCCAATGTTTTCCTCATTTATGAGCTTCAACATTTCTGTAGGTATGTTGTCGGGACCAACGGCTTTCTTGTTTTTTGCCAATTTTATAGCATGTTGTATTTCTGATTTTAGTATTTCTGGTCCTTCACCTTCATCTAAACTGTCCAGTTCTTCGGGTCTATCATCATTATACAGTTCATTTATATAATTATACCAGGTAGTTCGGATTTCGTGTTCGTCTATTATCATTTTTCCCGACGAATCGGTTATAGTATGTGGAGTTTTCTTATAATAAAGACCAGCTACTTCTCTAACTTTTTAAACATATTAAACGTATCATGTTTTTCATTCAACTTCTCTAATTCCTTGCATTTATCCTCCATCCATTTTTCTTTAGCTACCTTTATTTTTTGTTTAATTCGTTTTTGTTTTTCTTTGTATTCTGTTTTGTTATCTTTCAGTTTTCTTCTCTGCTCCATCAATTCCAGGGTTTCATCAGTCATCCATTGTTGTTTTTTGTGCCTCTGCATCGTTGTCGTATATTTTTCCATTA
This sequence comes from Diabrotica virgifera virgifera, assembly GCF_917563875.1. Classification (NCBI taxonomy): domain Eukaryota; kingdom Metazoa; phylum Arthropoda; class Insecta; order Coleoptera; family Chrysomelidae; genus Diabrotica; species Diabrotica virgifera. Next base: position 105,592,460 of record NC_065447.1, read on the forward strand.
CTTTCCAGGTAAGATCTTTAAACGTGTTCCATATTTGTGTATTGTTTTCATTTGTTGAATTCTTTAGCTGATTATTTGCGTTTTGTTGGATGCTGATATATGTAATTTTGGTGTTTTGGGGTTTTCTTCGACTTTTTTGAGCTTCACTTGGATGTCAGCTATTAGAGGGTTATGGTCTGAACCGATATCTGCACCAGGATATGTCGTTGATCTCTTGACACCATTCTTAAATCTCTTGTTTACTAGAATATAATCTATCTGATTTCTAATTATATGAAGCGAGTTATCTCCTGGTCCCTTCCATGTATATAATCTTCTTTTGTGTAATTTGAACCATGTATTTGCGATTATCATGTCATGTTCTTGACAGAACTGGTATAATCTATCGCCTCTTTCATTGCTCTCCCCTAGTCCATATCCACCTATCAGGTCAGATCTTCGTCCTTGACGAAATTCAACATTTATTCCACTCCCAAAAAGCCTAATACATCATCATGAAAAGACTTTAGACTAATTAGTCTCATGAGCCACTCTCTCAAGCTACTTCCTAAGAGAATTATTAATAGAATCAAGCAGAAATATGAAGAGACAATGGGAAACTAACAATTCGGTTTCAGAGAAGGATTGGGAACAAGGGAAGCTTTGTTCTCAATGTTAACATTATTTCAACGATCATGGGAAGTACAGAAACCAATTTACGTCTGCTTTATAGACTTTGAGAAGGCGTTCGATAGAGTTCAACATGATAGGTTGTTTGAATATCTAGAAATGATTGGAATAGATGATAAAGATCTGAGACTTTTACCACATCTATATTGGAATCAAGAAGCTTCTATTCTGGTAGACGGAAAAGAAACAGACAAAATTTGCATTCAAAGAGGTGTCAGACAGGGTTGTGTGTTATCCCCAACTTTGTTTAACGTATACTCAGAAATAATTTTTAATGAAGCCTTGGAAGGACACTGTGGAGTTAGAATCGGGGGAGAAACTATTAACAACATCAGATATGCAGAGGACACCGCGATCATGGCTGAAAATATCGAAGATCTTCAATTCCTTATAGATCAAGTCACTAAATAATGCTCCAATAACGGACTTAACATAAATGCAACAAAGACAAAGTTACTTGTGGTTAGTAAACAAGACGTCGGCCCTATTCAACTAATTTTCAGTGATGAATCAATAGCAAAAGTTAACCATTTTAAATACCTAGGATGTTGGATAAACGAGACGCTAAATCCGGATGAAGAAATTAAAACTCCTATAGAATTTGCAAGAGGAGCATTTATGAAACTTAGATCTATTCTGAGCAACTCTCAGCTGAACTTACAACTAAGAATCAAGTTCCTAAAATGTTATACGTATCTTGTATTACTATATGGATGTGAAACCTGGATCATGAAGGTTAACATGATGAACAAATTAGAAGCCTTTGAGATGTGGTCGTATCATAGAATGCTCAGAATATCTTGGGTTCAACGCATTTCAACCAGAGAAGTCTTAAACAGAGTAGGTCAAGGCGAAGGTGACTTAATGAAGATGATAAAAAAGAGAAAACTTGAATATCTGGGGCATATAATGAGAGGTAGCAGATACGGGATGCTGCAGTTAATACTCAATGGAAAGATCGACGGAAAAAGCGGAATTGGTCGAAAGAAATATTCATGGCTCCGAAATCTTCGTCAATGGACTGGCTTATCAGCAGATCAATTATTACATGCCGCACAAGATCGAGAAAGATATCGGCAAATTGTTATGGAAGCTACTCACGCCTAAAAATTTGGGCACGGTACTTAAAGAAGAAGGCGCTGTAATTAGAAATATACGATTTATTACCGCCATTTTTCAACAAATCCAAAAAATGTCTTGAATACATGTTAATTACTTTTTATGAGGTATTCAAATCTACAATAAACAATATGGGTTCCTATTTAAGATTTTAAAGTTACCCCCATCCCCACCACCAGGGTGTGAAAGGGAGTGTCGTGTTTGGTGTCATTCTAGAGATTTTTAAAAAGTATTGAAGACGTATTTGTCAGTTTTTTCATCGGATGTTCATTTCGCGAAATATTCAACCGTCCCCCTACTTTTGGTACACCCTGTATAATAATAAATATATCTAATGTATAAATATAAATAATACTAAAGATCGCAGTAGACGGAACTTACTCTCTCACTCGTTCGTATACTGTCGAGTACAATATAGTGTCTCGCGCTCGTACCTACAGTAGACTTTCAACAAGAATAAAAACCCGCTAAACGCCGTAAAAATGAGTAGCGCATACAATATTCCAGCTACAAAAGATCTGATATGAATATTACGTGGCCCGAAAATGTATTTTCATTTTGATGCAAAACAAAATTCTAGTTTTATTTTAAAAGATTTTTCCATAATATTTGCTAAATTTGAAGTAAACGCGCCACAAAAGAGTAACTTTGATAGAGTTTGAATTTTGAAACTTTTTGTGGCGCGTTTACTTCAAATTTAGCAAATATTATGGAAAAATCTTTTAAATTAAAACTATAATTTTGTTTTGCATCAAAATGAAAATACATTTTCGCGCCACGTAATATTCATATCAGATCTTTTGTAGCTGGAATATTGTATGGCGTATGGCTCATTTTTACGGCGTTTAGCGGTTTTTTATTCTTGTATCAGGAGTTTTTCAAAGTTATTTATAAATTAAATATATGAAGTTGAATGCAATGTTTCTCGATTACACGTTAAGTTTTATAAATGGTCGCCTTTGTCGCATTACCTCCCAAATGATCTAGTGTCCATCGAATGTACACTAGATTGTTTTTCTATTCGAAATAGATTGAAAAACATATTAGGATGGCCGGTTAATAAACTCGGAATGACCGTTGCCAGATCAAATTTAGCGTCGTAACCACTGCAACTACATAAACGGAATAAACTTTAATTGGATTATACTTTTATAGCTTAATAACTTCTAAACGGCTTAACCGATTTTGATCCCTAAACGTGAGTTTGAAACATACTGACAAGGAATATCTGATGCATTGAAGGTCAAGTAAGATAACTGAAGCTATGACAGGAATTATTGAGCTTGAAAAACCGTTTTTCTCATAGATAATAGATTTGATCATATTTATGAAGCCTATAACTTAGAAATTCGAATTTTTCCGAATATGAGGTATACACCGTTAGATTTGTTTGGAGTCTTTCTACAAATGCTCAGTTATTGGCGCAATTCGTAGGTTGAAATATTGAGTAATTGTCGAAAAACCAAAATTTTCAAAGTTTAATTTTTCAGTTTTTCGGCTACACTGAGCCTAGTATATAATATCTGATCCTGACGGCTTACACACCATTTGAAAGCTTAACTCATCGCTATTGATTTGGTGTATTGGAGTTTCTCCTGTCTCTTGTTGAACCGAAGATATATACCCCCAAAAATATGCCGTTTTGTACCTACCAAGTCCTATAGCTGGCTTATGGGTGGTCAAAAGTCACAAATTCACCGGTTCTGAATCGGCCCTGACCCCCTCTTCAAACAGAAAAAAAATTCAGATCGGTTTAACTTTTCCACACACATACATACATAGGTACATACATAGGTACATACATATCCACAAACATTTTCCCTTTTTTAAATAGAAATTGAGTCATATTTTCAGCTCGGTAACTTTTGAATGGTATAACCGATTTTCAAAATTAAATATGCGTTGGAAAGGTAATGATCAGTACTATTAGAGGTCGCAAAGGTCGACTTCAACTTTCGAAATTTTTGGGAGTTTTGGGGACGAGAACGAACAACAGACCCTAAATAAGAAGGGACGTAAAATCCACACCCTTGGACCAAAATGGATTGTTGACATATGAATGGGGTTAGTCTTTTCCTGAACTTTAAGATGGGAGCTGGGCCCCATTTTCAATTCAGTCAGATTTAGAAAATCGAAAATTTCGTGTATATAATTAATGTCGCCTGTAGGGGGGTGTAGTTGTGCGCCACTGGCGAGAACTGTCGTTCTCTGGTAATAAGTTTTTAACGTACACCATACAAAAAAACACCGCTAACCTACATTATTATGCTTTCAATTGGATTTTTCCATTTTTTTAATTTATTGGTTTTTTAACCTTAAAAATTTTTTCGCATCTCTCTCTCTTCTGAAGAAAAGGCATGTTTTATCAAACTACAAAAATTCGTTATTCGCTTTTAACCCCAGCTTTTTAAAAACTAATTGTTTTAAGCATATCTAACTTCTGTAATCTATTAAAAATACATAAATAAAAATACGGAATAAAGTCGATGACTAATTTTAATTAGGGTGTTCATTAGGGGGTTGTTTCCGATAACTTTTTGACTGCAAAATAGGAACTGGCATTCTTTTTATTATAAGTCACTTAATTTTTAAGCTACATACTTTATTTTTGAAGATAGATCTTTTTAAACATTTAAAATTAGTTTCTATAAGTTATCCTCGAAAAATGCGTAGTTTTTATGTCTTTTGACTTTGAAACTACATATAATATTTAGTATTTGACGAAGAAAAGCTAACATATTTTATAATGAAGTACAGCTCGATTACTATTGGTCTTAACGAAAATTAAAAAAAAAACTTTGTTTCTTTTTTAAAAGGTATATATTCGTTAAGTAAAGTTGTTTTGGTAAAGCAAAAACTTTTTAAGTTATTAGCAGAAAACTGATAAATAACATTGATTTTTTCGATATGAAACTAACACTTTCGATAACCAATAAATCGAAAACAATTAATTTTATCAAAAAAATGAATAAAACATTTTTTGCTCACAATTAATCTTTTTACCAATATTTGCGGTCAAAATATAACAAAAAATTTCCACCTTCAAGATGAAGTGGTAACCACCCCTTCATAAAAGCGTCTTTCGGCATCATATAGATTTTGATCCTTGGACTTTCCACTATATTATATAGTTATTGTCAAATTTTCAAGCAAATCGATCCATTCTGTAAAAATTGCGAAGTGAAAAGTTTCAGTTCCTGGACTAATTATAAATTTGGAGCTCTATAAATTTTGAACGGCTTAACTGATTTTGATCAATAAACATCAGTTTGAAACGTATTGACAAGTAGTATCTGATGCATCCAAGATTAAGTATGGTAACTGAACGTATTACAGGAATTATTGAGCTTGAAAACCGTTTTCCCCATAAGAAATAGATTAAATCATACTTTTGAAGCCTATAACTTAAAAATTCGAATTTTTCCCGATATGAGGTATACACCGTTAGATGCGTCTAGAGACCTTCTACAAACGCTCAGTTATTGGCGCAATTCGTAGGTTGAAATTTTTAGTAATTGTCGAAAAACCAATATTTTCAAAGTTTAATTTTTTAGTGTTTCGGCTATGGCTATGGTGAGCAGTGCATATATCTCAGCTTGATAGCTTAGGCACCGTTTGAAAGTTTAACTCAACCCTATTGATTTGGTTTATTTGCTATTTTCCTGTCTCTCCTTGAACCCAAGATATATACGCCCAAAAAATATGCTATTTTGTATCTACCTAGCCCTCTAGCTGGCTTACGGGTAGTCAGAAGTCAAAAATAACACAGGTTCTGAATCGGCCCTCACACCCGCTTGAAACACAGAAAAAAAATTCAGATCGGTGTAACTTTTACATACAAACATACATAGTACAAACATATCCACAAACATTTTCCTCTTTTTAAATAGAAATTGAGTCATATTTCTGAGCTCGGTAACTTTTGAATGGTATAACCGATTTTCAAAATTAGACATCCGTTGGAAAGGTAATGATCAGTACTATCAGAAGCCGTAAAGGTCGGACTTAAATTTTTGAAATTTTTGGGAGTTTTGGGGCCGAGAACGAAAAACAGACCCTAAATGGGAAGGGCGTAAAATCCACACCCTTGGACCAAAATGGAGTATTGACATATGGATGGGTGAGTTTTTTTCTAAAGTTTAAGATGGGATTTGGTCCAATTTTCAATTCAGTAAGATTTAGAAAATCGAAAATTTCGTGTACATATAGTGTCGCTCGTAGGTGTATTGTTGTTGGGGTAGTGAGCCACTGACGAGAACTGCCGTTCTCTGGTAATGTGTCCGGCAAGGTAAAAAAACATGGAAACTGTCCGGCTACTGAAAAATTATCTTTAGAAATTATAGTAGTCTAAGTAACATACATAAAATTCAGCTTTAAAAAGATACGTACCATACAACAGTGATCCGCACTCGGTGTAGCTGCTCAAATGGATACAACATGCGCTCCCCTATATAAACAGCAAATCGGTTGAATCGAAGAGGGTGGGCGCCGAGCAGCGATCACCAACATATCCACTATGTGTAGCTGCTACACCGTGTGCGGATTACCCTTGTATGGATACGTACCTTTACACTTTAACCTTCGGATGACCAAGAAGGGTAAATGTTGACCCCAATTTATGTTTTTATTTAATAAATTCAGAAGTATTTTCCATTTTAAACTCATTGTTTTTTTACTTGACTTTAATATCATTTTAGATACCGTCATATTTTGTAATAAAAAAAAATTCCCTATATTTTCCGAAAAAAAAATATTTTCTGAATTTGGGGTCAAAGACGAACTCCACTGGCCTTGTATTTTTGTTACACCCTGTATATGTGTAGGTAATCGTTTACGCATATACAGATAATATCGTAGATAATAATGTTTGTCATAATTGTCAAAATCAAACTTTTCAAAATCGTTTAAAATAATTATATTTTTTCTATTTATATCTTATTTATACATATTTTTATACATTCAAAGAGGGTGTAATGCTAGTTCGCGTCCGCAGGTAATACTGCACGTGCACCCTGCATCCTGCTCCCTATTTTGGAATAATTATTAAAGATGACACAGTTATTGAATGGAGTTTCCAAAGAAGAATTTACAAAAGAAATTGGACCCAATGTAAGAGTTTGCCAATTAAATATAGAAGGTATAAGTAGAGCCAAATGTCAAATTCTACACAAACTATTAAAAGATAACGGTATTGATCTGGTCGCATTACAAGAAACGCATACAGAAAACGAATTTCAATTGAGTTCAAGAGGAAAAATCCCCGGCTATGATCTACTGGGTGCTACCTACGACAGAGCCTACGGTGTAGCAACTTACGTACGTACAGACATAGAAAATGCAGCCTTGATTTCTACTTCTACCAAGAACAACATCCACGGGGCAACTGTGAAATGTGATCTTTATTTTTATACAAAAACTGTGATAGAGCCATACGCTAAATAATAAATCCACTGGCCTTCCATGTTCCAATTTTATATTAAGTAAATACCGTCTATTATGTGGAATTGAATGTATGAAACAGTCCAATATTGAAAAAAAAATGTTTGTTAAACCTGTGGCGACGTAAATTAGTGTATATTTTAAAATTTCTTTACTTCTATGTTCAAAATGATGATTCCTGTTTTTGTTAAGTTGTATCATTTATTTATAACTTAATTTTTTGTCAATTGTCATTTTTGATTGAGGGTTATTTTTGACCCACGTTGGTCATCCGTGTGAAGAAAGCTTGGTCATCGGAAAGTTAAGGAAAGTAATATAACATTTTACACACTTTTGCCACCTGTTACCTGCTCAAGTATCCACGAACCAAAGTCCGTTGTCGCTGATCGTTTTTACCTGTGTTGGGGATATGCGCAGAGAAACTTTCAGCTTTTATTAAATATAGAATGCCCAGCGGCCACGGGCTCTTGGGCTAATCGGTATTGATAAATATACAGGTTGAGTTATCACTCAACGCCATTATATTATAAGATGTGCTGTGCATTTAGACCAGAGGCGTAGTTGATCCAATTTTTCTTCGGAATCTGATACTTTTTTCACGTATTTTTGTGGTTAAAGTCAACTTGGTACGCGTACACAAAAATTCCTGTTACGCAAATACAAAAAATTTCTGTTTTCCGGTTTGGAAATCAGTTTGGTATAATTTTTTTTTAATTTTTATTTTTGTTAAATAGATATATAAGCATAACGATAAACAATGAAATTATTTATATTCTAGTAGATTTATTTATAATAATTAAAATGAATATTATAAATAATTTATTATTTCATTATAATAAAATTACTGTTTGACTATAATTAGTTAAATTTAATGTTATTCAGAGATCGCATAGAAAAGTTCATACAAAATGGGGAATAATATATTTCAAAAACAATAAAAATTTCCTGCTTAATAAAAACTAATAAAAAATTTTAAACAAATTTGCTAATTACCTAGAAATTTTTTGTATTTTTTTTAAACGCCAAAACATATTTTTAATATTAGAAGCCGTAATGTTTTCATATAACTTTTTCTGGGGGTGGGTTTTGACAAATCGACATATTTCCCTTATTTCACATCATGTTATTATTTTAAAATTAATCAGAACTTCTTTCTTAGGAAAATAAGATATAAACCCACAATATCTTCTACTTAAAAACAAAATTAAAGATTCTTTATTGTATTCACAAAATTAAGATATTGGTGTTTCTGAATCTGCTAATAGTCCATGTGGTGAGACCGCTCCCGTCTGGAAAAATTTCTGATTCCGTTTGTTTGTGGATTCCTATTGAAAAATATCCCCTTTAAACAAATCTGAAGGGTGCCGGGCGGAATTTTTGGGCAGAAATTGTTTAAACAATTTTTTTAATCGAATACGAAAAATCACATTTTTTGCTCCGGAACATATATTTTTAAGTTTTGTGGGTCATTCTAAATAAGAAAGGTATCTTGTAAATTTTCTTATAAATTGATAGTTTTCGAGTTATAAACGATTTAAAATCTGAAAAATGCGAAAATACGCATTTTCGAGCCCTAAAACTCATATTTAAATTAGTATTTTTAAGGTTGTCACATATTTAAATTGAAGATTAAACATTCAGCTTCAAGATTCTGAAGAGTGATCGCGTCTAACCTTAATTCATACCGTTGTTTTTTTAATTGTTAAATATGAGTGTTTATCCGATTTTTGCCGGTGCGGCGAACTCTATTTCAAAAATCTCCTATTTTCCCCCGAGAAATATTTTTTCTAAATTATTTGGGATATTCTAAATAAAATAAGTTTTTTGACATTTTTCTCAAAAGTTAATAGTTTTAAGGTTATAAGCGATTTAAAATCCGAAAAATGCAAAAAAAAACGCATTTTGTTTAAAGGGGACATTTTTCAATAGGAATCCACAAACAAACCGAATCAGAAATTTTTCCAGACGGTAGCGGTCTCACCACATGGACTATAAGAAAAAAAATTATAAAACTTTATAAGATGCTTTAAAATGCTATAAAATGCTTTATAAGATAATATTTAAAAGGCTGTAACAAAAATTATAAACGAATTTAACAGTGGCTAAACAACCCGTATATACTGTAAATAATAAAAGATTCCTTATTTTTTAATGGTACTTTTGAGTTGAGCAAAGCTGATAAATTATTAACGACAAACTTTTAACAAGCTTTATGCCCGATTGGATATACGTTCTCACGTAAAAAATCGTCTTTTTGTATATTTAATTTCGTAGAAACTTTTAAAAAATGATTCGAATACGGTATTTCGATGTAGATTGTGCTCTGTATAACCCGAAAAAACTCATTTTAATGCGTAAAGCGTTTATCGAAGCCTTAGGGCTGCTTTGGCGGACCCGGGAAAAGTTCCGCTCCCAATTTCACTCAATAAATACATTTTTTTGTCACTTCTACTTAGCGAAAAATCAACTTGGAAGAGGGTAAATATCGACCTTGTAAAAATTATTATTTTCTTTAGGCCCACTTCGTTGAATGAATATCAAATACCTAAGTCTTAAACATAAAGGCACACAAAAGTAGCAATTTTTTACAAACAGCTGAACAATACCTTTTAATATGCAAAGCCAATTCTTTATTTAAACAAAACAAATAGAAAAAAAAAAACACACGGGGAAATAACCTATATAATGCGATACTCAAACCGTGTTAACACAATATTATGTACTTACATACTTAACCGTGATTTTACACAGCATATTTTGTTTGCCGTTTATCACATCCCAATCGCAATTTCTTATTGTCGTATATAATACATCTTCCTAAGTGAGGTCTCTTTGTTTGAACACTGTTGTTTTTAACACGTTGACGGACAGTGCCTCAAATGTATAAGCAAGTGTTTTGACACTATATGTATTTTGCAAATTAGAATAGGAAAAAATGCAACGTCTATAGAAGTTGTGTCACATTACATCAAAGGAACTTAGACGTCTACAGAAGTTATGTCCGTCAACGTAAACAACAATAATAATCAATTATAGTGTAACCCACAATTTTTTTTCGTTCCACTATGATCTACGACTAAGACGTCCTCCTAGACAAAGTCCTCACGATATTAGATAGAAAAAACCATTTTAACCCGGGAGAAGTCTCGCGATTCGATTAAATCTGACAATATGATTTTAACCTTGTTTTTCCCAATGTATCTCACAAGATAATCTCGCTACTCGCTACTCGCGTGCTCCTAGATAATATTAAATGTAGAAAGATGGCATATTTTGGACACGTAGTAACGGGAAACCGACAAAATATTCTTCAACTTATTATGATGGGTAAAATCGAAGCACGCAGAGAAATTGGTAGAAGTCAGGGCTCTTAGTTGAAGAATATCAGGGAGTGGACAAGTATAAAGAAAGCATACCCTGTACATTTTTAGCGTTTTAAAGTACATCAGAAATACTGATTATTTTTCATGTGATATTCCCTAGACCTAAATGCCATAATTTCGGAGTTATTGCTACATTAATTTGCAAAAAAAATTTTAAACAAATTATTAAAGTCAATTTTTTCGGCCCGAGTAGACGTTATTTTAGGTTGTTTGGATTATTGTGAACAAAAAAGGTCTTTTGTAATTTTTCTCTAAAGTTAATCGTTTCCGAGTTATAAACAATTTAAAACTGAAAAAAATCGAATATTGACGATTTTCATGGTTCAAAAACACAAATAAAAATAGTATCTTTAAAACTACGAAAAACCTAAATTCAAGTTTAAGCCTTATTTTATCAGCTGGCGATAAGTAGTTTGAGCTTGTTTCATTTTAGAACATTGTTTTTTAGTTTAAATAATATCAAAAATTATATTTTTTACTTGTGTTTTTAAACATTGAAAATCGCCATTTTTCGTTTTTTTTTCAGTTTTAAATTGCTTATAACTCGAAAACGATTAACTTTAGAGAAAAATTACAAAAGCCCTTTTTTGTTCCAATGAACCTAAAATAATGTCTATCCGGGCCAAAAAAAATTGATTTTTTTAATGTTTAAATTTTTTTTTAATAAATGTAATAATGATTCCGAAATTATGGCATTTAGGTATAGGGAATATAACATAAAAAATAATCAGAATTTCTTAAAAATTTCAAAACGTAAAAAATATACAGGGTATTCTATTTGAAATAAGAAAGTTCGTTAGATTTCCAGAAAAACGGAAGATCTGACAACAATGTAATTACCACTATAATATCGGCCGTATTAGAAAACCCTTACCCAGCAAAATCCATAAAAATCCTGAAAGTTCTTTTCGAGATAATTGGGGGTTTCCATACATAAAACTCACTCTGTATACATATACATAAATATAATCCGTCCGCTATAACTTTTCCCATGCGGTACGATTCATTTTCAATCAAATTAAGTCAAAACAGAAAGTGAAACGTAAGCCGATGTATGTATTATATACAGTCCCTGGCCAAATTATTAGACGCACTATAACAGCGGTTCTCAATCTTTTTGTGTCATGTACCACCAAATACTTTTTATTATTTTTGGTACCACCTAACTGAAATACATATCTAACTAAGTGATCTAATTAACTATAATAGTGGTGCTGATTTTGGCTGTTTTTGCGTTTTGTGTACCACCTCAAAAAATGAAATGTACCACCAGTGGTACATGTACCACAGATTGAGAACCGCTGCACTATAAGATTTTATAAAAAAATGTTAATTATGAGGCGATACTACGTTTTTTGTATTGGTTGTCCATTTAATTGTCTATGTTTGATCACAAATAAAACAACATTATTATTGAACAAATCTGTATTTATTGACTCTTGAAGGAAAACAAAAATAACGATAATTAAATGTGTTATTTTGTTGAGCCGCCTTTAGCCACTATTAGAGCTTTAATTTTACAGGTATCGTAGTACAGGTTTGCAGTGCAGTGATAGTATGCCGCGCATATTTAAAGCTCTAATAGTGGCTAAAGGTGGCTCAACAAAATATTTAACATTTAATTGTCGTTATTTTTGTTTTTTTCAAGAGTCAATAAAGACATATTTGTTAATTTATAATGATGATTAGTTTGTGATAAAAACTAGACAATTAAATGGACAACAAAATAATAAATATACATTGTGTCTGGTATCACCTCATAATTACTTTTTTTTTATAAAAACTTGTAGTGCGTCTAATAATATGGCCAGGGACTGTAGTATACAGTATACAGACTGTATATAAACATCGACGTTCGTTTCAATTTATGTTTTGACTTAATTTTATTGAAAATGAATCGTACCGCATGGGAAAAGTTATAGTGGACGGACTATATACATACATACTGTTTCAGTTAATTAGTGATTATGTAAGTTGTTAGTAGATTGTAATAATTTACTAAATACTCAGGGCTGATTTAATTTGTAGCGTTTTAGCAACTTTCCTGCGCTACTGTATAGAATAATAATGTATAGACCATAAAAATATATTTCAATTGACTCGTTCTAAGTGGTTCTAATAATTATCTTATCGATAAGGCATTTTATATCATTTTATTTTGTCTCTGAAATCCATCAAAAGAATATTTGACAATGAAATTATCAATGCCTTTATCGAATCAGCGAACTGACAGACTTCAGTAGAGTATCTAAATCATCAAAAGTCAAGCTGTAATATTGTTAGATTGTAAAGGTTTTCAATTATGATAAAGGGATGTTTCTGTTTCTGTTATGTTTTCTTGTCCTAGAGGGATGAATTATTATTATATTCGATTTAGATCAATCAAATGATTCAATGTGTTAGGAAATATAATTTCTCATATATCACTAACTACGTCACGCTATTGTTTTTTATCCAATTAGTTCGAACGACTTAACAAATGAAAGACTAGAAATATAGTAAAATGTCAATAAATAGAAACATAGACAATATTTATACATATATTATACAGGGTACTTCAGTGGAAAACAGTAGTTTTTGAATGCTGGGACGGTTCTAGATATACTACATTTATTGTCCCACAGATTTTTATAATCAATTTACAGGATGTTTTATCGAGTTTGCTAATTTCTTTCTGAACTCATAACTTTAGAATCACCCTGTATATTTTTTTGATATTTGGTACAAATATTATGTTTTATTAAAAACACAAACGACCCAACTACTAATGATCAGAAAAAACCAGGTGCGGATTAAAAAAAAAATTAAAGAAATTGTGACCTTGAAACAACACCCTGTATATTGAAATTTTAAAAATTTTATTTGGAAAAAGTACAAAAAACTGAGGTTACAGGTTCGCTTCAATTTTTTGCGCATATATTTCATTGACATTAATTTTGAAATTATATTAAAATTTTTAATAACTGTTAAAATTATATTGAATTTTAACTTAAGGTTAAAAAACAGGTATGATTACCTTTAATAATAAAAAATTAAAATTAATGATTATCTAATTAATCATTTTCAAAATACTTACTTACTTTCCGTGTCCGGAAAACAACTTTAAATTCTGTATTTCCAATGGTTGACCACATAAATGGCCCTGTCATTCGCTAAAATTAAGTCTTCTTCTGTGCAGGTCTCTCTCATCTCTGTGCATGATAGTAGATGCCGGCTGGTCTGAACCGCGCCACAGTCGCAGGTATCGTCCTCCTGGTATCCCCATTTTTTCAGGTTACTAACACAACGTGAATCGCCGGTTCTTATTCTCTTTAGCGCTTTCTAAGTCGGATACGGTAAATTGTGTCCAGCAGCCATTTAATCTGAGGGAAGAAATTGTGTTGCGGTAGCTGACGCTTGCCATAGGTGTATTCGGCGTATCTCTGGCGCTTCGGGGATGGATCTTCATGTTTTCAGAAAGCTTTTCCGAGATCTTAGGCTACTTGGCTGAGTTTGGTGCTCATATAAGGGGTTTCTTCGGTCCGCCTCCTGCTTTTTTCGTTCTACCTCTGACGTGACCTTCCTCCTGATAGATGGTGGATTTTCAAAATAATCAATATTTATTTACAACATTCGAATGGCCCAACTTACTAATCACAAAAAAAAATCCAGGTCCGGATTAACAAAAAAATAAAGTAATTTTGACGTTAAAACAACACCCTCTATATTGACATTTTTAAAATCAGTTCGCAGATTTGAAAACCTTACAAACAACTAAGTTTAATGGTTCGCTTCAATTTTTTGCGCACATAATTTAATGACATTAATTTTTAATTTATATCGAAATTTTTGTTAGAGTTCCAGAGTTCTTAGTAAACCACTTATGGAATAAAATGATCTGTATCCCTATGTGAATTTATTATCCGATCCGTTTTACATTGGCCATGACGATAAACAAAGGAGAAGGTCCTTAAATGTTTGTGTACTGGATGTATAAAAAATAAATATTTATATATCCATATTCATATTCATGATTAATTTTATGTAGGATTCTGACACTTGTAGTTCCTTGCGGCATGTAAGTTAACTATTATTTTTTATATTGAATTAAGCCGCGACACAAAAAAGAGATAAAAAAACTGCATCTATAAAGTACTCTTGAATGTAACAATTTCTATGTGGGATAAACCACAAGACAACTAGCTGTCAGGCTAAACGAGCATGAAACATATTATATTGAAAAAAGACTTCAAACAAAAAGTCATAGTAATAAATAATCATTTCGTTGTGAATGGAAGCAAGAGCAGTCTTATTTTAGTCAGTTCAGAGAGCGCCAAAACTCTAACTAGTTTCAACTCTTGTTAGAGTTTCTTCAGAGAGCACATATTTGATTCTCTCTGAATAACCAAAATTCTCGCCGTCAGCCTCGATCCACAAACGAAAGATCATCATGACGTGGATGCCGTGGCGGCATCTGCTAAAGACTAAAGATAGTTTGACTTTTAATATTAACAATATTAACAAGCTGAAAATGCGAGCATTATCATAAGGAAAACTTTGTTTATTTACGTATTTTAATTCGTAATATGGAAAATTGCTATTAGAAAAAGTAGTTTATAATTAATAATTGTTTTAATGGGCAATTATATCATTCTAATTTAAATGTTATGAACTATAAAGGTAGTTTACTCTTGATCTAAATTTATATTTTTATATACCTCGTATAAAATTAGTAAAACTTTATATAATATGTTGGTTGAATCATAAATCTTAGAATATGAATAGCTTTTTATGAAGAATAACTTTTCTTCGTCAAATTAAAAATAAAAGAGTTATAAATGAAAATGTTGTTGGTATCCATAATTTGAGAAAAATCTTCAAATATTTTTTTCCATTAGAAGTGCACATATCAGACCATAATTTTTTATACCAAACAATATTATTTCACATACTGTCGGTTCGCTAAACTCAGACACAATTGGCAAGTGATTTTAGTCAATAATCAAAAAAAAAATAATTACTAATTAGTTAATAATTACTAAACAATTAGTAATTTTGACAATTTTGTCAAAATTCCCAAAAAACAAAAAAATTACCTACTAAAATCACTAGCCAGTTGTGTCGAGTTTAGCGAACCGACTATACAGGGCGTCCAGAAACTCTACCGACAAACGAAGACAGGAGATTAATCCAGATAATTTTAAGAGAATTTAACCACATTCACCTAGTCCGAAAATGCTTCCTAAGGAAGCTAGTGCTCTTTGAAGATGGCGTCTTGTAATTAGTTTTTCTTAAATACCTCCAGAACGCTTTTAGTGAGAAAAAAAGGAAATTGGTACACATATTTATCTTCCAGAGATAAATTGATTCCATCTACGGTGACTTTGGGTGGTGGTTTTGGGTGGGGCAACGGTTATTTTATCGCATAACTTTTTTGTCTTTAACCTTTCAGTACTTTTGATACTGGATTATTAAATTGTGAAGTATTCTAGTACTAAAAGATACTCTTGCTTTAAGTCGGTAGGACACACCGTTTTCTAGAAAAATCGATTTGAACATCTTTCGTTTCCAGAATTTGAAAAAATTTTGAAAATTAAAAAAAAAACGTTGTATTTTACCAACTTCAAGCAAGAGTACCTAACTTTTAATACTAGAATACCTCATAATTTAATAATCTAATGTCAAAAATCCTTAAAAATTAAAGACAAAAAAGGTATGCGATAAAATAACCGTTGATCTACCCAAAACGGACGCATATGACCGGTACTAGAAATTCACAATTAATAAAATCGATTCATCTCTGGAATATAAATAAATGTACCAATTTTGGCTTTTCCAAATAGTTATTTTTTATTGGAATTTTTTTTTGATATTCAAACAACGAAAAATTTTCAAATCGATTTTTCTAGAAAACGGTGTATCCTATCGACTTAAAGTAAGAGTAGCTTTTAGTACTATACTGCCTTACATTTTAATAATCCAGACTCAATAGTGCTTAAAAATTGAAAACAAAAAAGTTATGAGATAATATAACTGATGCCCTACCCAAACGGACGCCTATGACCGGTACTAGAAATTTGCAATTAATGAAATCGATTTATCCCTGGAAGATAAATATGTGTACATACCAATTTTCGTTCTTCTAAATAGAAGCGTTCTGGAGATATTTAAGATAAACTAATTACCAGACGCCATCTTCAAATAGCTCTAGCTCCTTTAGGAAGCATTTTCGGACTAGACGAATTGGATAAAATTATCTGAGGAACCTCCTGTCTTCGTTTGTCGGTAGAGTCTCTGAACACCCTGTATTTTAATTTCATAACAAATGGAAGAGTCCATTTATCATAAAAGGTAGGCCGTATACTCGTAAATATATACCTACTTAATAAATTATTGCTTTTAAAATATACTAAAATTGTATTTTTGAACATCTTATTTATTTTATATACTAATTAAATTCACTATTAAATGTTATTGATGTTTTATTAATACTTAATTTAAAATTTAGTTTGACATTCACGAAGTGTCAAACTCAAATGTAAATAAACTATGCTTTGATGAACTAATTGAGATTAAATAATAATTCAAAATAACCAAATATTCAAATTCATTATTTACGTTAAAATTATTCAAATTCATTAATTACAAACGTCACATAATATAGGTACCTTGTTGTGCATTACGTCAATGGTTTTTAATTTCAAAAATAATTTATATAGGTACAATATATAACCTGAATTTACAAATAAATTAAAGGAATAAACGGTTTACTTACACAAGATTCGATATTTGATGTAAGATGTAAGAAGGTAGGTAATAAATTGATTTTTTTATAGTCACACAAAAATACGACAGCGCTTGTTCAATTCTGGAAGAGAAATGTCAAACATTTGAAAAACTACTAGATAATTATTACTAGTCTACTCGTAACTTATTGAGTTTGATGTTTAGCTTTTTAAAAAGTAGCCTACTTCCTAACCAACCATTTGAGCTGACGTTTAGTGCGTCGCGTCGGTAGGAAATAACCGGATTGTGACGTCACATTTTCGACTTTGAGGTTGATTATCTCGAAGACAGTTAGAGATATCGAAATGCCGTTTTCAGATTTGGATTCAGAAGGCAAAACTGCATAGAAATCCATCGATACACCTGCTCTAAGTATTGCAGGAGTGGCAACGCAATAACACAGATTTTGCAAATTTATAAACGAAAAGTTTTCGTTGAAAATAGAACTTTATCAGAACTAATCTTCTGGTTACACCATTTGTGGCTTCTATAAATTTGCAAGTCAACGAATTGCCGGAGCAAAAAAGGCAGAGGGAGATCTATCAAATTGCATCTCACTACACGCCTGTCCAGAACGATAAAATTCCAACGCAAATAGTTCCCAATACTCAGAATAGGAGTAGAACTAATAAATAACCATTTCGTTGTGAATCGGAACAAGAGCAGCCTTATTTTTTTAGTTAGTTAGTCTTTAGCAGATGTCGCCACGGCATCCATGGAATCTTTCGTTTTTGGATCGAGGCTGACCGCCAAAATTTTGGTTGTTCAGAGAGAATCAAATATATGTGCTCTCTGAAGAAACTCTAACAAAAGGTGAAACTAGTTATAGCAGTTTTGGCGCTCTCTGAACTAACTAAAATAAGACTGGTTTTGTTTCTATTCACAACGAAATGATTATTTATTATTTTTATTAGTTCTACTCTTATTCTGAGTATTGAGAACTCATTTTTGTTGGAATTTTACCGTGCTGGACAGGCGAGTAGAAAGATGCAGCTTGATAGATCTCCCTCCGCCTTCTTTCCTCCGTCGATTCGTTGGCTTGCCAATTTTTAGAAGTCACGAATGGTGTAACCAGAAGATACATAAGTTCTGATATAGTTTTATTTTTAATATTGTAAATATTAAAAGTAAAACTTTCGTTAGTAAAAAATCATGGATATGCAAAAGTGCCTAACAGCATAGAGTACAATGAAAAGATGCATCAACAGAATGTAGTAAAGAAACCATTCTCAGAATTTACAACTACAAGGCTCATTCAAATTCTTGTTGTTAGTGTTCATTACATAGTTGAAAATAGAAGTTGTTTGTGCATAATATCAATAGCTACATTTTAGCTGATACATTGACTTAGGTTTTAGTTGTCAATGTGTCATATCCACTTAGTTTAGTTCTTAGTATCTTCAAAGGCGCATTGGTGAAAAGAATTTATTAATGGTGTCTTTTTCAAGTTCAACCATTTAACAGGTCTGAATTTTTGAGAAATAGGCTATATGGAGAGTCGTCGTTTTACCCATCAGATTAGACTTATTGACGAATTCTAAATATTGTGAATTCTTCTTTTAACGGCTGAAGTAACATAATTATGTCCTATACAGGGTGTTTGGTAAAGAATGGGCCATAGCTTAACCTCAGGTTCCTGAGGTTAAAATAGGTCGATTTAAGCTAACTTAACTTAGTACAAAGTTTATAATAACCGAGATACAGGGTGTCCAATTTAAACTTTTTTTATTTATTATTGAATATTTCCTGACAGGTATGAGATAAAAGCATGAAATTTGGTATGTGGGGGTTTTTTGGTTCGAGAAAACTAAATTCCCTACCAAAAATTATGTATGGCCCAGAGGGCACCACATACGCCTTTCAGCACTTATTTATTACGTTCAATTTTTTTTATCCCTCACTCTGTATAATTTTTACATTAAAAATTTTATTTTCCTATTAGTTTTACTTAAAAAAGGTATACTTCTTTCGTATCTCTAAACTCAACCGTTCTCGAGATAAACGCACTTTAAATCTGCGATACAGCACCATTTTTAGCATAATATCATTGTAGTTACACCCGAAAAATAACTTAAAACCATAAAATTATCCAAAAATGTATCGCCAATTTCTTCAAATGGAATTTGCGATGCAATGACATCAATTTTAAAACTGGCACAATTATTATGGTTTTAAGTTATTTTTCGGGTTTAATAAACTACAATGATATTATGCTAAAAATGATGGTGTATCGCAGATTTAAAATGCGTTTATCTCGAAAACGGTTGAGTTTAGGGAGATGAAAGAAGTATACCTTTTTTAAGTAAAACTAATAGAAGAATAAAAATTTTAATGTCAAAATTATACAGAGTGAGGGATAAAAAAATTGAACGTAACAAATTAGTGCTGAAAAGCGATTGTGGCGCCCTCTGGCAATACATAATTTTTGGTAGGAAATTTAGTTTCCTCGACCCAAAAAACCCCCACATACCAAATTTCATGTTGTTATCTTATACCTGTCATGAAATATTCAATAATAAATAAAAAAAAGTTTAATTTTGACACTCTGTATCTCGGTTATTATAAACTTTGTACTAAGGTAAGTTAGCTGAAATCGGCTTATTTTAACCTCAGAAACCTGAGGTTAAGCTATGGGCCATTATTTACCAAACACCCTGTATAACTATAACCATTTTCACGTAAGTTAAAACAAAATTACAAAAAAATTACAGAATGTAACTAAGGAGCAGTAAAACTTTTGGCATTTTAGAAACATATTTTATAACTTTAGATAATACAGTTCTTCCATTATATCTTTGCACATGCATGAAATTATTCACGAACTACTTTTTATCCTAGGTATCTTTTTTACTTACAGAAACTAGTATCGCAAAATTAAACCGCTTGCCCATAGAAACCACAGTAAGTTAAATAATGAAACAATACGGCATGTCATTGATACCTTGTTTACTATGAATTTTGACGTTTACATTTTCAGTGACCGTGACAAATGCGTATTTGCTGTCTTCAAATGCATTTGTAACTTATATTGTGTTTATCTTATAATATTAGATTGTGTCAATATAACATAGTTAAATATTATAACATAGTTAAATATATATAAATGTACAATATAACTATTATATCTTCAGAATGAATAAGTAGGACATTTCGATAAATATATTTTGACAACTAATAAAATATGAACTGCCATAAAATATATAACATTACATAACAACTACTGAACTACTATAAATAGAGGAGGATACTATTGGTCCAAGAGCTGTGAGACATTTTTGAGTAGGTATTTTAGGCAACCTGAAAATTTGTCAGGTGACTCTTCCATGATAGCCTAATACAAAAATGCCGGTCTGGCTGGAGGGTAGCGGTTATTTTCCCCAAAAATCCCCCCAAGTTAAAAAAAAGGGTAAAAGTTGTTATTACAAAACATATCATTGACGTGACTTTAAAGTAAATTTAAATATTCAAATATAAAGAAAATAAACAGGCCAGGCGATTTGAGGGCGATTTTAACTCTGCAAGATACTTGCATGGGCGCCCCAGGATTATTTGGGGATGCATTTGAACTTCAGAAGATTTCATCTGAATCTGTACATACTATTA
Organism: Diabrotica virgifera virgifera; assembly: GCF_917563875.1. Lineage (NCBI taxonomy): Eukaryota > Metazoa > Arthropoda > Insecta > Coleoptera > Chrysomelidae > Diabrotica > Diabrotica virgifera. The sequence goes on from NC_065447.1 coordinate 105,613,438, forward strand.
ACGAGTATAAAATATACAACTATACATGCAAAGCTATGCACATTCCTTCCGGACAGGGAAGTACAATTATTATTTTGACAGGGTATTTTTTAACATCAAAAATAAATAATCTAAAAAAGACAGATTTTTTTTTGAAATTTTCCAACTACCATGTGGTCAAACAAATTACGCGTACATATAAATGAAAAGCGCTATAGGTAAGCAGCAGTGTGAGAAAGAGCGTATACCGATAGCTGTTTGCGTTCCCTGTTGTACCTGAGCGAGTCCGTTCACTCTAGAAAAATCACGTGACCTGGCGATCCCATGTTGTTGTGCCTCGAAACGTTAGAGTAATTATTATATATTATAGTTTTTTAAGTAACTTTTTCTTAATTTAAAGAAAATAATACGTACTATACAATCATTTTCCTTTCCTTCATAGTGTTGAGTATTTTTTTGACTTTTTATCTTTATTAATGTTTCCGTGTTTGTGACGTGTTGCGTCCATGATATTTTTTACATTATTCGATAACACCACATCTCAACAATGGCAAGTCTATCTTCAGATGCGCCCGTGATTCTCCAGGTTTCGACTCCGTATAAAAGGACAGAGAATACGTAGCAACTCAATTAATTAATCACTAATTAATTTTTAATTAATTCTAAATATATATTACAACTATTTACAGATCATGTAGAAGAGGAATCTGAGTCTCAAGGGGAGTCTGACGAAGAAGAAGACAGTGACTATTTAAGCTCAGATGACGAGTTTGAAGAAGAAGTACAAGATTCGGACACAGAATCAATTTAGTTTATACTTTTATACTTTTCTACCTATATCTTTATAATAATAAATCTGTCTTTTTCTATCATATTTGCAAAATCTATTGTATAGTACGTATTATTTTCCTTTAATTAAGAAAAATTTACTTAAAAAACTATAATATATAATAATTACTCCGACGTTTCGAGGCACAACAACATGGGATCGCCAGGTCACGTGATTTTTCTCGAGCGAACGGACTCGCTCAGGTACAACAGACGACGCAAACCGCTATCGGTATACGCTCTTTCTCACACTCCTGTTTACCTATAGCGCTTTTCATTTATATGCACGCGTAATTTGTTCGATCACATGGCAGTTGGAAAATTTCACCAAAAAAAACCTGTCTTTTTAGAATATTTATTTTTAATATTAAAAAATACCCTCTCAAAATAATAATTGTACTTCCCTGTCCTGAAGGAATGTACATAGCTTTGCATGTATAGTTGTATATTTTATACTCGTTAATAGTATGTACAGATTCAGATGAAATCTTCTGAAATTCAGATGTATCCCCTGAAAATAATTCTGGGGCGCCCATGCAAGTATCTTGCAGAGTTAAAATCGCCCTCAAATCGCCTGGCCTGTTTATTTTCTTTATATTTGAATATTTAAATTTACTTTAAAGTCACGTCAATGATATTTTTTTAATAACAATTTTTACCCTTTTTTTAACTTTGGGGGGATTTTTGGGGAAAATAACCGCTACCCTCCAGCCAGACCGGCATTTTTGTATTAGGCTATCATGGAAGAGTTACCTGAAAAGTTTTCAGGTTGCCTAAAATACCTACTCAAAAATGTCTCACAGCTCTTATACTATATATTCTCCCACGCTATTTTGAACTTAAAAAATACAAAAGAATTAAAAACCTAAATCTAAAATCTTGACTTGAGAAGTCGAATTCGTTCAGATCTTCTTAACTGTGAAAGATTATTACGTTCTTCAACAGCAGGTTCATTAATGGGTACCGGAACAGGTTCATTAATGGGTACCAGTTCATTATCAGGATGATCAGGTTCTATCATTGGATCTACATTTTCGTTGATAGAATTTGGATGTAATTGGACTGGAGGTTGGATAGACGGCAGAAGATGCAGGGGGGTTCTTGATACTGTGGCTGATAATTAATTACTTCTGGTTCGTTTACAAAGGTTACCTTCTTTTGAAGTACCATGGTTTTACGAATTTGGTCAATGTGACGTTTTAAACAATAGCCATCATCAAGTTGTACTTGGTAATGTAACAATCCATACTTTTTAACAATTGTGCCAAATTTCAAAATTTCCTGGTTACCTTGGTAATACCGTACTTGTACTCTCTACCCCACATTTAATTGTCTTGCACCATTGGGTTGATTTTCTGATCTGCTAAGTTTTGGTGGACGTAGTGCGTCGAGTTTGATTCTTAAACATCTGTGCAGGTACATTTCACCTGGTGATTTTTCCACAGGAAAGTTGTGTCGCTCTATATTTTAAAAGAATTTCTTGTACTTTTTTACTCATGGGTAAACGATCAGTAGACATAGCTTTTAGTCTCATTTTTAGGGTTTGAACGTTTCGTTCAGCTAAGCCGTTTATAGCAGGATGACCAGGAGCAATAAAGTTTTGAAAAATACCATGAGTTCTTAAAAATTTTTAAATTGATCACTAACAAAAATTGTAGCGTTGTCTGACACCATAACTTGAGGATATCCCTGAGTAGAACATATCTCTAACAGAAGATTGATGGTTTTTTCTGATGTTGGCGCATCCCTAAGAACTTTGATTTTAGCCCATTGTGATTTAGCGTCAACCACAACAAAAAAATAAAAACCTTGGAATGGACCCGCATAATCAATATGGATGCCGTCCCAATTTTCTCTTGGAGTATCCCAGTGGTGTAGTGGAGCTTTTGGAATAACAACCAATGGTGAACCCCAATCACTATGGTTGACTTTCGATATAATTCCTTGAGCTTCTAAGTTGTCAAGTTCTTTCTCAACTTTCTCCCTAAGTGCATACGGTACATCTCGTTCTTTAAAATAGACCGGCTTGGCATTTTTACGCAGTTGCAAAGTAACTTTAAAATTTGATATAAGTCCAATTGATTCTTCAAATATATCTGAATATTTTTCAACAAATTCTTCTTCATTAGCCGGTATATTTTTGATTTGTCTTATTCCTGTTGAGTTATCGATGTCTTGGAGGTTAATGTTTAAATGTCTTATCCATACACGCCCTAATAAGGCGTCTAATTCATCAGGAACTACGTACAATTCTTCTGTTGAAATTTTATTTTGATATTGTGTTGTTGTTTTCGCTTTCCCCAGGGGATAAAATACGTTTTTTGTATATGATCTAAAGGCAATATCGGATTTTTGAAGTGGTAATTCAAGATCTAGTTCTTTAAATTTTGGTTCTGGGATGAGTGTAAATCCTGCTCCAGAATCAACTTCAAATATTGCCGGTTTGTTTTTAATAAAGACTGTCACATAAAACTTTTGAGCATCCGTGTAAGATTGATTGTCATAAATATCTACAATAATTTTATGAATGCCAAAAGTATCCTCTGGTTCTGTTTCGTTGGTTGATGGTTGATATTCATTAATTAGATGATATGTCGAGTTAGTTTTATCTTTGTTTGCTAAAAGCGTTGAAATACAAACTGAAATGACGTGACCATATTTTTACAACCTTTGCACTGAAGTAGTTCAGGATCGATTTTACAGTTTTTAACAAGATGTTGTTTACCACATCGTAGGCATCGATTGTATATACCCAATTCTTGAAAATTGATTCTTGACCTAGATTGAGAACGCTTCCTACTACGAAACGTTGAATTTGATCTCTGTTTAAATTGACTGATTTGGTTGATATTCAACGAATTGTCACTTGACGAAAATTCTTTATTTTCGATAATTGAAGATTCTAAGGTTAAAGCCTTTTCTTCCAATTTTTCAAATGATTTTTCATTGGATTCCAGAAGATGTTCTCTAATTAAGTTATCTTTGATGCCTCGAATAAACTGAGCTCGTAAAAAATGTTCAGAAATGTTTGCCTGACATTCGCACGTAGAGATAAATTCACATTCAAGAGTAGCTTGCTTTAGAGCAGTAGTATATTCGGAAATTGACTGATTTTCTTGTTAATATAAGGAAAGAAATTTATGCTGCAACACAAGAATATTTTTATTTGGATTCAGGCGATTATAAAGTTTCTTTACAATGGTGTTGTAATCAAAATCTCTAATTTTGTGAGGTGCAACTAAGGATTAAAGCATTGAAAAAGTTGAAGAGCCAATAGAATTCAATAGTAAGTCTAAAGCAAATTTCTTGTCATCGAAAACTTGTTTGATTTTAATGTAGTTTTCGAAACGTTCTATGTACATTGTGAATTTTTCTTTTTGTTCATTAAAATTTTCGAATAAAGTTATAAATGATTAATAGTCGAATTTGAAGTACTTGCCAAACTTTTCTGCAGTTGATCTAAAATTTCCTGGTTTACCATCATGAATTGTTTGAATTGATCTGGATCCAGGTTTAATATGTACTTTAAAAGTCTGGTTATTCAATGATTTACCTCGTCGCCAATTTATTATATCTTTAGATTGAATAAGTAGGAAATTTCGATAAATATATTTTGACAACTAATAAAATATGAACTGACATTTTTTTTCTTTTTTGGCTTGGACTATGGTTATTAAGCCAGTCTCAATCAAAATAAATGTATTAAAGATATTGCCAATTAGTGAAACTTGGTTAATATAATAATATTACAATTTTTTACTTCTTATTTACCTACTCATTACAGCTAATGTACATACTATGTTAAAAAATATAAATTATTATACTACTTAATGTTAAATAAATAATATGTTAATATGTTAATAATGTTAATATTAAAATAAATGCATTCTTTTTTGTATTTTATTTTAGTTTTTTTTTTGTTTTGTTTTTTGTTATGTTTTTTTTGTCACTACGATAGGATGTCAACCCGGTTCAACCCCGCGGAATGAACTGACATAACTATACAGGGTGGTGAATTGGAAAACGGGCCATAGGAAAATCAATGTAAAATTCTAAACTGTTGAATTCCTGCTTCCCTTATTATTCTACATCAAAAGACATGAGAAACTATTTGTAGAGGATTGAAATCTTTATTGAAAACAATTGTTAAAATTGTTCTACGAATTAAACACATTCCAAAATGTTGTAAAATATAATAAATTTTATCAAAGTATTTGCCAAATTTAGGCTACACACAGTGCAAGAATGTGTATAAGGTTGCCTTCGGTCACAATGAAATTATTATATTAACAATATTTTGAACTGTCAGTATTTTTATTTTATTGTTTAAAAAACAATAAAGTCGAAAAGATGTCCTCAGTTGAGGAGAAAGTAGTAATAATAAAGATGTTTTATTCAGTCAATAGTTTGCGTACTGTCAGAAATAGTAACGTGTGGCCTTTTACGCACTTACTTAGGTATGGCAAATGTATTCTATTTTTCAAAATTTTAAACTCTGTTTAAATCGTAGAACAATTTTAACTTTTGTTTTTAATACAGATTTTAATCCTCTACAAATAGTTTCTCATGACTTTTGATGTAAAATAATTAGGGAAGCAGGAATTCAACAATTTAGAATTTTACATTGAGTTTCCTATGGCCCGTTTTCCAATTCACCACCCGGTATATATATCATTACATAACAACTACTATAAATAGAGGAAGATACTATAAAAACTTTATAAAATACCTCCACCGATAACAGCCATTTTATAATAAATTGCTCTTCAAAAGTTAGGGATATAGAAAATTCTGCTGAATTTTCATAGTAGATTTTTTCGTGAACAGATTAACGGATTCCGCTATTTTTTTATTATTTTAGATTTTTCTTTAGTGTTTACACAGTTATGCAAAAGCTTACTCAAACTGTTTTTGTACTTATACCGGATGGAAGAAAAGAAATGTTTTTCTTATGTTAAATTTGAGACGCCCGGTAGGGAGGACGAGGTAGTAATGTGAGTATACATCGAAATGGTATTGTAGTCTTATGTTTTGTGAACATTTTGTTTTTTGAATGTCCCTGATATCTTTAGAAACAAAAAAAATAGACGATTTTGTAATTTAACATGTGTTTTAACAGGAACAAAAGTTTGAGACACCTTGTAGGGATAAAAAGGCACAAAAGTGAGTATACCTCGATAGTATGTTGTAGTCACATATTTTGTGAATATTTTATTTTTTGAATTTTTCTAGTGTCTTTAGTAACAAAGAAACTAGACGGTATTACTCTTTAATATGTGTAATTACTCTTTAAAATCACGTAATAAGGATTAGACGTCATTTTAAATGTACATATTATATTTACATTCCAAATTTAAATATGCCCCCTCTGTGGCTCAGTGGTAAGAGCGCCTACCTTTAGATCGAAAGGTCCGAATTGTCGTGAGTTCAAATCTCACTAGGGTAGAGAATTTTTCGTTTATTATAAATTAGTAGATGAAAATGTTTTCTATCCTTGTGGGATCGGTACTCACCGGATGGACCGCAGAAGTTCAGATACAGTTAGCGTCTCTTTGCAAAGACAATGACGTCGACTTTGCAAAGTAACAAGACACTTACTCAAGACACACACTACACATTGAATTAGGTACCTAATTGGAAAAATCCAGTGTACCATGCCAATGGCCATTAGTTGTCGAGGCATTAGCTAAATAAAAAAATATATATATCGAAACAAATGCTGTTCTGAAGCTATTTTCTTGTGGAATTTTTATAATCAACTATTTTTCAATGGGAAGTAAGCCACAATTTTACCAAAAAAATGATTTTATTAACGTTTCGACGCTCAAGTCGGGTGTCGTTGTCAAAATACAGTATTTTGACAACGACACCCGACTTGGACGTTGAATCGTTAATAAAATCATTTTTTTGGTAAAATTGTGGTTTATTTCCCATTGAAAAATAGTTGATTATCGAAACAAATGCTTATCAATCAATCGCAGTCATAAAAGAATAAAAATAACGATAGTAAATATACCCCAAATAAGCACCCTCGAATGGAACTTATCTATGTATATCAAGAGCACCATAGTATTTTCAGTCGTCGCAATTTTAAATATTGCAGCTCGTTGAGTGTGAATTTCAAATTTTTTGCCGGTTGTACTTGAAATGCAAAGAGCGACTCGCCTGAAAAACTCAGAAGCCGATTATGTTGGATGACAATATGTAAAAAGCTAAGAAGTAGAGCGATTTATTTCACGAAGACAGAGAGTTGATTTGTTTCTGATATTCCAATGAGATTTTTTAAATTTAAGAAAATATTTCTCTTTTTGGTACTGTTGTAAATTAACAATAAAAAAACCTCGACTCTCTAAGTACATCCTTCAATTAATACCTCGCTTTATCTTTGGCCGCTGTAAACATTTACTTTTGAAAATTTTACAGTATTATCTTTGAATAATTAAATAACAAAGAGATTTGTCCGAGATATTTAAACAAATCAAAAGAGAAGTTTTTAATTTTTGTCGTCAGATTTCGTTAGTTTCATGTTTAATTAAAAAAGTTGGTTAACAAACTTTTCAGTTTATAATTTTAATCATTACATAATTAAAACATAAGTCATGGAGACGTTTTCTGGAAAATTTGAAGTCAAAGCATGCAACAGGAAAAAAATTATGTGACTTTATAGACGAGTGGCATTCCCCCAAAAAAACGCTTATTTCTCGAGATACTGACCACGATGTGGTGAATGGCTAATTTTGGTCTTACTATATGTTTTTGATGGTGTTGAAAAGAAAAATGAGATTTATTTAGAATTTTCGACAAAGGGATATTGACACAATCGCAATTTTACCCTAAAAATAAAAAAAATGACGTCAAGTTTTTCTTAAAATTAAAAATTGCACCATTTTTTTTTCTGTAACACATTTTGTTCTTTGTACATATTGGTTAACATAAACTTAAGTAAAAAGCTAATTTTAAAATTTTGTCACTCAACTTTTGCGATTAAACTTTGCAATTCAGGAATCTGTACCTTTAACTTTAAAGACTTCATAACTTTTATTGTAATAAGACAGAACGATTGAGGCAGGTCCTGTTGTCTTCAGAAATGTGAGGAATATTTTAGTATAAAAATTTCAGAAAAAATGGTAAAATGGAACAGAGCTGTAGCGAGTTAAACGCAAAAAATAACAAGATTTAATTTTTTTTTTTATTTTTAGGGTAAAATTGCGATTTGACAATGTTCCCCCACGTAAAACTCAAAATAAACCTAATTTTCGTTTTCAGCACCGTGGTCAGTATCTCGAGAAAAAGGTGATTTTTGGGTGTGATCCGTTCAGACCCGAACGATCTTAGTGCGTTAACTCCAGGACATTTTTTGACCATGGAGCCTTTGAGTGCTCCGCCCGAAGAAACGTTGCTCGATGTTCCGCACAATCGGTTGAAACGTTGGCAATTATTAAATAAGTTGCACCATAAATAAGATTTGGGAGCGGTGGTCTAAGGAGTACCTCCAAACTCTTCATCAAAGGGCTAAATGGAATTCTCCGTCTCCAAACGTCCAGCTAGGTACCTTAGTGGAAATCCGCCAAAATAATGTTCCCCCGCTACAATGGCCTTTGGGCCGTATAATTGAGGTTCATCTTGGATCTGATGGTGTAGTTAGAGTGGCCACAGTGAAAACTAATAGTGGTATATATAAACGCTCTATAGTAAAATTATGTCCTTTGCCTTTTAAGCCGTAACAATACTGCGTATTGTGGTGTGCGGATGTGGTTCGTCCACACCACTAGGAATAAAAATTTTTAATTTTCTTGTTGTTGTAAAGAATATTTTAATTCATTTTTTTTTCAATATTATAATTCATTATTAGTGAAAGAATTTATTATTTCCATTGTTTCTAATTATTTATTAGTTTTGTGACACCCCGTATATACGAGTAGGCCAATACCTAATTCAGTGAGTATTAATTTTAATCTTTTTTTCAAGTAAAAACCTTAAAGTTTTTTGTGTATAATTACCTACCTAGACGTATCATTTTAAAAAAGACCTATTCGCCAGCCAACTCTCTTTGTAAGCAGTCACTGACAATTCCGAAAAGTGTATAGAAACTAAATGTAGTCCTCGCGAGTGATTTATACAACTCAGCAATAGCAGTACGAAGAATAGCAGGCCTGCCCCAGCTTGTGCAACGAGAATTGACAAGGTAGGAAATATTTTTATTGCAATTAACTTTAAGGTCTGGTTTTTTTACTGTTATTTTTTTTATTTTATTTTAAATTCACCCTATGCTAAACAGTCCACTAATAAAGCTCTCATTGAGTTAGTAGTCTCCTCCAAGATGATTTATTGGACATATTTTGACTTAAAATTCTCCAGAAATCTTGTTCATGAATTATATTTTATTGCTGTGTTAGTTACAATTAGGTTTGTTCTAGCATCAGTTTCAAACGGTTTGAAGCCATCAGCGAATAGTCGACCAGCGCGAGTAGAGGGGATAGCACTGGTAACTGTATTATGTTCTCTCACTGACCAACTGTTTGCTGACAGTTTCTGACCATTTTGACTGTTTGCTAGAACAAACCTAATATAAACTAAAAAGTTTGTTACTCAACTTTTTTAAGTATATATGAAACTAACGATATCTGACAAAAAAATGTTTAATAATTAACAACTGCTCTTCTAATTTGTTTAAACATTTTGGACAAGTCTCCTTGTTATCTAACTTCATAGATGACACGGTAAAATTTTCAAAAGGAATTATTTACAGCGACCAAAAATACAGCGAGTTAAAATTGAAAAATCATCAAAATTGATTTTTCGCATTTTTTGCATAAAATTTGATTTTTGAACATTGTACGCACCACTCATCATCATCACCAATGGCGCTACAACTCTTCGTGAGTCTTTCCCGCGTTTACTATTGCCTTCCATGTTTGTCGGTCCTGTGCCACTAATTCCCATTGTCGCACTCCCATTTTTTCTAGATCTTCTTTGACTGCATCTTTACACCTTTTTCTAGGCCGCCCTACAGACCTTCTTCCATCTGGCCTTTCCCAGAACACATTGTTTATAAGGCGATTGTCGTTAATGCGTATCACATGCCCTGCCCATCTGAGTCTATTGGCCTTTATATATCTGACTAGATTTTCTTTTCCGAATAGAGACTCTAGCTCGTTATTGTATGATATGTATACAGGGTGATTGATTAGTAGGTTAAAGCTCAATAGCTCCGCTACAGTAACAGATAGCAATAAAAGTTAAAAACAAAAATTTTAGCCACCTTTGAGCTTCATATTACAAAATTAGTTAGAATATTACAGGGTGTTCGATAACACAGTGGCAGACCTAACTTATGTTTTTTTTAAATAGAACACCCTATATTTTATTTTATATTCGAAATCCTGTTAACTTCTCCATCACAAAAATATAAAGGTTTGTAATGTTATACAGGGTATTTACAAAGTTATAACCAATTTTGTATGAAAATCGTAACAAGTTCAACTCCCTGTATAAATAAAAATAAGCACAACAGCAATGGTTTATTAGTGCCATATTTTTTTATTTATTGTCAAAATTTTTAAGGATTATTGATATTGCTAATTTTCTTTATATCAAATACAGGGTGAGTCAAAACGCAAGTACATTATTTTCTCAGTAATGTTAAATGGAACACCCTATATTTTATATCACTATTGAAAAGTAAAATTAATGTACTTTAATTTTTATATAACATTCCCTATGCCCAACTTTATTAGTTTTCGAGATATTTTCATTTTTCAGAGCAAATTATTTTAGGTGTTTAAATTTATCTAAATTTTAAGTAAGCCATAACTGAATTGACAATTGAAGGATTATCAATCCGGTAATCAATGTAACACTGTAGCAAATAAAGAAATAAAAATAATTTATTTATAATACATTTTACAAACAAAAACACAACCACTACATGCAACATTTTTTAAACAATTTAAAACTATATTTTTATGTAAATGCAACAAATAAACAAAGAAAATTAGTAATAAATTTTACAAAAAAACACACAAACACAAAATACAATATTTTGTGAAGAAAATTAAACACTACTTTTTTATGTGAATATAACAATGTAACAAATAAAGGACGAAACATAATTTATCAGTAATATATTTTGCAAAAAAAACATGTTTGAAAAATTAGAAGCTACTGTGTTCAAAATTATCTCCTAACACATTTATGTACGCCTAAAAACGATCATTGAATGAGCTACTTATTCTACGGAGCATGTAAATTAACACATCGAAATACACTTTATATTCTATTTTTCATCTCATCGCTTGTTGTTGGAGGTATTTTATTAACTTCATTATTAACGTAACCCCAAAAAAATCAGTGCAGTTTATTAAATTCTGGTGATTTGGTTGGCCACGCTACTGGTCCATTGAAAAATGAAAATATCTCGAAAACTAATAAATTTAGACATAGGGAATGTTATCTAAAAATTAAATTACGGTAATGGTACTTTTCAATAGTGATATAAAATACAGGGTGTTCCATTTAAAATTGCTGAGAAAATAATGTACTTGCGTTTTGACTCACCCTGTATTTGATATAAAGAAAATTAGCAATATCTACCATTCTTGGAAATTTTGACAATACGTTAAAAAATATAGCATTAATAAAACATTGTTGTTTTGCTTATTTTTTTTATACAGGGAGTTGAACTTGTTACGATTTTCATATAAAATTGGTTATAACTTTGTAAGTACCCTGTATAACATAATAACAAATCTATCTATTTTTGTGAAGGAGAAGTTAGCAAGATTTCGAATATAAAATAAAATATAGGGTGTTCCATTTAAAAAAACAAAAATTTGGCCTGCCACTGTGTTATCGAACACCCTGTAACATTCTAACTAATTTTGTAATGTGAAGCTCAAACGTGGCTAAAATTTTTGTTATTAACTTTTATGGCTATCTATTACTAGAGCGGAACTATTGAGCTTTACCCTACTAATAAATCACCCTGTATATGAGCATCACTCACCTCCAATTTTAATTTAAAGCAGAGCGCATCATAGATGCGTATGCAGTTCGCCCTATCTAAGACTAGGTCTCCACGGGCGACAAATTTACGATAGCAGTAGCCGTAAAACGAACTTAAGGTTCCGCGGAACGGAATAGGAATAGCCGAAGTGAACTGAGTACGCAAGAGTCTTGTATATGTAGTAGGTTCAGTTCGGCTATTCCTTTTCCGTTCCGCGGAACCTTAAGTTCGTTTTACGGCTACTGCTAGCGTAAATTTGTCGCCCGTGGAGCCTTACTCTGAGGGTTGAAAAGCACAGTATTCATCCGACTTCACAATAGTACACATCGTACATTGTTGTCACTAGTGAATCGCAATAAAATACATAGCATTCCTAGTGTTTTTCAATTTCAAATCAGTACATACAGAACATTTCAAGCGTATGCTACAAACTAATGATCCTTTAAGCTGGATATACAGTTTAATTAATAATTATAATATCAGCAGTTAATAGCATTGTGTTTCGTGAAAGTGACGCCAACCAAGCCAAGCCGAAAAATAGCGCTCTTCAGAGCCAATCGTCCAGTACAAGACTCATCATTCATGAGTATTCATGACCATGGCGCTGTAGGATCCTCAAACTGACCAACTGACCGATCGCAACTCGCATCTAGGCGAAAACTAAGACAAAAGATTTAGGTACCGATTTAAATATTCAAAGACCTATTATCACAGATTAACCCAACACAGGTGCGAAAGCTATGCTATGATGTCGGTACAAAAATTGGTAACCTTGAAACTAAGGAGCACAGTTGTTGTGCCGGTGTTTGCACCAATACAATTGATACCTTACAAAATAGTTCATTTGGTCTATAATACTTACTTTTACACCTGATTTGAAATTTACTATATTTACACTAAAAATTAAGACAAAGAAAACTTAACAAAACATTGGTCATTTAATAAATTTATGGGTTAAACGAAAAGGAAATAAAAATAAAATAGATAATTTGGGAATTCTAGTTATGTCCTTAACAAAACAAGAGAAAGTTAACTAACTGTTAGAAAAGTGACAATCGTTAAAGATTTATATATAAATGGTCATTTATTAAATTTCTGTGTATATTTAAAAATAATAAAAAGTTGCTTGGAAGTGAACATGATATAAATATAATAGGGTAATTTGGGAATTCTAGGTAGGTACAAAACAAGAGAAAGTAAACTAGCTACAAAACAAAACAAAACAAAGTTTTGTCCTTAACAAAACAAACAAAACAAGAGAAAGTAAACTAGGTATTAGAAAAGTGACAGTGGTTTGGTGACAGTAATTTGGGAATTCCAGGTACCGCCTTCCAGAACAAAACCAGATAAAGTATTGTTAATATAATAATTTTCAAGTTCTTGGTTATTTAATTATCTAATCAAATTTAATTATATAAACAACGTTTAGTTGGTCAATAAAGAATTTTTTTCAAAAAGTGGTAAGTTTTGGGTCCAAAAAAGTATAATGCGAGAGCGAATTGTTTGTATTCCTGAGAATATCTTCTGGCCTTTGGGACTTTTTTCTGCAACAGTGCCTGAGTTTTTACAATTTCGGTTAATAATTTATTAAGAAAGTCACATAATTCTTTAAACTGCTCCAACTCTTGTTTTGTACCGTTTTATTTTTTACATATTTTTACATAGTTTTCTATTCACAAGTTTTCTTTTTAAAAACCTGATTTTACATTTCAGTTTAGATTCACGTGGCAAGTTACACATAAAAGACGCTGGTGTTTGTAATGATACTGAACATAATAACTGGGAAGCATATTTTGTAATTCTTGTAGAAATGTGTCCATCTTTTTCCTTACTGGGGCTGATAGAAACTTGTTTAGAGGATATTACCTGTAAATTTTCCGCCGCAGGCGTTATTCTATTATCTCAAAAATCATATCTTTTTATTATTGAATTTATTGATATTTACCTAATTCTTTACCTGACAATATTTGAACTTTTTTCGGCGGCTTCTCAGACGTATTCGCGCAGATGTCTTTAGATTCGGTAAAAACTGACGGCAAAGCATTGTCATACATGAGTTTTCGTCGTGAAGATATGCATAAAAATTTATTTTCAAAATGCTTCTCGCAAATTCTGTATCTAGTTAAATCCTCCTCTAACAAATCTTGTCTTTTAGTAGCTTTTAACCATAGCTCACTCCTATAAGATAAGATGTTTTTTAATAAAAATTTAATGTCTTGTTAATATCTCTTTTATTTTTTAATATAATTTTGACTATCTTCAATAACAGGGCCTCATTTTTACTAGTAACTAAAATTTACTGTTTTCAAGACAGGATTTTTTTCACACTTCACACATCAAAATATTTCTTGAAAAAATACTATTGGAACTATTTCTAACACACATAGCTTGAATAACCATTTTATGTAAGTTTCGAGATTAATATAATTAATACGATATAAGTAATATGCCGCTTAACGACGTTCTACACCTTCGGCAAAGAATTAAGGATTTGCATGAAATTTTAGTATGTTATAGTTTACTTAAAGAACTAAGACTTGATTTTTTAAAAATTGTTTTACCGTGCCGTTTAATTACTATTAAGGGTCAAAGTTAAGATTTAACATGGGCTCTTATGGGAATTCTTAAAAAGTTGATAACTTTTGACCCAAATTTACGATTTTTAATTATTTGTGCTTAAATTAAAGGTTTTTTTTGTAAGGAATAACATATTAAAAATGAGGATTGTTTACCATACCATTTATTTGTAATTTATTTATTACAATTAATTCCGTAATTTATTCCGTAATTTCCGTAATTTATTATAATTTATTTTTATGAAGTATTCAATACTGAAATATATGATTTGAGTATTCTGCTATAAATGCATTGTTACCAACTTTCGCTTGCATATAAGATTCCCCCCTTTCCTCTGAGGCATACCCCGCAACGAAGGTGTAGAACGTCGTTAATCAGTACCTATTTAGAAAGTAAATCAATTTATTAATGACACTACATACCTTACTTCATCCTTTGGCAATCTAAAAAATGATATTCCTTGACCCGTCTTAAATGAACACCCTTCACAAATACACGTATATCCAACCATTTTTATAAATATAACAATACTATTTAAACACACTTGATAAATAGAAAAAATTCCCAATAATCAGCCCGTCAATATAACACTACAATAGGCGCATGTACTGTCGAGGTTATTGAGGAACTGACAATAAGCTTAAGCCTACATACTAAGCGAGCTACTAAGCGACTACCCTTTTGGTAACTCAAAGTGGGAGGAGTTTACCAAAACTCGGTACCAGAGTTATCGCCAGAGTTTCGCATGCATCTGTGTTGGGTTAATCTGTGCTATTATAATAATCCCTTTTTACCGTTCTCCTATAATAAAATTTTTCAATTATTCGGTGAAAGTTATTTAAAGACATTTTAACAGTTATTCTTTTCATTTTAAATAAATTATTCCATTTCAATTATTTTACGTTATACTTATCTATTAAATATAAACATAATTACACAATATATCGCATATTCATATATTACAGTCATATTTAATATTCGTTTCTATTTATTTTAATCTTATTTGCACTTCTCAACAAAAATTGTTTTTTGTTAATAAATAAAATGGAAGATTTAAAAAATTAGGTGTCAAGCGAGCTGGCTTAGAAGCGCGACTAGCAAATTTTCAAATTGCATGTCACAAATCGACTCAATCGACGATAGGTATTTAAAAAACAGACTTTCGCATATTGAAAGCCTATTCGCGGAATTTTCAGAGCTACAGGTAGGCATTGAATGCTCGGTTAAAGAAGAAGATCTACAAGGCGGATATGACATGCGCCAAGCTTTTGAAACAATTTTTATTCCATTATTTCAAAAACGCAAGGTCTTGTCAAGGAAAACATGACAGGTAATGCAAGTTCAGCTTCCAATCCAGATAATAACAACAAATTCACTAACTCATCAGAAGTTCGATTACCGGTCATAAATCTGCCAATCTATTCAAGTGAAGCAGGCGAATGGCTTCAGTTTCACGATAGTTTTGACAGTTTGATAAATAGCAACCTTTAGATTAACAACTTACAAAATTTCCAGTATCTAAAGATAGCTTTAAATGGTGAAGCATATGAAATTATCGCCAATATGCAGGTCACACATGAAAAATTTCCGATAGCTTGGGATTTATTGTGTGTATTGTAGTATAGACAAAAGGGCATATAAAAATGGAATTTTCAAAAAGTTTAAGCCACTTGGTAGATCATGCGAGGATCCACTTAAGGTCTTTAAAGTCATTAGGACAGCCTACATAGCCCTGGGATACTTTAATTATATATTTAGTATTTACCTAACTTGATCCAGTGACAAATAGAGAATGGAAATCAAAGGATTTCATGAATGATTCTCCCAATTTGGAAGCTTTTCTCACATTTTTTAAACAAAACGCACAAATTCTCAAAAGAATGGAGGAAAAACATACAGAGGCAAATTCAAGCCAAAACGTAAGGCGACAACCTTCTAAACCACAAGCAAAGTCTAGTAATAAATTTAATTCTCATCTTCAGAGAAGTTATCTCATTTCAAACCGTACATGTTCCTCGTACAATCATCCAAATCATAAAATTTATACATGTACCAAATTTCTAAGGTTGTCTTTACCTGAACGAATCGATTTAGTCAAAAAATCCAATTTGTGCATTAACTGTCTAAATCGTGGGCATTAAGTAAACAATTGTAAATTTGGTCCTTGCCAAAATTGTACTGTCAAACGTCATTCTCTGTTGCACGTTTCAGAACCTTCTACATCTGACACATATGCGCAATAGTCTTTACTTACATTTAATTTAAGTTCAAAAATGGGAACTTCTATCCACTGTTTTGTTAGAAGTAGTTGATTCAAAGGGAAATCGTCATGATTGATCCAGGGAGCCAGTCTGATTTCATTAGTTCACATATATGCCATAAACTTGAACTATCAAGAAAGCCTACAAATATTACAATTTCAGAGGCATTCAAGGTGGAATCCAAAATGCAGGCTATTTGTCAAATTCAAATTGTGTCTAAAAACACTCCATTTACTGCTTCTTTAATCTGTTTAGTAGCTCCAGAAATATGCGATGTTGTACCGGAAGCTCCTATTGATCCAATATCTCTTTCGATACCTACATGTCATAAATTAGCAAATCCTGATTTTCACATTCCCAAACAAATTGATCTTCTCATCGGTGCTAAGTGGTTTTAGGAAACGTTATGCACAGGACAAATTCGTCTTAAACCTTCAGGTTTCTTCATAAAACTAAGTTCGGTTGGATAGTTAGTGATCCACATTCAAAACCTCTTCTTTCAGACCGATCCAGTTCTTCTCCAAGTTATTTACAACACTTAAATATACAAAGTCAGCTTGCTCGCTTTTGGGAAATACAGAAGTGTGCTGACTTAATTCAGTCTCCAGAAGAGAAATCTTTGAAGACATGTTCACTTCTACGCACTAGAGAAAATGAAGTCGTCTCAATACCCTTGAAATAACCTATTTCTAGACAAGGTGACACAAGATCTATGTCGCTTTAAAGGTTTCATGGTCTAGAACGTAAACTTCAGCGGGATGCACAGCTTCTGGAGTTATACACTTCATTCACGAGAGAGTATCAAGGATTAGGGCAAATGTCCAAGGTAAAACGTCGAATAATACAACACAGTCCTTCTTGCCACATCATGGCGTATTAAAGGCAGATTCACTTACAACCCAATTACGGGTTGTAATTGATGGTTCTTGTTCTTCGTCCTCAGGCTGGTCCTTAAATGATATAAAATTGGTAGGACCCACCATTCAAAATGATCTCTTTCACATCTTACTTCGTTTCATACATTATACATATTATGTCGTTTCAGCTGATTTGTGCAAAATGTATCGGCAAGTTTCAATTTATCCTCCACAAAGAAATCGTTAATAAATTCTATGGAGAGAAAAACCTTCAGATCCTCACTTGGAATTTTAATTAAATACGGTTACGTATGGCACCTCTTCAGTCTCATATCTAGCCATCATATCCATTTTTCAATTGGCTTTAGAAAATATGAATTCACCTCCAGTCCCTTCCAAGGTCATATAAAAACGACTTCTATGTAGACGATCTACTCACAGGCTCTGATTATTTAACAGACCTCTCCATACTTGCAAAGGGGTATCTTCAATCCTCAAACAAGGTTGTTTTGGATTACGGAAGTGGATCTCTAACGAACCGCAAGCCCTTAAACATATTTTCGATTAATATATGCAACTAAACACATTGAACTTGGGTTCCAAGGAAAATACAAAAATATTGTGCATATTTTGGTTATCTTTGTCAGATGTCCTAACCTACAATTCAGGGGTTTTATTAGACAACTCTTCCAGAACCGTTATAAAACGCCTAATTCTATACAGTGTCTCACAGCTCTTTGATCCATTAAGTTTATTAAGTCCTTGTGTCATCATAGCAAAAATTATTTTTCAGAAACTCTGGATGGAACGGTTATCTTGGAATGAGTCCGTCCCATCATATTATATTCACACAGTGTAGGTAAATATTCGTGATGAGCTCAATCATATTAATACCTTTACAAATTATATACATATAGATGTAACAACCCTGTTGTTACTGAACTCCACACCTATTGTGATGCAAGTGAGAAGGCTTATGGTGCCTGCGCATACATTCGCACAATTGACATTCAAGGAAATATTCATGTTCATCTATTTGTGCCGAATCCAAGGTGAGTCCAATCAAGGCTCTTACAATTACTCGATTGGAGTTGTGCGGTGCTCTTGTAGCCCCCAAATTGTCCCATAATATTCAGAGGGCGCTCACCATATCTTTTATTGGCATATTTCATTGGACAGACTCCACAAAAGTCTTGGTTGGGATAAACATGTCATCCTCTTCACCAAAAACTTTTGTTGCAAACAAGATATCTGAAATTCGGAGCAAAACTTCCTAAAATAAAAACCTCTCAAGTGCTACAAACTGCAATAAGAGGTTCTGCAATAATAGATATTGAACGATTTTCAAATTTTTCACGACTTCATCGCTCTATGGCATTTTGTCTACATTTTATTCTTAACCTCAAACCAGGTAACGATAAGTGCCATGGGCCATTGAGCAGTGGAGAACTTTCAAATGCGTTGAACAGTTTTCAAAGAAAATTCAAGATGAATATTTCAGTTCAGACATGCCTCATGGTCATTCTAAAAACGCCATCCTATTCTACTTCCCAAAGATTCGCATTTTATCAAATTACTTTTCATTTATGAACATAAAAGACTTTTTTATTCAGGCCTCAACCATTTACTTTCTTCCGTTAGGGACAAGATTTGACCAATTTCCGGCCGCAATATTGCTCGAAAAACAGTTTACAATTGCATAACATCTTTCAGAGCAAAACAATTTTTCAAACCCTTATAATGGGTGATCTTCCCAAGGAGCGGGTTACTCAAATGTTTCCTTTCTATTCAACCGGCGTAGATTACGCTGTACCCTTTCTCCTAAAGGATAGGAAGGATCGCGGGTGCAAAACTTTTAAGGCTTGGGTTTGCCTCTTTATATGCCTTGCAACCAAGGCTATTCATCTTGAGATAGCCACAAGTCTTACTTCCGAAACATTCATTGCCTGCCTCAATCGCTTTATCTATAAGAGTACGGCCTTTACAATTCTTTTCCGATAATGGCACTAATTTCGCAGGAGCCAAGAGTAAATTGGATGCAATTTCAAGTTTTTTACTCAATAGTGAGGCTGAGCTATCTTTATTCTGCGCTAACGATCAAGTAATTTGGAAATTCATTCCGGCAAATTCTCCACATTTCGGGGGAATTTGGGAGGCGGGTGTAAAATCGATGAAAGTGCATTAACGCCGAACAATGAAAAACAACATACTCATTTTTGAGGAATTTCAAACACTTTTAATTCAAGTAGAGTAAGTATTAAATTCCCGACCACTCTCACCTCTTAGCTCCAATTCCAATGATTTAAATCCCATTACACCAGCCCATTTTATCATCGGCAAACCACTAACTGCATTTCCAGAACCAGACCTTACGGACGTATCTACAAATCAATTGTCTCGAAAATCAACATCTTCAGAAGATGCACCACTACCTATGGCATCGCTGGTCCAAAGAATACATGGGAGAGTTGCAGCAACGTCAGAAATAGTTTTCTGACCCTTTATTCAACATACAAATGGGACAATTAGTTTTAGTCAAGAACATACGGTTTCAACCTCTGTGTTGGCCATTAGGCCGCGGCCGTGTAACAGCCATCCAGGACAAGATGTTGTGACTCGCGTAGTGTCAGTGAAAACAGCCCCGCGAAGAATACAAGCGCGCGGTTAAGAACATTTCATCACTACCAAACATTTAAATTTTGACTTATATTGAGGACTTTACATTATTTTCATAACCTATTTTAAATCTCATTTAGGTATTTTAACTTCTTTTTCGTATATTTAATTTATTCATTAAATGACTTTGTATACTTTATATACTTATACTTTATATATTTTGTATACAGTATTTGAATAAATTCGATATTTCGTAAACCGACTAGATTAGGAAATAATTCCGAGATAGGTCGATTTTTGTTTTTAAATTATGATCTTTTGGCATATATACCATACTAGTGACGTTATCCATCTGGGCGTGATGACATAGTCGATGATTTTTTTTAAATAAGAATAGGGGTCGAGTGATAGCCCATTTGAAAGGTCATTAAATTCTCTATTTAGTAATAAAAACATTTACACAATTATTTGTACAGGGTGTCCAAAAAAATTTTTAATCAAATTATTTGACCAAAAAAAGAAGAATTTATGTAGTTTATTTAATTCAAAATACATTTTACTGTTGCCCAAAAACAGAAAAAATGTTTATTTCAAAAATAAACATTGCTTTTCCATTAAATTCAATGTAAAAGCCAGCTCCCGCAAGCCACCTGCCTATTAGGAAGTTTAAAAATTTAATTTAAACGAAAAGCAATGTCTATTTGTGATATAAACTTTTTTTAGTGATTTCTAACAGTAAGCAAATGTATTTTGAATTAAATAAATTACATAAATTCTTCTTTCTTTTGTCAAATAATTTAAATTAAAAAAAATTTTTGGGCAGCTTGTATAAATAATTATGTAAATGTTTATATTACTAAATAGAGAATTGAATGACCTTCGTCCTGTCTGAGAGTTGAAAAGCACAGTATTCATCCGACGTCACAATGGTACACATCGCACATTTTTGTCACTAGTGAATCGCAATAAAATACATTCATAGTGTTTTTCGATTTCAAATCAGTATATACAGAACATTTCAAGTGTAAGCTACAAACATGTTCCAATATTTCTAGAAAAAAATGAACTTTATATTCGTATTCAGCGACCCCAAAAACATAAAGAATGATCAAAATCGGTTATTCACCTTAAAGTTGATTTTCGTGGTCTGTATAATGTAATTTTAGGGGCTGCTGCCGCTCGCCTATTATGTCAGCTTGGAACATGCTATTCCGGATATATTGTAGGAATTCTGCGTAGTCTGTAAGATATCCTACTTTTTTGCTGTCCTAGTGTTATAATTATATTTTAAAATATGGTAGTTCTCCCTACATCTAAATGTCCGTACTAAGTTGGATGCTTTAGTATTTGTATGATTTATTAATCGGCATTGTAGGCTTTTTCGGCCTTTTTGCCAATATTGCTTGACTGGATCAGAAATAATAAGGTCAAAGCATTTTTGTACTACAGGACTTATCTTTACATACATTTTTAATAAAAAATTTTCCGTTAACCTTTAACTACCCGCGCATCAAGTTATAATATAACTACACGCGTGGCGTACTTTATACGCCACAAGAGAATACACTTAAAAACAGCAGATTTGTTTATTTTTTTTTTTGAAAAAATACACTTAGTTGTTCGTCATAAACCTTATTCGGCATCAGTGAATACTTGGAGTTCCTTTTCAGTAAGATAATTGGGATTTATAACTGGAATCATGGAATAACTGCATTCCATGATAAATAAAATTACTAATAAAAAATTTTTTGAAATGTGATTTTTTACAGAAGAAAAAGTATTGTTCATAAAGAAAAATATATTTTGTGCCATAATGACTAAAAAACAATTGAAATATATACTTATATTACTACTTATATTAATATAATCGTGGCGTATATTGTCCACCACCGGAAACAACAAATAATAAACTGTAAATTAAGATCTTCCCAGAATGCCGATTATAACGAAACTAAAATTAAATTGTAAAGCACATTCCAGTGAGAGGTTAGAGAGATAAACAAGGTCAAAAATTAAATTTTTAAATATATTTGCAGTAGAATTCTTATATATGGCGTACACAATACGCCAGCGCGTGTAGTTAAAGGCTAAGTATTCTCATCTGAAATTTAGTGGAGGTTCTTTACATTCTACATTTAAATTTGAAATGGGTGTACTCTTAAGTGCACCTATACTGACCCTTAAGACTTTATTTACTAGCTTATCTAATTTGTGCAGATAATTATTTGCTGCTTGATTCTAAAAAATTGGCCCATAATCTATTATTGATCGAATATAAGTTTTATAAGAGGTAAGCGTAACATTAGGATCAGCTCTCTAACTTATATGACACACTTATTGTATTGCATTTTAATCATTTTTCTGTTTTTGTTAGTAAGCGCTCTATGTGTATGTTGAGAGAGTGGTTTGGCTGCACCACTAATGAACTTTTTAGGTCAGCTGTAAAAAAGGTCAGAATAGATTTGATGCTCTCCAATCTCCGACAGGAGTGGTACAGGAAGAAGAAGCTCTATGTGTTCTTTCCGCAATAACTTCCTCTGTATTTCCATAGCCAAATTAATAATTACTGGATGACTGAACCTCAAAATTAACGTTATTGAATACTATATTGTGGTAGTCTATGTTTTTTGGACAATATACTGATGTGATCTTGATTATTGATATGAGATAATATTCTTATATGTCACTTAATTTAATCAATGCATTAATAATAATCTAATTAATTTACCAGATCACATATCAATATGTTTTCAACCTCAGGGCGAATTATAAAATTAATTATTTACTTACGTGGCTTCTAAGTATTTCTCAATGGTTCCTAATCGGGATAGGAAAGAAAAGAGTAAAATAATACACACATATGGGTTACAATTATAATCAAAATATTGTTTATTTTATTTAAATGGCAATCACTGCTTAATATTTGCTATATCTTATTATTCTTAAACATAACATTTACACATGGGAATCTTATTTCCTTTTGGTTTCCAATTGAAAGTTTTTATTAACATTTAACTATTATGATTTATTAGCAACAATTCTATTTAAGTTTGATGAAGCTTTTATGATATTATTGATTATGTTCTTCAATTTTAAATGTGGTATTTAATACGAAAAACCCATACATTCATGTCCAAACAAATGAGACTGACCTTTTTCTGGTGAACTGAGAATGTCTTCACACAAGACCCGTTTCCTGCTATCCTTGGCTGCGATCAAAACCTCGTCTTGGCTTTCAGTAATGTTCTCCTTTGAAGATTAGCTCGTATAGCTCTCGTCCCTGCTTCTGTCGTGATGCTGTGTTCTACCTTTTTCGAAACTGCAATCAGCTACCGGGACACTCTTTGCTCAAGGAGGTTCTTTACTCTCAACCTGGCCTACCTCTCGTTCCACGATAGATCTCCACACTCACGGAACTACACCGGCTTTCTCACTCTCCGTACACTACCGTCTACTACTGGACTTCACTTCTCGACAGCTCAAAACATTCTCATCTATCTTTTTCATTCATTCCCCTACTTTCTAAATATCCCTTCCAGATTCACAAATCAACCTTCCACCACAAACTCTCATTCGCAGTATTCCTCAAAACCAATTTTTAATCTTTCTAAATATGCTTAATGGATTTCAAAAAAGAAATAGTTAATTCCCATTCTAAAATTACTTTCTACTATTTACAAAATTTAATGACCTATTCTCTATTTCAACTGAGTCTTATTTAGCATCCGGCTAATGATCGAACCTTCCGCGAACAACGATAATGACCTATTATCGATTCCAACTAAGTCTTATTTAGCATAGGCTAATGATCGAACCTTCCGCGAACAACGATAATGGTACGCGCCATTCACTTTGTTTATTCTAAGCGCATTTTCCCGAGTTTCGTTTAATCACTTCTTAAAATTAAATATAACAATTTGTTGTATACAGGTTGTTCTAAATTTATATGCCCGTGGTTGAGAAAATTGAAAATATTTTATATTAAATTGAATTCTGCCTATAATTATCAAAATTTAATTTTCAGATCAAATAGAAATATAACAAATCCCCGCCTTGTATTCGATAAAATTTATCTGCATTTTTAAATAAATTTTCTCGAGGCAAAACCAACTCCCTGTATATTTCCTTACTTTAATCTACGTCTTATACCCCTTCTTCTTGTATTACTCTAATTAGTCCCACCTGTAGAGTAATTGTTTCCTTATTTTCAGTGTCCTCATCCTGTGTTAGATTGTCGGCTATTATGTTGTCTTTCCCTTTTTCCCATATCAATCTTCTGTCTTTTTCCTCAGATTTTTCACATACTTTTACCGTGCATTCTGCATCCTCGTTTTCATATGCCTCCTCTTCAAATGCCACTGTTTCGATCATATCTTTTTCGCTTTCATTTGTTAGCTTTATTTCTTCTTCTCCTGAGCTCATCTCTTCTTTTGAGGAATCCCAGTTTTCTTTTGCTTTTGATACTCTCAATTTTTCTTCTTCTGGGCTCAACTCTTCTTTTGAGGAGCCACAGGTTTCATTTTCTTTTGTCTTTTTCTGACTTTTTCTCCCTTTTCTTCTTTGTCCTTGCTTCGTTGCCAAATTCATTTCCACTGTTTGTTCTTTACCTGATTCGTCCGTATTTTGTTTCTCCTGTTCCTTGTCCTGTTCTTCTTCTTTTTCTTCTGTTAGATTCATCGTATTATTTTTAAAATCAATCACTACATGTTTTTCTGCCAATTCGTCAACTCCTACTATCATGTCATGTGACATGTTTGGCATTATTACACATTGTAGTGCATACATCTTCTTACCCAGTCGTACCATTACTCGTATGCCTTCATTTATAGTTGCCAATGTCCGTTTGTTTGCGCCCACTAAATTTTCCCTAGGTATTTTGTAAATTAAATTTGTTAAGTTAACTTCTTCTATTAGTTTTCTGTTGACCAATGTTATTTCAGATCCAGTGTCTATCCTAATTTTAATTGGTTTCTCGTTGATAAATCTATCCACAAATTTTAAATTAACTCCATTTTTCTTTTCGTTGTTTCCTGCCAATTTAATAAACTCCTTGGGGTGACAAAAGATTCCTGTTTGATTTTTGGTTTTTAGTGAGCGCCGTCGTGAAAAGACGCCGGTTGCTCATCGTTGTTTATATTTTCGTCATAATGTCTCTCTCCGTCATATTCATCTGTCTGGGTATTATTTACTTCTCTTCTATTTTCTCTTGGTCTGTCGGATCTGTTTCGGTTTTCTCGATATCCCTGTTCATTTTGTCTACCATTATTTCTGTTTTCTTGATTTGAGCGTGTGATGTTTCTACTCTGGTATTCTCGATTTCTGTCCTCATTCCATTGCCTATTTCTTTGTTCATAATTCCTTCTTCCGTTGTCTCTACTTTCGTTTTCCCTTCTGGGATTAAAATCTCGTCTTGTATAGTCCCTCCTATTTTGATTTCTATCTCTGTAATCCTGTGTTTCTCGGGGCCTGTAATCTTCTCGCGACCTTCTTGATTTTCTTTCTCTTAAACGTGATTCTCTTATTTGTAGGAATTGGCATAAACTATCTATGTCTTTGTAGTTTTGCAATGTGATATGGTCTTCCAGCGTTTCTTCGAAATGTCTTGCAATCAGTTCGACTAATTGTTCCGATGAGTAATTATATTGTAAATGTTTTGCGTTATAGTAAATTTGTAATGCATATGTCCTTTCTGATATACCCATCCTATCATTGTATTTCCCATTTTGCAATTCCTTGTTAATTTCCAATTGTTGGACTTTTCCCCAGAAATAATTCAGAAATTTTTGTTCAAATTGTTGCCAACTGTCAAATTCTTCTTCTTTGAAATCGAACCATAGGCTTGCTTCATATTTTAGATGGTTTCTGATAGTATCTTTTGCTGTTTCGAAATTTCCGATGTGCTGTATTTTCTTTTTCAGGCTATTTATGAACGGCACTGGGTGTAATCTTTTTACATCCCCGCCAAACCTTATCTTCACGTCATCTGTGCTATGTATAACCATTTCTCTTCTTTCTCCTACATTTTGTTGCGTCCGGTTTTCGGTGACTTGTTTTTCTATTTCTGTGATTCTTTTTTCCACTTCTCTGTCTACTTGAATAGCATTTTCCAACTTTTCTATTTCCTTTTTCTGGCAATTCGTTATTTCCTTTATTTTGCTTTTGATTTCTTTAATCTCTGTCTCTTGTTGTGCCATATCGTTCTTGATCATTGTCAAACATCCTTTTACTTCCTTTTCATACTTTCCTATGCGTTCCTCCATTTTCTTGTTGTTTTCTTCTATTGCTTGTTTCATTTTTTGTTGTGTTTCATCCATTTTTTTATCCAATTTTTGTTGTGTTTCATCCATTTTTTGTTGTGTTTCATCCATTTTTTGATCCACTTTATCCATTTTCTTTGATGCTTCTTCCAGTTTTTGTGACTGGAGTTGCATCAGTTGTAATAGTTTATCTATTCCTGATAATTCTTGCTGTTCTGATGCCATGATTATCGTGTCTAAAATATCTTCTTGGTCTGAATTATTCTCTTGATTTGAATGTTCTTTTTGTTTTTTGTTGTCTTTGCTTTGGCTTCTTGTCACAGACATTTGTTTTCAAGAAGTACTGTCCCCGCCAAATATGAAATTTTACTAGTATGTTACCAAGACGACTTTTTCTCACCCAAATATTATAAATTGTCAATAAATATATCAAATGTAAATATCGTAAAAACAAAATATTAAATCAGTTATGTAAATTTGTACCTAAAGAGATCTAAAATTTTATGTTATCAAATGTAAGTATCTCACTTTTTACCACAGGCATATAAATTTTCAAATACCGGCTTTACTCTTTCTATCCTTCAAATTTGCCACTAGAAATACTTTGCAATGCTTTCCACGTTGGACGACAGTTGATGTGATCTTGATTATTGATATGAGATAATATTCTTATATGTCATTTAATTTAATCAATGCATTAATAATAATCTAATTAATTTACCAGATCACATATCAATATATTTTCAATCTCAGGGCGAATTATAAAATTAATTATTTACTTACGTGGCTTCTAAGTATTTCTCAATGGTTCCTAATCGGGATAGGAAAGAAAAGAGTAAAATAATACACACATATGGGTTACAATTATAATCAAAATATTGTTTATTTTATTTAAATGGCAATCACTGCTTAATATTTGCTATATCTTATTATTCTTAAACATAACATTTACACATGGGAATCTTATTTCCTTTTGGTTTCCAATTGAAAGTTTTTATTAACATTTAACTATTATGATTTATTAGCAACAATTCTATTTAAGTTTGATGAAGCTTTTATGATATTATTGATTATGTTCTTCAATTTTAAATGTGGTATTTAATACGAAAAACCCATACATTCATGTCCAAACAAATGAGACTGACCTTTTTCTGGTGAACTGAGAATGTCTTCACACAAGACCCGTTTCCTGCTATCCTTGGCTGCGATCAAAACCTCGTCCTGGCTTTCAGTAATGTTCTCCTTTGAAGATTAGCTCGTATAGCTCTCGTCCCTGCTTCTGTCGTGATGCTGTGTTCTACCTTTTTCGAAACTGCAATCAGCTACCGGGACACTCTTTGCTCAAGGAGGTTCTTTACTCTCAACCTGGCCTACCTCTCGTTCCACGATAGATCTCCACACTCACGGAACTACACCGGCTTTCTCACTCTCCGTAC
The DNA here is from genome assembly GCF_917563875.1 of Diabrotica virgifera virgifera. NCBI lineage: Eukaryota > Metazoa > Arthropoda > Insecta > Coleoptera > Chrysomelidae > Diabrotica > Diabrotica virgifera. The sequence goes on from NC_065447.1 coordinate 105,641,254, forward strand.
ACTACCGTCTACTACTGGACTTCACTTCTCGACAGCTCAAAACATTCTCATCTATCTTTTTCATTCATTCCCCTACTTTCTAAATATCCCTTCCAGATTCACAAATCAACCTTCCACCACCAACTCTCATTCGCAGTATTCCTCAATACCAATTTTTAATCTTTCTAAATATGCTTAATGGATTTCAAAAAAGAAATAGTTAATTCCCATTCTAAAATTACTTTCTACTATTTACAAAATTTAATGACCTATTCTCTATTTCAACTGAGTTTTATTTAGCATCCGGCTAATGATCGAACCTTCCGCGAACAACGATAATGACCTATTATCGATTCCAACTAAGTCTTATTTAGCATAGGCTAATGATCGAACCTTCCGCGAACAACGATAATGGTACGCGCCATTCACTTTGTTTATTCTAAGCGCATTTTCCCGAGTTTCGTTTAATCACTTCTTAAAATTAAATATAACAATTTGTTGTATACAGGTTGTTCTAAATTTATATGCCCGTGGTTGAGAAAATTGAAAATATTTTATATTAAATTGAATTCTGCTTATAATTATCAAAATTTAATTTTCAGATCAAATAGAAATATAACAATACATGCTTGAGTTTTCTTTGTAGAGATGCTGAGTCGTATGTTAAAATAATACTCTTCTATTGTCGAAAGCATTTCACTCATTATATTGATACCTTCATCAATTTCAACTTTAGGCACATAATATGCACACATCGTCAGCAAACTGTAGAACGCTTCCTCTTGTATTAATGTTAATATTTTAATGTAAGTCTAAGATATACATGAAATATAGTAGAGGAATAAGGATACTTCCTTGCGGCAACCGGCAACCCAACATTAGAAATTCTTGGATCCAATAAATTATTCATTGTTGATTTAAAGTTGTAGATTCCTATTTGAATACAGTTTTATTAATTTTTTAACGTAGCTAAGGAACACTGCAACTTTGAACATTTTAGAAATTTAGATATAATACGTTAGACACGTTTCACATTTAAAATTTAAATACATATCGAAACGAATGCTTATCAATCACTTGCAGTCATAAAAGAATAAATATGGAACGAATGGAACTTAGCTATGTATAACAAGAGCACCATATTATTTTTAGTCGTCGCAATTTTAAATATTACAGCTCGTTGAGTGTGAATTTCAATTTTTTTTCGGTTGTACTTGAAACGCAAAGAACGACTCGCCTGAAAAACTCAAAAGCCGATTATGTTGGATGAAAATATGTAAAAAGCTAAGAAGTAGAAAGCTTTATTTCACGTAGACGGAGAGTTGATTGTGTTTCGTTTATTTGTTTCTGATATTGTTGTGATTTTTCAAATTACGGAAATATTTCTGACTTAAATTTATTAACCTCTGTTTTTGAAGCGAAGCTTTTGTAGTGACGTTGTATTAATTTTTCTCTATAGTAAAATGACAACACGTGAAATAGATGGAACAGTTCACTCACTCAATAAGGTGTCCGTTATAGAAATAGGAAAACCTACCGGTTGTAACCTAAAACCGGCTTTTTACTTCGCAATAACCGGTTTTATCGGTTGTTTTTTGGCCCGGTTATAACCGGTTTTTTCTTTTTAAAGTAATAACCGGTGAAAAATCAGATAAGGTATTACCTTAGCCTTAGATAATAAAATATTAATAGTTCCCGGATAATAGAAAAAAAAATGAATTCAGAGAAAAAATATTGTTTGTTTAAATTCATTAATAATTCTTGATTTTTTTAATGTTTATATTCGTTAATGACTCTCACGCACTCTGAAATATATTTAAGAAATATGATAAGCTGAACTGGTTATTTTAATGAACTTGAGAAAAGCACCTCTTGTTTGCTGAATTGGGGATTATATTAAAAACAGATATTTATTATCAATCAGCTGTGCGCTGTGCAGTCATATTTGTATTATTTATAATAAATGCTATACCTACACAAACGAGCCTGTGGAATGACTTGAAAAAATGAAAAAAATAAAATAGTTTTGTGTATCTTGTGTAAAATAGTTATCTATGAAACAGTTCGTGAAGTATGCTTTTTGCGAACGCACGCGATGTTTAGAGCACGAGTGACAGCCGAGCGAGTGCTATACATCGCGTAAGTTCGCAAAAAGTACTTCACGCATAGTTTCATACAATATTTTATCTACGATAAACAAATAAAAAAAAGAGTAACTTTTCTTCACTGGAATTCATTTCTATTCTACAATTTTTAGAACTTTTACATTTAAAAATTCCAACTTCTTTCGAACCACAAAATGGTGACAGGAAAATACAGCGTGTTTTATATGTTCGCTCATGGGTATTCTTTCATTTTTCCTACTGTATAGTTTATGTTTTGCTTTTATTCTGACAAAATGGTAATGTTTTCTATAATTGATTACACAAATCATGCGGAATTAATAGTCTAGTCGGGTTAGTGGAAAAGAAAGGCCTAACCTTGCTAGGCCAGCTGCCAATATTCTATTATTCTAACCTTTGTGGAGGGGGGAAGGTGGTCAATAATAGTAGCAAAAAGTTAGAAATAGAAATAGAAATAGAAATAGAAATAGAAATAGAAATAGAAATTGTCATCGGAGATATTGAGCAAAATCAAGACGGCGTCTAATGCAATGGCGTAATTCAGTCGCGATTTTAAATTTACATTACTATTGATCACCCTAAACGTTAGACTCATAAAACAGGCGCAAATGCTATCCCGACTGGACTATTATTATTTGCAAAATGTCGAATTAATTGAAAAACAATTTAAATGTAAAATTTGAAATTGTTGTTACCAACCAAATTAAACCATGGTTTTTGGTGCAGTTAATGTAAGAAGATGTATCCCGTATGCATCGGTACATTTATCGCAGACCTAAAGGTACCCACTAGAACTGTACTTAACTATATGTAGAGTGAGGCAGATAAAGGGCCTATTAGAAATATCTCGAGAACTAAAAATAACAGAATCATGAAAATTGGAATGAAGGGGATTTGAAGAGTGATCTATTTAATGAAAATATTTTCATTTATTTGCTACTTCCGGTTATACTGGAAGTTGCTTATAACTTCGGTTTTTTAAATGGGACAGCCTGTATGTTTTTATATTTTTTGGATTTTCCTCGATGTGGCCTTACTTAAAATATAAAGCTTTGTAATGTTACACAGGGTGGCTTAAAAGATAATTACGTTTTTTTATTAATTTCGTAGCAATTTTCACACCCTGTAGAATGGTAGTAGTTTGAGATCTGAAACTCTATTGTTTCCCGTTTGAACTCTATGTTCAAATGATTTCTAATATAGTGTACTATTGTTAAAAATTGTTAGTATAGATAAATCTTGAATTTTTTTATACCGGGTTGGTCGAAACTCGGAATGAGTATTTTCTGAGTTTTCTTAAATGTATTTTAATATTGTAGTGAAATGACATGTTATGGTACTTTTTTATTTCTTAAACATTCCCGATACCTAACTGCTTTAATTAGGGCTTATTTGTTAATCGCACCAACAATCTTAGCTACGTAGGTATTTTGACAGCTCAACCATTATTGGTAATTTTAAGGAACAGTCTAGAGTCTAGATTAACATGTATTTATTTCCGAAAAATTATTAGGGATTAAATATTTTCACGGCCAACCTAATAAAATTTCACGTATTTTTTATTGCAATTAATGTTTGTTTTGAATCACCAATAACTCACAAATTAAAGCAGTTAGGTATAGGGAATGCTTAAGAAATAAAAAAGTACCATAAAATATCATTTCACTACAATACTAAAATACAGGGTGTTCCATTTAAGAAAACTTGGAAAATACTCATTCCGACTTTCGACCAACCCTGTATACTAAAATTAAAAATTTAACTATACTAACAATTCGTAACAATAGTAGACTATATGTGTATTATAAATCATTTAAACACAAACACAGTTTTTGATGTGAAACTACTATAAATCTTCAGGGTGTGAAAGTTGTTACGAAATTAATAAAAAACGTAATTATTATCTCTTTAAACTACCCTGTATAACATTAAAAAATCATATTTTAAGATAGAAGATATCGAGGAGAATCCAAAAATGAAAAATATATAGGGTGTCCCATTTAAAAAAACGAAATTATAAGCAACTTCTTGTATAACCGGAAGTAGCAAATAGATAAAAATAATTTCATTAAATAGATCACTCTTCAAAACCCCTTCATTCCAATTTTCATGATTCTGTTGCGTTTAGTTCTAGAGATATTTCTAATAGGACCTTTATTTGCCTCACACTGTATATTATGCGCAGGTGCTTATGGGCAGATCAAATGCGAGTTAAAAGTTTTGCAGAATTATTTAAAAATAATAAATGGAAAATAAAATTACTTTATTTAATTTAAAACATATTATTTGAATTTTAAATATATAGATACAGAAATATTACAGAAAATATAGACATATAATTCAGAAAATATAATATAAAGCTTCGCTTTAATCTACAGTACCGTCTGCTTAGTCCAGGGAAATAAGATTTTTCGCGTGATCCAGAGATACATCTCGGGACAGCCAGTTGTAGGTTTTAGGATCCTGACTACAAATACTGAAAAAACTAAAAGTGCCAATTTTGTCATGAAATGTGGTATGTGGGGTTATAATAATAAAAATCAAAATAAAATATCAAAAGTTCACCCTGTATGTGGATTCGCAGTAGGCCGCATTTAAATTTCAGTTGACTATCCTAAAAAGTGTGACCCATCAACCTGTTATGAATGTGTAAAATTTCAAATCTGTATTTATTTTGATAGCCGAAATATAGGGGTGACTTCATCTTAAATGGGACACACTGTATATACTATTAGAGATGTTTTATTTTACATGAGCATTTTTATCTTAATTATTGATGTATCAAATTTCAATCAAGTATATTCAAATGGGAAATAAGCCACAATTTTACCTAAAAATGATTTTATAAACGTTTCGACGCCCAAGTCGGGTGTCGTTGTCAAAATACAAAATAATACTAAATAAATAAAAATGTTGTTGCTTAGTAAAAAATTCTTCTAATAATTTATTTAATCTGACTCATTTATGTTGTAATTTATTTTATAAACCCTAACGCGAGAATTTCAGTGCCACCGTTGCATTTGGTTGTCTTTTTAAAGACAGATTACATGCTATGATTTTTTGTGGCGGATATTCTTGAGTTGGGATTGATTTCATGTAAGCGAATGAACTATCTTTTAGTAAAGTCGTCCCAGGAACGCAACTCATCAATATTGGCAATATCATTTTAAAGTCGTCTACTTTAAAATGTATAATACGTGTCTGAATTGCCGACATAAATGAGTCAGATTAAATAAATTATTAGAAGAATTTTTTACTAAGCAACAACATTTTTATTTATTTAGTATTATTTTGTATTTTGACAACGACACCCGACTTGGGCGTCGAAACGTTAATAAAATCATTTTTAGGTAAAATTGTGGCTTATTTCCCATTTGAATATACTTGATTATAAAAATGCCACAAGAAAATAGCTTCAGAACAACATCAAATTTCAAATTCATGTTATACCAGAGAACGGCAATTCTCGCCAGTGGCGCACACCCAAACCCCTCTACACGCGACATTATACATACACGAAATTTTGGATTTTCTAAATCTGACGGAATTGAAAATTGTACCAATTCCCATCTTAGGGAAAAAGACTCATCCATTCATATATCAACCATCCATTTTGGTCCAAGGGTGTGGATTTTACGGCCCTTCCTATTTAGGGCCTGTTTTTCGTTCTCATCCCTAAAACTTCCAAAAACTTCGAAAATTAAGTCCGACCTTTGCGGTTTCTAATAGCACTAATTATTACCTTTCCAACACATGTCTAATTTTGAAAATCGGTTATACTATTCAAAACTTACCGAGCTCAGAAGTATGACTCAATTTCTATTTAAAAAGGTGAAAATGTTTGTGGCTATGTATGTGGCTGGAACAGTTAAACCGATCTGAAATTTGTTTCTGTGTTTGAAGAGGGGGTCAGGGCCGATTCAGAACCGGTGCAGTTTTTTAATTTTTACCAACCATAAGCCAGCTATAGGACTTGGTAGGTACAAAATGGCATATTTTTGGGGGTATATATCTTCGGTTCAAGAAGAGACAGGAGAATCGCAAATACACAAAATCAATAGTGTTGAGTTAGGCTTTCAAACGGTGTTTAAGCCGTCAGGATCAGACATACACACGGCTCAATATCGCCGAAAAACTGAAAAACTAAACTTTGAAAATTTTGGTTTTTCGACAGTTACTCAAAATTTCAACCTACGAATTGCGCCGATAAGTGAGCGTTTGTAGAAGGACTCTTGGCGAATCTAACGGTGTATACCTCATATCCGGGAAAATTCGAATTTTTAAGTTATAGGCCTCATAACTATGATCAAATCTATTTCCTATGGGAAGGACGGTTTTTGAAGCTCAATAATTCCTGTAATAGCTTCAGTTATCATACTTGACCTTAAATGCATCAGATATTACTTGCCAATACGTTTCAAACTCATGTTTAGTGATCGAAATCGATTAAGCCCTTTAGGATTTATTAAGCTACAAAAGTATAATAAAATTAACGATTATTCCCGAAATGGTTTATATAGTTGTAGTGGTTACGACGCTTTTGATCTTGTAACGGGCAATCCGAGTTCATTAACCAGCCAGCCCAAAAGTTTTTTTAATCTATTTCGAATAGAAAGAAATCTAGTGTACATTCGATGGACACTAGATCATTTGGGAGATAATGCGACAAAGGCGACCATTTATAAAGCTTAACGTGTAATCGAGAAAAATTGCATTCAACTTCATACATTTAATTTATAAAAAAAACTTTGAAAACTCTTGATACAAGAATAGAAAACCGCTAAACGCCGTAAAAATGAGTGGCGCATACAATATTCCAGCAACAAAAGATCTGATATGAATATTACGTGGCGCGAAAATGTATTTTCATTTTGATGCAAAACAAAATTTTAGTTTTATTTTAAAAGATTTTTCCATAATATTTGCTAAGTTTGAAGTAAACGCGCCACAAAAGTGTTTCAAAATGTAAACTGTATCAAAGTTACTCTATTGTGGCGCGTTTTACTTCAAATTTAGCAAATATTATGGAAAAATCTTTTAAAATTAAACTTAAATTTTATTTTGCATCAAAATGAAAATATATTTTCGCGCCAAGTAATATTCATATCAGATCTTTTGTAGCTGGAATATTGTATGCGCCACTCATTTTTACTGCGTTTAGCGGTTTTTTATTCTTGTTTTATATATACTTAAATAAACTTTTTTGCATAGATCCATTAACTTTCTCATTACAATTAAACGCAGAGCTAAATGTGAGTAGTAAGTAAAATTATCGCATGAAATACCTTTACAGTGGGCAAAACACACATTATAATTGTATAAACATCGTTTAAAAGAAAATTCAAAAGACCATAAAAGAATAACAGAAGTATTTTAACCCAAATTTAACCGCATAAAAAATATACTTCACCGAAACCAACCCTTGTCTCACGCAGCAAATAAAAAATGAGGGTGACATGGCCTATTAAGATAGAATTGGCCCATTTGCACGAAGTACTTCCATAAAACGGCTCCCGAAACATTTTTTGAATAACTACTCATACATTGGATTTAATCTCAAAAATTTATACCTTCCTGGTGGAACGAAAAATGAAACATTCAAGCAGATACTGGGAATATCGTCAAGAAAGATCAGAGAATCTGACGCAAAATGAAAACATTTCGGCGTTAGGGCTGATCGTTAGGCGAGATAAACAGCTATTTTAGCTGTATCTACCCTGTTGATACCTGAAATGGGATCAGAGGAGTGTCTCACGCATTGTTTAAAGGTTGTTTGCATTCCATGCGTTTGTTCAGACAAGAACATTATTGGAATTAAATCAGAGGTGACGAATCCTGCCTGATTTGTAATGAAGTTGCTTCGCTGTTATCCGATTTAGAACGTAAATAAACATAACTGGTGAACGGATTAATTTTTGTGTATACTCAGGAAACTCAGCGATAATAAAAATGCATTTGGGGTTAGTTTTTGAAGTTTTAAATGTTAGACATAATAAAACTACAAGGAGTCTTACTTATCAGCAGTGGCGACGAGTGACTTTTTCTAAAGTGTTATCAAAACCAGATGCAAAAAATCTTATTTAAAAAAATTAAGATATGGCTAAATGTATAGAGTGATGAGCGCGCTAATAACCGGCAAAATAGCATAAAAGATGGAAAACGTATTAAGTTTTGAGATAAAAAGAAATAAAACTAGTCGAGTTGGAAAATTTAGCGATATTAACCTATTACTTTACATTGATACATCAGTATCAGACTGCACCAACTCAAAATTTTTCAATATTGAGATAAGTATGAGGAAATGGTTAAAATATGTTTATTTATCAGTTTCAAATTAAACCATCTCAAAATTCCAACCCCATTGTAAAAATTTTGACTTGTCAACATGCAGAACCGAATATTTTTTTTACAACGTCGTAGTTTCATACCGCATCACTTTGAGTTAGTGCATAATGAAACTTGATCGGTAGAACTGCTGTCAGCTACTAACTCAAAATGGTCTGTGAAAGCTGCTTGCAGTGAACGTTGCTAAATTAAATGTTCGGAAAAATTTAGTGATACAGAAAGAGAAGAACTGTTAAATAACTACTGGGGTCTTGGTGATTTAAATAGGCAGCGAGATTTTATAGTTAACAATGTAATGCCGGTTAAGCCAAAATATCAATATAAGAAACAAGGGAGTCATAGAAGCGAAAATATAGCTTATTACTTTGAGATCAGAACTGAAAAAATTAAAGTATGTAAAGTTTGGTTTATGAACACTTTAAACATTTCGAATAGGATAATAATGAAAAAGCATGCACAGCAATTGAAAAAAGAGCTAGGGTTTGCACAGAATGACAATCGAGGAGGAAAAAAAATGCTGGGCGAACAAGGGTGCTAGATGATGAAAAAGAATTCGTGAGGTCCCACATCAAATCTTTTCCAGTAATTGACTCTCATTATTGCGGAGCAAGAAAAAACAAATTTTTAAACTTAGCCACCATGTACAGACTGTACCAAGAAAAATGTAGAGGAGAACTGAAATTTCCCGTAAAACTCAATTATTGCACCAATATTTTCAACAGGGAATTTAATATTGACTTTTTTCAGCCAAAAAAGACCAGTGTAAAAAGTAGTACAACCACTTAAGTATGATGCACATATCAGAAAAAAAAAATCAGATTCGGTTAGAGAAGGAGTTGGATATCAAAGATTCAAATGAAGATGACGTACTGTAGTTTGTTGCTTTCATCTACAAGTTGTATTATCACTACCAAAATGGAGATCGGAGTGATTTTCTTTTTACATGAGATGCCTATCATGTTACAACTTCACTATATTTGATATTTCTCACAAACATTGTTATAGTTTTTTGTGGCACGAACGTATCGCAAGCAGAGGTGTTAATGAAATAAGTACGTATCTTTGGCAGTATCTAAAGAAATATGGGACCTCAATATGAGCACATATTTTACTCCGATAATTTCCTGGGCCAAAACAAAAACAAGTTCATTGCTTGCTTGTTTTTATATTGCTGTCAAAACTTAGCAATAAAAAGCATCAAATGCTTAGTAGTTGGAAATACTCAAAATGAGGGTGATGCGATACATGCCCTCATAGAAAAAGAAAAAAAAAGATACATAAAAGGAAACCCGCTCTATATTTTATCGCAAATGGTACCGATAATTATTAGCCTGGCTAAGAAAACTTCCAATAAAAATATCGGAAAAGAAATGAAAGGCAGAATTTACCAAAACAGTCATCAGACCAATAAAGACATACGCGGCAGAAACACGACCCGACACAGGGAGGACAAAAGGATTTCTCGAAACAGCGGAGATAAAACCCTTCGAAAAATAGATGGTAAGACTCTATGGGACAGAGTTAGAAGTACAGATATACGACGGAGATGCAAGGTGGATAACGGTAATAACTGGGTAAGAAACAGAAGAATAGAATGGAATGACCAGATAAGCCGAATGACAACAAATATAGTAGTCAGGACAGCGAGAGACGGTTCCCCAATAGGAAGACGATCAGTGGGAAGACCACGAAAACGATGGAAAACGACAACTTACTAGAGGCACATTGAAAAAACAGACAGAGTCATGTCTGTACAAAAAGAAGAAGAAGAAGAGAAGAAGAAAACTGGACGGTCAGGTATGCTACAGAAAAAATTGCCGAAGTGTATGAAGTAAAAATTTACAAAAAAATTGGGAAAATTTTTAATATAAATGAAGCCGGAGACAAAATAAAATGGAGCGAAATACAAATTCTAAAAGTTGAGAAAAACCAGCCACACAAAATAATTTAAAAGAAGTCTTATTTTGACGATAATTATAATGTCACGTCATAAATATTCGATAAAACAGAACGAGCGTGGCTTATGACGAACCATCTCTCATCCTCTCCAATAAACCTCCAGTTTTTCCAGAACGTACCAACTTCTGCCACAACTGCCGCCGCTGAAGAAAGTGACAATTCAGAATTATTTTGATTTTATTATATTTTTTCATAACAAGGAAACAATAATGATTTTATAAGAAAAAAAATACTTAAATAATTTTATTTGATTTCCATACAAATACCCTATACAATATGCACTAACTGTTAAAAAATCATGTGTCGACAGTTTCATAGTGCACCAACTCAAAAAAAAATGAATTAAAAATTATCATCTAAAGGAACCATAAAATAAACATCTATTTCCAAAATTTTGTTCTATTTGAAAAACAAATGGACCATTTACAACAGATTAAAAATATTTGCTCCCAGAAAAAATCAGTTAAAGTTGATTTGTGAAGAACTAGGTTTTTTGAGTTGGTGCACTCTGATACAGATGTATCGACATCATATTGAGTGTTCCCACCTTTAGATGTATCGGACGAGTTTGGCAAATACCACTGTCACAGTGACAGTTTTAATTAACATACTCCTCTGATACGTGTAAAGCTGGGAAACAATCAATATAATGTAAATAAAAAGGTTACTATCGCTAAATGTCCCAGATTGACTAGTTTCATTTCTTTTTATTTCACAACTAAATAGGTTTTCCATCTTTTGTGCTACTTTGCCGGTTACTAGCGTTCTCATCACCGTATAATATATAACTCCAATAATATAATTTTGTATATCACTTGTTATGGTCTATTTTCACGCAAAAGCCGACTGCAATTTGCAGCCGTATGTCAGTCAATATTTATAAACTTGCTGTGATCAGCTACCGTACTACAAGAAAATATGAAAATAAATAACTCTGAATTGGTCACTACTAGTTAGACAACCAACAGTACCCTTGATAACACAGCATAATTATCAAACAGTATTTTGGGTGGCATAGTCACTATCACAAGGGTCTGTCATTGACACCGACGCGAAAGGTTTTACTTTTTGGTTGGAGGTCAGGAAGTCAAGTTCACGTGCCAGTGTGAGGAAAATTTGGGGTTTTCCTTTGAACGCTTTGAAAGAATAACGTGAAAAATCAGATAGTTGTGGAGTTGATGTCTGGTGGGTTTTAATTTTGTTTGTCGGTCAGCCGATGTAGCGGACTTTTGCTGAGCGGAGGCAAGGGTTGGAAACGTATTTTCTATGCCGGTGTGCTAGGGAAATTTTATATTTTCCCGGATAATCACAGCCCTCTTTGAGGTAAGTTAAGATAGATCTCGTTATAATTTAACCCTTTTCATTTTCCTCAATTCAAAGTTGAATCTTACTTCTTTATTTCTTTACTGTCACTTGTTAATTGTTTTTGTGGTAGAATTCGAACGTAAAAAGAGCGTGTAGTTTACCTATACTGTCTTTCACTTTTTGTTGGTGTTAAGAACTTTAAAATTTACAGTAACAACCGGTGGTTGATGATTTTGAATAATAATAAAATTCTGACTTAATTAATTAGGCCGGGTAGACAAAAATCAAAATTTGAATAAGAATGTTGTCGGCAAATTAAATTTTTGCTTAAAATATGAACTATTTGTAGGGTGCAAGTGTGAGGTCCTAGGTATACCTACCCAAATATATTAGTCTTCGCATGGCATAGGGTTCTGCCTAAGGTGAAGTCACAATGATTAGATACCAAGCTTAACAACTGAAGTTTGGCTATGTAAGTAAGGGAAAGCAGAAATCGAAAGGTAGGAGGATTTTTTTTTTTACTTTGGAGTATTGGAGTTTCAACGCAGAAAATTATACACAGTGATTATGTTAATATCGTGCGGTTAAGTGGACTGAAACATTATCACTTTTCGTTAATTTTAATGTTGTTCATACTTTAATAACATTTTCTATTTTGTTTTTCCTTTTGTTTTTTTTTATATATAAATTCTAATATCAATGTGAGCCTATATAGATCTATAAGGAGCTTAATACCGTAACATGTATGAAAACAACCTTGGTTACATTTAAATATTTAATAATATTAACTTAAATAATTATGTATTATAAAATGTTTTTTTCATGAGATTAGGATTTCTTTTAACTTCTGATATTTACCTATTTATCGGTTAGAAGTAAGTAATTTTACGTAGTGGTATCTGGGGAAAACCGATTGGCGCAACCGGGTTAACATTATAAAAGATATTTAGGCATTAGGTACTTAGGTACGACTCACGACATCGCCTTCTTCTGAGCTAAGCCGGAATACCACTGTTAAGGTCACCGTTCTTAGAATCCTATGATCAAAACTCAATTTTCAATTTTTTTTTTTTTATTTAACCAGCGCAGCGGTAGCAAAGACCGTAACAAGTGGCGCCCAAACGTGATTTTTTATACAGTGTGCACCATAACTTATGCATAGAATTTACCAAAATAATTTAATTTTATTCATATTTCATTTATTCATTTAGTATGTACCATTAATATATTCTAAATAATCCAGTATTATTTATCACTATTTACATATCACAGTGATATTATCATATTTATATTGTATCGAGTCTTAATTTAAGAGTCTACACACTTAAATTAGTTGTTGTGGTGTCAAAATATTAGTTAGTAAGAATTCTTTAGTACGGTATTGTGCTTTATACATTTCCACTTAGAATTTGATTAATTTTGCTTGATAATCCAATTTTGACTTAAGTAACGACTTATATGGGTAATTATTTTAAATTTCCCTAAAAATTTTAACAGTTTTATGGGTTTACTAATTTTGCTTTTACTGCTGGTCCTTTATATTTTTTTGAAGGGGGTGAGGAAATATAAATAAATTTTCTCTTCTTTTTTTTATTATTTTTTTTATTGTTGTAAAGTAATTTGTGGCTCGGACTGTTTACCCAAAATGGATATTTATAGGTTACGTAGCGACGAGTTAACTTATGAACTCACAAGTAGAGGCTATGACATTGGAGACGGTAAGGTAGAGACTAAGCGCAATTTACTACGGAGTGCTATAAAAGCAGAGATTTTAGGAAGAATTAAACCCAGAACGGTGGAATTCGATCCCGTATCGGAATTAGGTATTTGTTCCGGTAAAATTCAGGAAATAGTAGGGGACTTAGAACAATTCGATATTAATAACGTTAGATCTGAATATGCTAGGATTAACACCAGGTTACTTCATGTTAGTAGAAGAGTGGAAAATATTTGTGCTCCTTTAGAGCTTAGAGATGAGAAACGGAACATGATGGATTTAATGAAGGACTTAGTAGTTAATTTAGAGACACTAGTTACAGGTGGTACATTAGAAGCTGTCGGTCAAGATGACCCTACGTCATCTTCCAGCTTATTGGATGCGAGTACAGACGAATTGGCAGACCTTTTACATAGATCATCGGCGATAGGAGAAACAGTATATGGTACAGAAACGAATAATCCTAATAAGTTAGCTTTAAATTATACCCAAAATTGTAATACGACTCCTTCAGCGACTTGGTCAGGAAATTGGATGCCCAAACGAACATTACAGGAATTTGACCCTCTTTTTAAAAATATTTCGTCTAGTTCAAAACCTAGTTTAAAAACTAATACAAATAATACTACTACAAGTTCAGCTCAGCAGGTTCCTACTATTAATAACGTTGTTGTTACAAGTAATGATTACGGTCACAATGCTGATAATGACTTTTTTAGACCTAGTATTAATATTCCTGGTCCGATAATTAATCCTTCGTTGGATAGTAACAATGTTTCTACAATGCCAGCTTTTAATAGATTTACTAATAGGACTATACCTAGTACTAATCATATTCTTGAATCAAATAATAATCAGTATCTTGGTACAAATAATATTCCTGGAAATTTTGGGAATACTCCCATTTCTTCAAACATTATTCCAAATAATACAAACCATGTTACTTTTGCGGAGGATATCGCTCAATCGTTAAGAACAAGCTACGCGGAGGTACCTAACATGCATAGGACAAATCCGGATTATAATTTTCCCAATAATAATTTAGTAAGTCAACATTCCGGTAGTAGCGGTAACAATTTTTATCCTACACCTTCTGGTAACGTTCCTTCAGATTTAAATAATTTTTCAGGCTTTGTTTCTCAACTAAATAATAATTATAATAATTTAGGGGGTAATACGACTCAGCCGAAAAATTTTTACACTCCTGATAATTATCCAAATCTTAACACAGCTTTCACTACTAACGTAGGTAATTCATCACATTTCGGACAAAATATTTCAAGGAATAATTTAGGTTATTCGACACATCCAAATGAGGTGTCCGATAATTGTATGGCTAAAAATTCAGAAATAAAGGTACCCGATAAATTTGTAGATGTGGGTAAATGGAAGTTAAGTTTTGACGCGACTTCTAGTGTAACAGACTTCCTTGATCGTCTTGAGGAAATGCGAATTTCGAGGAATATTTCTGAAACTCAAATGTTAAATAGTGTGTCGGAATTACTGAACGGCGACGTAAATATATGGTATCGTTTCGCCAGGAGCAAAATTTCGAGCTATAGAGAATTTCAACAAGTTTTGAGGAACACCTTCTTGCCTAGTAATTACGAGGAGAAAATTTTAGAGATTTTGAGACATCGTACCCAGGCTACGGGAGAAAACGTAGTTATCTATGTTGCATATATGGAAGGACTCTATAACAAATTGGCTACTAAACCAGACGAGATTTCGAGGGTCAGACACATTAAGAACCGTATGTTGCCATATATTCAATTAGGTTTGGCTGGAAAACCGGTTAATACCATAGATACCCTGATTTATGTCGGTAGAGAAATTGAGGAGGCACATGCAAATGCGCAGGAATATCGTACTCCACCTGTTAATCCTCGTAATTCTGTCGAACCAGGATTAGAGTATAGGCGACCGAACTTAAGGGTCTCTGCCATTAATAATTCAAGACGTTCCAACGGCGGATATTGCAATACGAATTCTCAAAGTGGTCCAGTAGGTCCTTCGTTTACGGGTACTACTTCAAATTCTGGAGCAGAGGTAAATGTCACAGCGTCAACTACCAATACTAGTCCATCTTCATCTGCAGATGTTAGTGCGGTTCCCACGACTTTAGTTACTAGGGGTAAATGTTACAACTGTGGTAAGATTGGTCATTTCCGAAGACAGTGTGCCCAGCCAGCACGTCCTTTCTGTTATCGATGTAAAGAGCCGAATGTGAAGATTACGAACTGTCCTAAGTGCTCGGGAAACGAGTTGGCAGGTTAGTAGGCAGTCACCCTGGTAGCCTGAGCAATTTTTCAGTGGCTAATGAGTTTAATTGTGTACAGGTAGCTACCCACTCGGTCGATCCTCCTTCTAGTGATCTTAGGGTAGTAGATTGTGTTGATAAGTCAGTGCAATCGGTTTGTTTATCAAAGTCCGTCGTCTCGACTCAGATGCGGTTGGTTTTGGATTATATATTTGCAAGTTTGCCAGACGACAATAGGCCTCATCTTATCGTAGATGTTTTAGGTGTAAAACTTAGAGCTTTGCTGGATACGGGAGCAAATTTAACAGTTTTTGGAAGTCCCGGTTGGGATATTTTAATGAATTTAGGTTGTAAACTTTCAGCTACAGAGATCAGGACTTGTCGTGTTGCCAATGAAGCAGCTTGCGAGGTAAGTGGTACGGTAGAAATACCATTTCAATTAGAAGGACGAATTAGGGTCTTAAAAGCGTATGTCATTCCCGACTTACCCCATCACTTGGTGTTAGGTATGGACTTTTGGTTGGCCATGGAAATAGTCCCAGATTTCAAGAACCAGAGTTGGTCTTTTAATGTTGAACAAGATGAGGGTGCGACTTCAAGTTTACAAGTATGTCCCATAGCTAGTGTTAAGCTCAGCAGGACGTTATCTGATGAGCAGTCAGCACGATTGAACAGGCTGGTCGATAATTACTTCGAGACCGTAGGGGGAAAATCATTAGGGAAAACTACTCTTATTGAGCATAAGATAGTTCTTACTAATTCAGAACCAATCAAAATACGTCCATATAGAGTTTCTCCAGCGATTCAACAAATGATCGATAAGGAAGTGAAGTCGATGCTTGAAGAAGATATTATTGAACCTTCTAAATCAGCGTTCTCTTTTCCGGTTGTCATGGTTCCGAAAAAAGAAAAAGGCTCGTATCGATTCTGTGTTGATTATAGGCAGCTGAATAAGGTTACGAAGAAGGACGCTTATCCCATTCCCTTTATTGCTGGAATACTTGATAAGTTAGGAAACGCCCGATACATAAGCTCTGTGGATGTCAAGAGCGCTTTCTTCCAAGTTCCTGTTGCCGCAGATTCTAAGGAGTATACAGCTTTTTCGGTACCTGGTCGTGGTCATTACCAATTCAAGCGTATGCCTTTCGGTTTATCTAATAGCCCCGCTACTTTTCAGCGACTAATGGATCGAGTGTTAGGCCCCGAATTAGAACCATATGCTTTCGTCTACTTAGATGACGTTATAATAGTCACGGACACATTTGACAGACATCTCGAAATTCTGGAAAAAGTTTTCAAACGGTTGTCAGGTGCTGGTCTGACCTTGGCTAAGGACAAGTGTACGTTTTGTCGGAAGGAGTTAAAATATTTAGGATATGTGGTAGACGATTTAGGTCTCCACTGTGATCAGGATAAGGTTAGGGCCATTCTGGAAATACCAACACCCAAAAACATAACAGAAATTCGTCGCCTAATAGGCACGGCCTCGTGGTATAGGAGGTTCATACCTCAGTTCTCGTCAGTAGTTGCACCGATTACGGGTTTGCTTCGAAAGAACAGAAAATGGAACTGGACCGAGGAATGTGAGGATTCCTTTCGTAAGATTAAGGACTGTTTAGTATCTGCTCCCATCCTAAGTTGTCCAAACTTCTCTAAGCCGTTTCAGCTTCAGACGGACGCCTCGGCGTATGGTATCGGAGCGGTTTTAAGTCAGCTGTCAGATGATGGCGAACACGTAATTGCATATGTGAGTAGGTCCTTGTCACATACCGAAAGAAATTACTCTACCGTTGAGAGAGAATGTTTGGCGATTGTGTGGTCCATAGAGAAACTGAGGGCATATTTGGAAGGTTATTCTTTTACCGTTGTTACAGACCATCATTCTTTGACGTGGTTATATAAATTACCACAACCAACTGGGCGACTAGCCAGGTGGATTCTGAGACTCCAACAATTTGATTTTAGGATTGTACATCGCAAGGGAGCTGAAAATGTCGTTCCAGACATGTTAAGTAGGGCCGTCCCGAGCATTGACGTTGTCGATTTAGTGCAGTCGCAAGATGATATTCCGGAGGTTAAGGATCCATGGTATGTCAAACAGAAGACGTTAGTGGAAGAATCTCCTTTAAAGTATCCGTTGTGGCGAGTGGCCGATGGTCGATTATATAAGTATGTGGCGAATCGTTATTCGAAACTTGTAGGATTCGAATACGATTGGAAGTTAGTGGTTCCAAGAGATAAACGGAAAGATATTCTTCGGAAACAGCATGACGATCCAACTTCTGGTCATACTGGTGTACATAAGACTTTTCATCGAATATCTTCAAAATTTTATTGGCCTAAAATGAAGAGTGATGTCGGCAAGTACGTAAGGAATTGTCATACTTGCATCGCTAGTAAACCCGAACAAAAGGCTCCAGCTGGTCAATTATGTGGAAGACCTGACGTATCGAAACCATGGGAATTAGTGTCGGTGGACATAGTAGGTCCATTTCCCAAATCAACCAATGGATATCTTTATATTTTGAGTGTACAGGATTACTTTACCAAATTCTGTATTTTCCAACCTATGCGTACGGCAAATTCGAAAACCATCTGCAAGATTTTGGAGGATCACGTATTCTTACTTTTTGGAGTGCCCCAGAAGCTGCTGACCGATAATGGGAAACAATTCGTTAGCAAGGAGTTTGTGGATTTTACAGGTTCATATGGTGTTGATCTTATACGCACTGCTAATTATCACCCGCAAGCTAACGCTTGTGAACGTCAGCATAGGACTTTAAAGACGATGCTGCGCTCCTATGTAGCAGACAACCACCGTCAGTGGGATCAGTACCTGCAAAAGGTAGCGTGTGCTATTCGCACTTCCATCAGCGAGACTACGAAGGTAACTCCTTTTCTGGCAAATTTTGGCAGGGAAATAATTGTTAATGGTAAAGATCATTCACAAGGCGTTTCTAACGAGTCCGTGGTTGCAGAACCTGCGAACCGACCTAATGAATTGTCAAAGTTATTTAAAGATATTCGCCAGCGGCTGGATAAGGCCTACCAGACTAGTAAAAAACGGTATGATCTCAGGCGTAGAGATGTAATTTATGAAGTAGGGCAAAAGGTGTGGCTTAAAAACTATGTACAGTCCGATGCGGCAAGTTACTTCACAGCATCATTAGCGCCAAAATTTCGCGGACCCCTAACAATTTATGAAAAAGTCAGTCCTTGGGTATACAAGTTAAAAGACGATAAAGGTACTAGCGTAGGAACTTGGCACAGTAAAGATTTGAAAGCAGATATCACTGCTGTTTCAACTCCAACTTAAGTCATCTTATATGGTAGATTGTAATACTGATTTGTCTAGATATGGGTTTTTTTTAGTAAGTATACATATATATTTTTTTTTAATAGAACTCCAGGAAACTTTAGAGCACATAGTTTTGTTCTAGGCAATTTTGCAACGACCTTTTCCTTTATAGGTGTTCGTTGTCACGGATTTTTTTTTTTTTTTGCATACATTGCCAAGAGAGTGATATCTCTACAAAACGAGCTGTGGGTAAGATTTTTTTTTTTTTGAGTAAGTGATAGAGTATTAGAACCTTATAGTTATTGAGTATAATTCTTATCTCAGATAGGACTTTTTCTAATGTTACAGATACTGAGGTATCTTTGGCAATGCAAGTTACCGATGATGTATTAGTTGTGTACATGCAGGTTTTTTTTTTTAGTATGGAAAAGTGAATTGATTTGGAAAATTGTCGATCCCTATAGGATCAAAATTTTAGCTATGATTTTTTTTTTTTTTTGTGCTGTAACTGGTGATTACCAGAGGCCATGTAAAGGGTCCCGATTTCAACAGTATCAAAGTTTATTCTGATAGTCTAGTTTTTAGTCTTATTTTGTAAGGATACTAACCATAGAATTAGAAAAATGCTTTTACTCCCGTCAGTGGCTCAATATATTCAAGTCCACGCGCCTTTCTGGTTTCAGTAGACATTAGTGTTCACTCACAGTTAGGTGTTGCAATATTATGGATATCATACTCCTTAGGGGCGAAGGTTTAACCAACCACACAAATTTGAGGCCATCCATTTTTTTTTTTTTTTTTTAGGAAGGGGGTGATGTTATGGTCTATTTTCACGCAAAAGCCGACTGCAATTTGCAGCCGTATGTCAGTCAATATTTATAAACTTGCTGTGATCAGCTACCGTACTACAAGAAAATATGAAAATAAATAACTCTGAATTGGTCACTACTAGTTAGACAACCAACAGTACCCTTGATAACACAGCATAATTATCAAACAGTATTTTGGGTGGCATAGTCACTATCACAAGGGTCTGTCATTGACACCGACGCGAAAGGTTTTACTTTTTGGTTGGAGGTCAGGAAGTCAAGTTCACGTGCCAGTGTGAGGAAAATTTGGGGTTTTCCTTTGAACGCTTTGAAAGAATAACGTGAAAAATCAGATAGTTGTGGAGTTGATGTCTGGTGGGTTTTAATTTTGTTTGTCGGTCAGCCGATGTAGCGGACTTTTGCTGAGCGGAGGCAAGGGTTGGAAACGTATTTTCTATGCCGGTGTGCTAGGGAAATTTTATATTTTCCCGGATAATCACAGCCCTCTTTGAGGTAAGTTAAGATAGATCTCGTTATAATTTAACCCTTTTCATTTTCCTCAATTCAAAGTTGAATCTTACTTCTTTATTTCTTTACTGTCACTTGTTAATTGTTTTTGTGGTAGAATTCGAACGTAAAAAGAGCGTGTAGTTTACCTATACTGTCTTTCACTTTTTGTTGGTGTTAAGAACTTTAAAATTTACAGTAACAACCGGTGGTTGATGATTTTGAATAATAATAAAATTCTGACTTAATTAATTAGGCCGGGTAGACAAAAATCAAAATTTGAATAAGAATGTTGTCGGCAAATTAAATTTTTGCTTAAAATATGAACTATTTGTAGGGTGCAAGTGTGAGGTCCTAGGTATACCTACCCAAATATATTAGTCTTCGCATGGCATAGGGTTCTGCCTAAGGTGAAGTCACAATGATTAGATACCAAGCTTAACAACTGAAGTTTGGCTATGTAAGTAAGGGAAAGCAGAAATCGAAAGGTAGGAGGATTTTTTTTTTTTACTTTGGAGTATTGGAGTTTCAACGCAGAAAATTATACACAGTGATTATGTTAATATCGTGCGGTTAAGTGGACTGAAACATTATCACTTTTCGTTAATTTTAATGTTGTTCATACTTTAATAACATTTTCTATTTTGTTTTTCCTTTTCTTTTTTTTTATATATAAATTCTAATATCAATGTGAGCCTATATAGATCTATAAGGAGCTTAATACCGTAACATGTATGAAAACAACCTTGGTTACATTTAAATATTTAATAATATTAACTTAAATAATTATGTATTATAAAATGTTTTTTTCATGAGATTAGGATTTCTTTTAACTTCTGATATTTACCTATTTATCGGTTAGAAGTAAGTAATTTTACGTAGTGGTATCTGGGGAAAACCGATTGGCGCAACCGGGTTAACATTATAAAAGATATTTAGGCATTAGGTACTTAGGTACGACTCACGACATCGCCTTCTTCTGAGCTAAGCCGGAATACCACTGTTAAGGTCACCGTTCTTAGAATCCTATGATCAAAACTCAATTTTCAATTTTTTTTTTTTTATTTAACCAGCGCAGCGGTAGCAAAGACCGTAACACACTTGAAACTTTTGAAAAAACAGTTGATGTTTCTAGATGTTTGCAAAATTTTTTATCTTTTTTGGCAATTAATGTTAACAATTCCCTGTAATTGCCTCGAATGTCAGAGCCGTCTCCCTCAAAATGACCACGAAACTCTAATTCTTGTTTGGCCAAAAAACATACGGTATCTATTATAAGTGTGCTAAGGATATACCTATCAATTTTTTTTTTTAACAAACTCATTATGTTTAGCAATATTTGCTTTAAAAGCTGTCGATTCTTGTTTTGCTAAACTGAATCGAATAGGGTATACATCTTACATGTAGGTAACGGAGAAATTTCATATCTTTTTTTTTTAACTCTAAAACTATTTAAATCGTGAACCTGGTCCACCCATTTTTCTGTAGAAACCAGAAAACATGGCCAACAATACAGTCTATTTTTCATGCAACCACATAACCAAGGATTTTCACTGTACCAACTAAATTTAAAATATTGAACTACTTTTTTTTATTCCTTTTTTAAATTGTTTAAAATTCGTCTTTCATTTTCAATAATCTCATTTTTTTTTCAGTCAAAATTACTTTTCGAGTAGTTGATCTATTACGCAGTGACACTCATCCATGGTGAACTGCACGCACACTTTTTATGGGTACTGTAACCAAATTTAAATCTGGCAACAGCCCTACTGATATGCAATATACACAGCGCGCTTACGCCCGTCGCTCCTTCAAAATTTTCAGACACTAGCCGGTCCCGAGCCGCCCGAGAGACAGCGAGATAACCATTCATTGTAACCACAAACGAGACTGGTAACAGAACATAATAAAGTGCAACTGAGTCACATATACTCGCCAATATTTTCTTGTGTCTACGAGTAGTTGACTATTTACTGAATTAGGTACTATTAACACATAATATACTAATATATTTCTATTGGTAAACATATAGAAAAATGGAATTAATCATCATCATAAAATACACTCCGCCAAAAAAGTATCGCATCACCTTATAAATGGTATATTTTTAATGTATATTTCCTAAACCTGTTGTTTTATTTTAGCGATTTTTTTAATGTGTTATGGGTTTATTCTTCAAGAATATCGATGTAATAATATTGTTGCTAAACAGATAAGTGTCATTATATACCGGGTATAACAATGATGTGTGTTTTTTCCTCAAAGTTTGGAACACCCTGTGGAATATACTAGCGTATATAAAATATTGAAATTAAAACTCAACTATAACCTTAGGTCATCGAAACATTTTGCTTTTTGATTCATTCGCTTATGTTGGATAATAAAAAACTTAGGTACTTTAACAACTAGGAACGTTCTTCATCAATACAGGGTGTTTCTAAATAAGTGCGACAAACTTTAAGGGGTAGTCCTGCATGAAAAAATAATGACAGTTTGCTTTATGCACATATGTCCGCAAATGCTTCGTTTCCGAGATACGGGATGTTGAATTTTTTCTTACAAACTGACGATTTATTTATTGCTCTAAAACCAGTTAAGATATGCAAATGAAATTTGGTAGGTTTTAAGAGGTAAAAATGTCCAGTAACTACCTCTTAATACCTACCAAATTTGATTTGCATATCTCAACCGGTTTTAGAGCAATAAATAAATCGTAAGTCTGTAAGAAAAATTTCAACATCCCTTTATCTCGGAAACGAAGCATTTGCGGACACATGTTTACAAAGTAAACGGTCATTATTTTTCATGCCGAATTACCCCTTGAAGTTTGTGACACTTATTTAGAAAAACCCTGTATTGATGAAGAACGTTGCTAGTTGTTAAAGTACCTTACTTTTTTATTATCAAACATAAGCAAATGAGTCAAAGAGCAAAATGTTTGGATGGCCTAAGGTTACAGTTGAGTTTTAATTTCAATATTTTATATACGCTAAAATATTCCACAGGGTGTTCCAAACTTTGAGGAAAAAACACACTATCATTGTTACACCCGGTATACATAGTATACAATGACACTTATCTGTTTAGCAACAATATTATTACACCGATATTCTTCAAGCGTACAGATATAACATACTTAAAATAATCACTAAAATCGAACAACAGGTTTAGGAAATATGAGACATTCAAAATGTACCATTTTTAAGGTGATGCGATAATCTTGACGCTTAGTGCATTTATTTGCAAGATTTTTAACTGTTACCAATGGTAACAGTGGTTATATGGACGCTTCGCCAGTGCTTATCAGCACTATATGAAAAATTTCGTAACTTCTCTGAAGTCAAGGAAGGTGTTTTTGACTCATCTTATTTATTTCTCGTATGGCGTACATGGCAATATAATTATAAATGATTATAACAATTATAACTATTATAATTGTTGTTTTGGGAAACATTTTTTGAGAAGCAAAAATGTTCAAAAATAGTTATTTATCATATAAGTGTTAAAAGTACACGTTTAAGGCACGCATGTGAAAGTTTGCAGAATGAGCGATAGCGAATTCTGCAATGCATTTGAGTGCCTTAAAAATGAACTTTTTAACACGCATATCATAAAATATTTTTTCTACAAACGTAATTACAGGACAATATCTACAAAAACTTTTACCTGAACTTGACTGACATTCCATTTTTATATTTTTTTGATCATTTTGATTTTTGATATTACATCAAAATTGCCTACACGGTCAATACGAACTGCAGTGCCGAACTGCAGTGAAAAATAAATCTTTCAATTATTTCCGCATGTCAGTGACAGAGTTTTCTCGCCCTTCTTATAAATATTGGTAGTATTAAATTGTTTTTCCAATCTTTTGGGATCCTTCTCTCCTTCCATGCTGCATATTGTCCACAGCCAGTCTTTCCCTTTCTCTACTAAGTATTTCATCATTTCTGGTGCAATTTCATCCTCCCCTGGAGCTTTACCTATCTTTAATTTTCGTATCGCTTCTACCAGTTCTTCTCTTGAAATCTCTCTTAATTGTTGCCCCATGTGATTTGTTTTTCTTAGCCTTTCTTGCGGCGTACTTTCAAATTGTTGTTCATACAAGTTATCAAAATACAAAATACTAAATTACATAAATTTTGTTTTTGTTCGCCCTGATCATTTTTGGTAATCGCAGCTTATTAAATTTTAATGCTTGCTTTAAGTATTGTTGTCCCAGTTTAGTAGCAATATGTTGTATAATATATATATATATATATATATATATATATATATATATATATATATATATATATATATATATATATATATATATATCTATTTTGTTAATAAATACAAGTTAATTAGTAAACAATAATTATTGTTATAGGTTTCAGTTTTCATCTTTCAATATTTAAAAGATCCGTCTAAAAAACTGATTTTAGATTATTTATTATACCGAATATATTAACATCTATTCATATTTAAATAATAAATAATAAAACACGAATACAGA
The DNA here is from genome assembly GCF_917563875.1 of Diabrotica virgifera virgifera. Classification (NCBI taxonomy): domain Eukaryota; kingdom Metazoa; phylum Arthropoda; class Insecta; order Coleoptera; family Chrysomelidae; genus Diabrotica; species Diabrotica virgifera. Next base: position 105,666,054 of record NC_065447.1, read on the forward strand.
TCTACGTTTATGTAAATTGACACTAAACTGTGCTATAAAAAATCTTTAAATTATTAACAAGAAATTTTAGATATTTATTCTCGATGAAACATTTATGATTTAATTTTTATAATAGAGTACATTGATAATAATGCATTTTATAATAGGGTGTATTTCTCGGCACGTTGACAAAGTCATTGTTAAATCTGAAGTTATTGTCCTCACAATAAAATAATACCAACCAGATGCTTACCTATGTATTGTATCCATGTAGGTAAAAATTCACCATCTATATTGTCTGCCAATATGTACGTGCCACTGGATTCACTGGTACTACACGACTAACTGTCGTTAAGTATGGAAGCACTGATTTATGTCCGTGGTTCACTGATAGCACGACACGACACGACCGTCGTCCATTGTAGTGACATTGGGTGACAGATGAAGAGCAACGGCACGACAGTTAGTCGTGGTCGTCCTGTGTGAAAGGCTCCGTATATTGCTGTATTGGACTAAAGGAATGTACGACAAACCGACGTTACAACCGTTTGTCGTGACGACCGAAGTCGTAAAGTATGAAATAGGCCTCCCTGGTACTTCAGAAACCATAATCTTCGCCGGCTCCTCCAGATGGATACGGTTAGCCAGACAAGAAGTAAGGTTGCCGAGAGTCATGAACAAAGGTTCTCCAACCATGTGAATGTCGAGGCCAGCAAACTCCTAGACAACGTTAACCAGATGTGACGGGTAGTTATTTCAGGACAACAGACTCAGTAAAACACAAGTTAGAATAAAATAAATATATTGAGAATATTTATATACAGTTCCAAATTAAAAATGACAAAACAAAACATAATTCTGTCTTCGCCCCGTTACTTAGAAAACTCCCTAAGCGGACGTCTGCAAAAGAAAAATGGAATTGTATTTATAACAACATATCATCAAAAATATAATAACAATAATAGAATAATACAATATACAACACAGTATGTAAAGTTGACACCATCTATCTATCGCCCGTCGGCAAATTCAAACAAAAATATAACTCCAGACCATCTTTTACCACCTTTAGTCCGGACAAATTACCATATGTATTTAATATATTTTTACCACCAAAAATGAGATGTTTTAATCAAATATTGCTTCAAATATAATCTGCAGAATAATTTTGAATTCACGTTCCGCTAATGAACTTGCTATTTTGTCCTTAAAAGTAGAAAAAAGTTTCAATTCTATTTCTTAATATTTCATCTAAATATAATCGTCTAACAATTTTAACTGTACTAATGCCCAAGTATACATTTTCAAGTGTTAAACTGATTGATTTACAATGAGTAACCCTGTTGTAAAAATACCGTCGTGTGCCTTAACAAAAGGGAGATCGGTTACTCGAATTTCATAACAATACAAATGTTATCTCTTTGAATTTTCCGACGGGCGAAACATCTATGGACCCGACTTTACAACAGTTATCGGGCTACACGGAATCAATCTATCTACATAACTACACACTCAGACTCGTAGCTCATCACACTTCAATCCTGTGTGGTTAAAATCAAACATCGACGCATCGGCCAGCTTCGGGTTGGAGGTGGCAGCTACCGCTCACTGCGGTTACAGTTCCGGCGGAACACCTCTTCACTACCTAGCGCGTCCACCTCGGCAGAGTTCCAATTCACTACATTGCATATCTGCAGTTTGAGTTCTTCCCGGTGCAGTACACCGACACAGCATAATAAACGAAACCAGCAAGGACACAGTACCACAGTACGATGCCGCCTTTGAAGTTGAAAAGTACGGAACCGACATTGATCGAGTAGTACATCTCAGTGGTGATGTGATGTGTTCGTTCATAAGTGTTGCCGATGTAACTATATGAAATTATATTAAGCCACAGCTAAAATGAAAAAATTAAAATTATGTTAACATTTTTGATCTTGGTAGTTTCTAAGGATAATAAAAATACATTAAGAAAAAAGTTATTTTATTCAACTTAACTTGTTAATTCAAAAATACTTGTAACAAAATTATATGTAATATCATATATTATACTATAATAAAACTACATCTGGAACGCTTTCAAATAAAATTTCCTCATCTGTATCTTGTGAAAATGAAGACTTTATGTGATTAAAATATTTCAACATTTTTTGTCTGTTTGAAACGAGTCACATTTTTTACTCCTTCACTTTTGCTAACACGAATTTAATATTTGCTCACAGATCGCATTTAAACTTCGATAGACAACGATATCTAAGAAAACGTGTTTTTTTTTAGTTCTGCATTGCTGCAGTATCAGCTATTGCATTAACTTGATTACCCGTAAGAGATTATTTTTAAATATTAAATATTTTTTGGAATTTCTGAAAAATATTAACAATACAATCGCCATTCATCGTCAATATTTTGTGTTATGTCCCAATAATTCCCACAGGCGTACGTATAAAATTATGTTAAAAAATATTTATTATCAAAATATCATAAAAGTTAAATAAATATGATTATTATGTACAAATCAGCAACACTGTCGATTTTCGACACTGTCTGGTACTACGCGAATAATGGTCGACGATCTGCGCAGTAATAGTGCGCGAACTTTTCCCCTTTCTAGTGTGTCACTGCTGTTGCGTTTTCTATGCTGTGACACCGAGAAAAACTAATTTCATAATTATCCTTACTTGTCTCAAATACACTCTCGGTAGCCATCACTCCTTGGCTTCGTGGGAGAGGTGATACGTAGGGGGTTGCGCCGATATGGAAACGCGTTCGATCCTCTGCTGTTGATGTGCCGAACGCCGGGCTGCAGGTATCATATCGCACTAATAATACAATAGTGTCGTAACTCAAAAAAGATGATTTTTCAGAATCAACGAAAAACTTATTACTCACTTCCCATTGCAGGTAAACAAAAAATTAATGCATAATGTGTTTCTAATTAATAATAAAGGAAGATTTTTTGTACTCTTATTTAAGTAAAAATACTGTCAGTGAAGTTATTTAAGAATTTTGAGTTAAAACGGTATTGTTCTAAGCAAAATTTTCGAAATGAAATGTTATTTTTAGTTATGACATTATTTATGAAATGTTTTGTGTTACTACAATTTGATTTACTTATTTTTTTCTGCGATTTACGTAAGTTTTTGGGAAATTTTGCGGACTCTTTGTCGCTCATTGTAAAATTAAAACAGTTCATTCTACTTCCCTAAAAAAATAATGACACTTAGCCTCTTGGTACTGGCAGCACAGTTTGCAAGTCATACACGACGAATATTGTTGAATCTATGTTAGCATTTTTGTCTTTTTCTTTCTCCGTTCTGGGCAGTTCTTTTTCTTTCAAGTGGTTTTCGTACGTCACAACAATACTGTTTTTCCATCGTCATCAGCATTTTTGAAATTTTCACTTTCCTAGTTGCAGACGTAAATGATCTGAAGTTTTCTTCTGTATATTTATACAAGAATAAAAAACCGCTAAACGCCGTAAAAATGAGTGGCGCATAAAATATTCCAGCTACAAAAGATCTGATATGAATATTACGTGGCGCGAAAATGGATTTTCATTTGATGCAAAACAAAATTCTAGTTTTATTTTAAAATATTTTTCCATAATATTTGCTAAATTTGAAGTAAACGCGCCACAAAAGTGTAACTTTGATACAGTTTGAATTTTGAAACTCTTTTGTGGCGCGTTTACTTCAAATTTAGCAAATATTATGGAAAAATCTTTTAAAATAAAACTAGAATTTTGTTTTGCATCAAATGAAAATCCATTTTCGCGCCACGTAATATTCATATCAGATCTTTTGTAGCTGGAATATTTTATGCGCCACTCATTTTTACGGCGTTTAGCGGTTTTTTATTCTTGTATCAGGAGTTTTTCAAAGTTATTTATAAATTAAATGTATGAAGTTGAATACAATGTTCCTCTATTACACGTCAAGCTTTATAAATGGTCACCTTTGTTGCATTATCTCCCAAATGATCTAGTGTCCATCGAATGTACACTAGATTTTTTTTATTCGAAATAGATTGAAAAAAAAAATATTGAGATGGCCGGTAAATAAAGTCGGACTGCCCGTTGCCAGATCAAATTTAGCGTCGTAACCACTACAACTACATAAACCATTTCGGGAATAATCGTTAATTGGATTATACTTTTGTAGCTTAATAACTTCTAAAGGGCTTAACCGATTTTGATTAGTAAACATGAGTTTGAAACGTATTGACCAGTAATATCTGATGTATCTAAGGTCAAGTATGATAACTGAAGCTATTACAGGAATTATTGAGCTTGAGAAACCGTTTTTCCCACAGAAAATAGATTTTATCATACTTATGAAGCCTATAACCTAAAAATTTCAAATTTTCCGGGATATGAGGTATACACCGTTAAATTCGTCTTGAGTCCTTCTACAAACGCTAAGTTATTGGCGCAATTCGTAGGTTGAAATGTTGAGTAATTGTCGAAAAACCAAAATTTTCAAAGTTTAGTTTTTCAGTTTTTCAGCTATACTGAGCCGTGTGTATGTCTGATCCTGATGGCTTAAACACCATTTGAAATCTTAAGTCAACACTATTAATTTGATGTATTTGCGGTTCTCCTGGCTCTTCTTGATCCGAATATATATACCCCCAAAACATATGCCGTTTTGTACCTACTAAGTCCTATAGCTGGCTTATGGGTGGTCAAAAGTCACAAACTACACCGGTTCTAAATCGGCCCTGACCCCCTCTTCAAACACAGAGGAAAAATATCAAATCGGTTTAACTTTCAAACACACATACATATATATCCACAAATATTTTCCCTTTTTTAAATAAAAATTAAGTCACATTTCTAAGCTCTATAACTTTTGAATGGTATAACCGATTTTCAAAATTAGACATGCGTTGGAAAGGTAATGATCAGTTTTATTAGAAGCCGCAAAGGTTGGATTTAAATTTTTAAAGTTTTTGGGAGTTGTGGGGACGAGAACGAAAAACAGACCCTAAAGAGGAAGGGCCGTAAAATCTACACTCTTTGACCAAAATCGATGGTTGACATATAAATGGGTGACTTTTTTTTTCTGAACTTTAAGATGGGAGTTGGCCCAATTTTCAATTCAGTCAGATTTAGAAAATCGAAAATTTCGTGTATATATAGTGTTACGTGTAGGGGGTGTGGGTGTGCGCTACTGGCGAGAACTGCCGTTCTCTGGTAATGTTCAAAATTAGACATGCGTTGGAAAGGTAATGATCAGTACTGTTAGAAGCCGCAAAGGTCGGACTTAAATTTTCGAAGTTTTTGGGAGTTTTGGGGACCAGAACGAAAAACAGACCCTAAATAGGAAGGGCCGTAAAATCGACACCCTTGGACCAAAATGGATGGTTGACATATGAATAGGTGAGTCTTTTTCTGAACTTGAAGATGGGAGTTGGCACAATTTTCAATTCAGTCAGATTTAGAAAATTGAAAATTTCGTGTATATAATAGTGTCGCGTGTAGGGGGGGTGTATTTCTGCGCCACTGGCGAGAACTGCCGTTCTCTGGTAATTTTTTCGATATAAAACTAACAGCTTCGATAACCAATAAATCGAAAACTATTAATTTTATCAAAAAAGTGTATAATGAACATTTTTTGCTTATAATTAATATTTTTACCAGCATTTGCGGTCAAAATATAATAAAAAATTTCCACCCTCGAGATGAGGTGGCAACCACCCCATGGTAAAAGCGTCTTTCGGCATCATATAGATTTTGATCCTTGGACTATCCACTACTTGTTGTCAAATTTTCAAGCAAATCTATCCATTCTGTAAAAATTGCGAAGTGAAAAATTTCAGTTCCTGGACTAATTATACTTTTGGAGCTCTATAACTTCTGAACGGTTTACCTGATGTTGATCACTAAACATGAATTTTAAACGTATTGACAAGTAGTATCTGACGCATCCAAGATCGAGTATGATAACTGAACGTATTACAGGAATTATTGAGCTTGAAAAACCGTTTTTCCCATAAGAAATAGATTTGATTATACTTGTGAAGCCTATAACTTAAAAATTCGAATTTTCCCAGATATGAGGTATACACCGTTAGACGCGTCCTGAGTTCTTCTATGAACGCTCAGTTATTGGCGCAATTCGTAGGTTGAAATTTTGAGTAATTGTCGAAAAGCCAAAATTTTCAAAGTTTAATTTTTCAGTTTTTTGGCTGTGGTGAGCAGTGTGTATGTCTCAGCTTGATCGATTAGGCGCCATTTGAAAGCTTAACTCAACCCTATTGATTTGGTGTATTTGCGGTTTTCCTGTCTTTCCTTGAACCTAAGATATATACGCCCAAAGAATATGCTATTTTGTATCTACCTAGTCCTCTAGCTGGCTTACGGGTAGTCAGAAGTCAAAAATTAGACCGGTTCTGAATCGGCCCTCACACCTTCTTGAAACACAAAAAAAAAATTCAGATCGGTTTAACTTTTCCACACACATACATACATACATACATACATACATATCCACAAACATTTTCGATTTTTTAAATAAAAATTAAGTCATATTTCTGAGCTCGATAACTTTTGAATGGATTAACCGATTTTCAAAATTAAACATGCGTTGGAAAGGAAATGATCTGTGCTATCAGAAGCCGTAAAGATCGGGCTTAAATTTTTGAAATTTTTGGGAGTTTTGGGGACGAGAACGAAAAACAGGCTTTAAATGGGAAGGGCCGTAAAATCCACACCCTTGGACCAAAATGGAGAGGTAACATATGGATGGACGAGTCTTTTCCTAAACTTTAAGATAGGATTTGGCCCAATTTTCAATTCAGTCAGGTTTAGAAAATCGAAACTTTCGTGTATATATAGTGTCGCTTGTAGGGGTGTTGTGCGCCACTGGTGAGAACTGTCGTTCTCTGTGGATTTGTAGTCTCGATATAAATCAGCTAAAGACTTGTCACACTGGATATATTCCCGTGACGTCTGAGCTCTAAGGTAATGTAATTCGACTCGTGGTATAGCGTTTATAAAATGTTTGACACTTTCATAGATCACCGGTTCCACAGTATGTTGTTTGCCATGTTTCCCGTATAATTTGCCATGTTTTTTGCATTTTCCAAGAGCTACTAGTAGAAGAGCTACTCGAAGAAGAGCTTCTTGATGAAGAGCTTCTTGAGGAAGAGCTACTTGATGGTTTTACTGTTTGATATCGAAACAAACTATAGGTTTTTCTTTGCACAACAGGAGCGAAATGCGGATCTCGGTTGGAGTCATCGGAATCAAAGTCGCTCTGGTCTGAGTGCATCGGTGAAATGTGATATTGCGTTTGGTTGGATTCTGTAATAGGTTTAACATTACTGACCTTACTAAAGGTCATTGTTTACGTCAATTCCTTGAAGTACTTTGATGACTTGTAAATGGTGAAGGTATAGGTGCTGGTTATATTTTCGTAACGTCACTGTTCTCTATCTGGGCACCAGGTTCATTATTTGTACTCACCAGTGGGAATAACGACGGTGAAGAGTTTTCATGCTCGCCATCCTCAACATTTGTTGCCACAGATCGCCCACGATCACTTGTTGCTATGAATCGCCCCCTTAAAAATGAATTAAGTAATTATTAACATAGGTAATTGACGAAATAAACAAGAATGTCACGAAGAGTGTGGTAACTATAAATTTATAAAATATTTAGTATTTAGTAAGCTTTTTAATAACACTGCTGCACATTTTAAATGAGTTATTCCTATACGTTGATTGACAAATAGATAATGATTAATAAATGTTTCACAAACAACAAAAAAATGGTTTAAAGTTATGATTCAACAATAGTGTAGCATGTCAAACATAATGAACTGAACCAATAATAGTGTCGTTAGTAAAAATATTATTTTAAAAAGTGCTTGTGTAAATCAGTAATAGTGTAATAAGTAGAAAAACAACAATGTTATGGTTAGGTTCAAATCAACAAGAATGCAATAACTCAAAATATATACAGTGCTAGTCAAAAGTTCGTACCCCCCTCTTATCTTTTGAACGGTTTTACCTATAATAGTGAAATTTGGAGGGAGGAAATAAACGGACGTAAGCTTCTTAACTAGTCATGACAGGTGGCGTAATAGTGACAGATGACGTTACAGAGCCACTGTGACCGATAATTTTAAATGGGACCTTATGGCAAGTGATACCTCGTTTGAAAGGTATTCAAAATACCTATTCAGTCATACTAATTTTTTTGGGTTTAAGTTGATTTTGATTTTGGTGAATAAATTAAATAAATATAATATTGTAGTTTCGCATTTAATTAATAAAAATTCATATGTCCGCCTATGGTTTTTTTGTCAAAAAAGTTGACGTTTTTCAATTCTCTAATAGTTTTTACGACAATATCAACCTTTTAGACAAGTAATCATAGGCGGAATTTAGAATTTTTATTAATTAAATGCGAAACTACAATTTTATATTATTTCATTTATTCATCAAAATTAGCCTAAACTCAAACGAAATTAGTATGTCTGAATAGGTATTTTCAATACCTTTCAAACGATGTATCCCTTGTCATAAGGTCCCATTTAAAATTATCTGTCACAGTGCCGCTGTAAAGTTATCTGTCACTATTACGTCACCTGTCATGACTAGTTAAGAAGCTTATGTCCGTTTATTTCCTCCCTCCAAATTTCACTATTATAGGTATAACCGTTCAAAAGATACGAGGGGGGGGGGTACGGACTTTTGACTAGCACTGTATATGCAAATTATATACTTGATTCAGCAATAACGTGGAAACTCAAAATGATGAGCAAAGCAAAACGTACGTTCCCGATCACTTTTGGCCGCAACTAAAAATGGCGCAATATTATGAGGGCGATAACGACAGTCGGTCAGTCATGAATAACGTCATATGGGGCAATCTCTTATTCATTTTTTGCACTATTAAAACGACGGTTTTATTAACTTGTAGGGAAATGAATATTAGGTCTGAATATCGTGTTATGTCAAATTCGACACATTTTGAGTTACGACACTATTGTATTATTAGTGCGATATCGTTACACATATAAGAAGACTTTAAAGCACAGAGCCGTTAAAGTTAGTATGATAAATTAAATAAGTGCGATAATTGAAAAAGCGTAAAATTTTCTTTAACTTAAAAAAATTTCAAGTGGTGCAAAAAAAATAATATTTTCGGTTATCTATGATTAAAACCTATAATATGTTTTAACAGAAGCTTGTCTCTGGATATGTTGTTTTTTCAATTTTATTATTATTTTTTTTTCTCCTTCAACAGTTACGTTTCCTTTAAAACCCATTTAGTCCTGAAACTGTTTTTCTGTTTAAACATGAATGTATACTTTGAATAGTGATTAAAAAGGCTTCAAAAGTCAGGGAAAAATGAATAAAAAAATATCCGACCTCCAGATTGGCCACAATTTGGTGTTCTATTAAAAGGACAGCAGGACAGTAAGCTATTTTAAACGAATAATTTTTTTTCCAAAATTATATTTATTTATTAGCATATTAGCAAGTACAATGTATATTCATTGAGTGTGATAATTATAAAAACATTCTTTAGGATGAAGGACAACATTACACTTATTACAAATAAAATTTGCCTTTTATGTTTCTGTATCTTTTGTTTCTGAACTTCAATTCTTTCAGGAGAGACACAGATGTGAAGTAGTTATCAAAAAAGGAATGAATTGGCGCAATTGGCATCTTCTGTAAAACATCTGCGTATTTAAGTACAACACTTGACCCTAAACCTAAATGACTATATTGTGGTGATAGAGTTGAAGATGCTCCCTGATACGGGAATATGAACAAAATAAATGATATATCTAACTCTTGTTACCCCAACCCAAAACTTACAGCTGTAGCTGTAGCCCCAGGGCTTTCCGCGGATAAATTGTTTGCAACTATGGCACCAAAGCTTCATCTATACTGTGGTTTTCTTCTATTGGAGCAGATATCGTTGCTGGTGAGCGCTCATTATTTACGGATTGAATTGGAATCCATGTAGGAAAATTAGATTATAAACCTCGTTTTGAGTAGGTAGGTACTTGAATTTGTAAAATTTTTTAGGTTTGTGTTCAACAAAGTCTGCTAATGACTTATCATCATCTGAATCAGATTGATTTGGTACACTAGCTTGAGACTCTGCCCTTAGCTGATATCCAGGTTAATTCTCAATATATACATTATCTTCATCACCCGAATCCTCATCGGTAACGTCATCGTTAGCATTTTCAGGAGGCAAAATCGCCGTCAATATCTTCTTTTTTATATTTCACCAAGTAGCTCCCCTAGTGTAAGGGGATTTTTCAGATACGAACGACTAAGAAAAAGAAAAATATATATATATATATATATATATATATATATATATATATATATATATATATATATATATATACAGGGTGGTGAATCGGAAAACGGGGACATAGGAAACTCAATGTAAAATTTTAAACTGTTGAATTCCTGCTTCCCTAATTATGTTACATCAAAAGTCATGAGAAGTTATTTGTAGAGGATTGAAATCTGTATTAAAAACAGAAGTTACAATTGTTGTACGATTTAAACACATTCTAAAATTTTGAAAAATATAATGTATTTACCGCAGTAGGTGTGTGTGGGCATGTTAGGCCACACGTTACTATTTAACTGACAGTGAGCACACTATTGACTGAAGAAAATATCTGTATTATTAGTACTTTCTCCTTAACTGAGGGTATCTGATCAACTTTATTGTGTTTTAAAGAATAAATGATAAAATAAATAAAGAAATTGACAGTTCAAATTGTTAATATAATAAATTCATTGTCACCGAATGCAATCTTATACATACACATTATTGCACTGTGTGTGGCGTAACTTTGGCGTATTTCTCTGAAAATTGTATTATATTTTTACAAAATTTTGAATATTTATTGTTCGTAGAACAATATTAACAGTTGTTTTCAATACAGATTTCAATTCTCTACAAATAGTTTCTTATGACTTTTGATGTAAAATAATTAGGGAAGCAGGAATTCAACAGTTTAGAATTTTACATTGAGTTTCCTATGGCCCGTGTTCCAATTCACCACCCGGTATATATATATATATATATATATATATATATATATATATATATATATATATATATATATATATATATATAGATATATCTTTAGTACAAAGCCAGGCCAGAAATAGTAAACTGAATGCACAAACCCAGGCCAGTGCCGCAATCCCAGGCCATATAAGTGGCCTGTAATTGTTTTGGTCTATAATTGGCTTGTTATTAAAGATCAGTCCACCAAATTCGGTCGGTTTAAATCTGGCCGCGCTACTGCATCTGACTAATGCACAGCAAGGTTGATCTAACCTGTCTGAGTATAGTTATTTCAAATTTTACTGTGGCCTGTATATCAATAGTCATTTTGTAATGTTCGAAATGACCGCTTGGGGCGCTGATTTTAACGAATTTGTATAGGTATTTCAATTGACAAATCCGGGCCAAGTAAAATTGGCAACACTGTTATTCTGTTATTCCCGCTCGAGTTCGCAATTCGCAATGTTTTACCGGGAACTAAACGCATTACATAATACCTATTAATATATATTATTATAATCACTACGGTGTAAAGACGAGCCATGTCGCAGAGAACGAAGAATATATTGAGGTTATCCCTTGTGGAGCAAAATAAAGGTGAGAATAGAATTAGTTAAATTTTATCTGAGGTAATATATTTAGCCAGCAAATGATTAGGTACAGTTTTATTTGTGTTAATTAACTAAAATATCACACATTTATTACCGAATATCTGAAGAATATTGTTTTATTGAAAAAATACTAATGCTTACAAGAAAAGTAATAATATTAGGGGAGACCGGGGTTGGTTGTCATAGATTCGCCTATTACATTTTTTTAAAGATTATTATTATTTGTTTTGAAAAGTGCGCATTACCATAAGATAAAGTGAACATTACTTCAATATTCCCTTTTTTTCTAGATCTCTAGATGTATTCCAACATACTGATATAAAATAATAAGAGTAGCTCTACAACCTATGTCAATTTACCCCGTGATTGGGGCAAATTGTCATAGCCCTTGGGGTAGGTTGGCCTATAGGTATAAAACATACCTACAATTAAAAAAGACGCGAAAGAACAGTAATCAATAATAGGTAGGTATATAAAATAATAGAAGCCGAAAAAATATAGGTACTTACTTAAATGTATTTAATAAGAAGGTATGAATTCAAACAATTTGTTTTAATTAATCAAATAATTAGAAATCTATATTTAGAAAATCGGTTAATATTCATCACAATCGCAGTTTTGACATCTGTAATATCTAATATGGCAAAATATTGCCATCAGTTCATTTGAAGTGTGCTGAAAAATTGCATTCAATGCATTCAATCCACTGTTCTCTAGGGCGACTATTGGAATGCGGTTCCATGCAAACTAGACAAAAAGCATTATCCTGGTCTGAGTCTTCATTTGAAGATACTGTTAATGGACGCTTCTTCTTTATTTTTCTCTTGAATAAATCTTTTTTGGAATTATCAACCGTCGTTTTGGTTGAAGTGGAAGCAGAGTTTTTTGCAATTCTTCTCACTTTTCTAGCAGTGGCCTTTTTTCCTGTACTGCCTTTTTTTCCTCTTCTAAAACTTTTTTTGATTAGTGTGTCTGTAAGAATTGCGGTGGAACGTCTTTTTCTTCCTCGTTTGGTAATTGTTTTTCTGTCGCCAGCTTTAGGAAATGGTCTTAAGCTCATAAAAAATATGAGTAAATATGAGCACGTACAGCTCGTTCCATAACGTTAGCAGGTGTTTTTTCTCGCCCTGTTTTTCTTTTATAGGTTTGCATGGTTGCAGCTGCAAATAATTAGATAATACTTTTGTTACAAACAATCGATTGTTGATATACGGGGCAGGTTGGCACAACGTGACAACCTGCCCCATTCATAAAATGCCAACCAACTCCGATGACGGTCTTTTAACTAAAATGGCTAACACGTGTTTACGAATTCATAAACTGTAAATTTGTTTACGTCATATTAAAGAGCTATCAATACACTTTCACACCATCATCACAGAAAATAACTTAAATGTTTATACCAGAATATATGAAAAAAAGTGTACGACTACGAAAAATTACCCACCAAATGTAAAATCACAAAGCAGCACTATGTTCACTGGATAACGTTACAACTTCGACGGAAAGTATGGTAACACAAGCGCCGATGATTTGTGCATGCACAGGTCGACGCGCTATGTTTTACTATGAACGGCGCGTAATTTAAATGCACAATGTCAACGTACCCCGTATGACAACCAGCCCCGGTCTCCCCTACATATTACATTTAAAATTGAAAACAAATTCTAAACTTAAAACAAAAGTTCAGGTTATCTGTTTATCTCAATATTACTTTTTAGTCAAATATAAATTATAATAATGGAAAATGTTGCGAATAGGTTTAATAGTTATTTAAAAATAAGTTTGATATCTTAAATTCCGCAACTATGACATCCTTCTACGGCCAGGATTCCGCCGTTTTCTTCTATTTTTCCTTGCATTATATTTTGAAGTAATGCGTATTTATTTCCTCTCATTCATCATCATCAATGGCGCTACAACTCTTCGTCAGTCTTTGTTGCGTTTACTATTGCCTTCCATGTTTGTCGGTCCTGTGCCACTAATTCCCATTGTCGCACTCTCATTTTCTCTAGATCTTCTTTGACTGCATCTTTCCACCTTTTTCTAGGCCGCCCAACAGACCTTCCATCTGGCCTTTCCCAGAGCACATTGTTTATAAGGCGATTGTCGTTACTGCGTATCACATGCCCTGCCCATCTGAGTCTATTGGCCTTTATATATCTGACTAGATTTTCTTTTCCGAATAGAGACTCTAGCTCGTTATTGTATCTGCGCCTCCATTCGTTTGTCACGCTGTCTCTGCAAGGGCCATATATCATTCGAAGGATTTTACGTTTCCACACCAGCAATTTATTTATTTCTCTTTTTGTTAGCGTCCATGTTTCGCTTCCATACGCGACTGCTGGTCGATATTATCCTCTCATTATGTGACCCAAATATTCGAGTTTTGTTCGTTTTATCGTTAACAAAATTTCTGGGTCTTTTCCTATCCTTCGTATTATTTACTTCAAAGTTTGTGATTCTTCAACCCAACTTATCTTCAGCTTTCGACGGTAGCACCAGATCTCGAAACTGTCAATATATTTTATGTTGTTCTGTTTGAGAGTCCAGGCCTATATACCGTATAAAAGCGTGTTAAATACGTAGTCTCTTCTACTCATCTCTGTTGCAGAAAAATTTTCTCATCTTTCTTTCCCTAGAAATTTCGATACGTCTTTTTATTTCATTATTTTGGTCTCCAGTTTCGTTTATTAAAGTTCCGAAGTATTTGTAACTCGATACTTTTTCAATTTTAATGCCGTTTATACTATGTGCTGGATGTGTCATGTTTTTAATGAAGACCATATACAGTACGGTCTCGTTATTTCGAACGGAATCTGGGAAACGGGTTGTCCGGATGATCGCATCGTTCGGATTACCTATGACTTTTTTTATTGGGAGAAGAAAAAATGCAAAAACACAATGAAAATTACTGAAAATGCTTTATGAAAATCCGTGAGTATTTCTTGGGTGTCAATTTCTTTGTCACAGCCACCTGATGCCCATTCTCGAACCTCAGATTCAGTAATTATTGTCGTGTTGTTTTGAGCCAGCTGAGCGACAAGGGGCTTAACATGATGTCTTTTTTGTTGGACAAAGAGTCGTCAATAGCCACTAAGTTTGGGCTCAAGTTTTTCCAAGAAAGTTAAATCAAACGTTGATTCATGTCGATTCAAGAGGTGGGAAAGCAGGGTAAGGAGTCGCACGAGTCCTTTCGGACTACCGCGTCGTTCGGATGACCTTGGGTTCGGATTATCGCGTGTACTTGGCTTTTTATACTGATATTAATTTATGCCATAGTTTTAAACAAACTTTGTTTAATTTTGATTTTAAAATAGAAAGACAGTGTCAACATAAACATTTTTTTTTTAGGAAAATGAAGAGGCTGCTGGAGTCGAAAAAGTTACGGACGCCAGTTATTATGACAAATTCACATTTTGTTTTTTTTGCTAAAAAGACGTGAACCATTTTTCTAGACATATTTTCACCTATTATTTTAATGAAATTGATGTCCAAAAAATGATGAGCGCTCCGCTTAATATTAAGTAAAAAGAAGACGAGAGCTAATTAGGTGCTTACGTAATAACGGAGATTTCTTAAGAAATCGAATAACTAATATTTTAACACCCGTAAAACGATTGGTACAAAGTGACACGTCTATAAGATATAGCTTCCTGTCTTGCACCTATTGCTTCGGTTTTTATAAACGAAAATCTCTCTTTAAGCATACAAGGAAATGCCCAGAAAATAGGGAAATAAATACTAAACAAAAGAGACACACATCACAAAGTGATGGCCAAAGTGCACTACTGGTGGGTACGTTGTTTAAGTATGTCAAGTTATTCATTAAAGAACTATTTTCTCGAATGCGTGCAGACAAAACGAACTTGATGGCACAACGTGACTTTTTAATTTGCCAATACGCCTATTTTTATGTGAAAGACAGAAAACCGAGGGGAAAACCGAAATGTCTGATTAACCAATATTCCTGTTTCTGGTAAAATCATTCAGGAAAATGCATTAGAAGTTGCAAGAGAACCAAGTGTTGATATGAAAGCTTCTGGTGAAAGACTGGAGAAATATTGTAAGCGACACAATATTTCTTTCAAATCTGGATTTATTAGTGGTTTCTAACTGGAAGGAAAAATTTCTCACTTTAATGAAAGTACATTAAGCATACAGCACATAGAGTATTAGCCAAGAAAACTTATACCGTGAAATGAAAAAGGTGCACTGGAGGTGAGGCTTCTAAAGATAGGATCACAATTTTATTTTGCACCAATATGATGGGAGACAAAGAAAGGCCACTAGTGACCGAAAAAAGTAAAAACCCTCGTTGGTCTAAGGGTTTGCACGCAGAACAATTGGAATCAGTAGATGATTGGGAAAATCATGACAAACTGGCTAAATCTAAAAGTTCATTTGTTCCTAGACAAAACTGCGTCTCATCCACAACTTGTGTTATGTAATATTAAATTAATATTTCTATTTATATACACAGGCATACATACAGTTATTTTTAAAAATTGTAGGTTACACATTTTTTTCTCTTCAACAGACACCTCAAACGGGCACTTTATGCGGAACGACTACTGTCCGTTCAAGGAAGAGTTCACTGTAATTCGTTACTGATTTTTGTGTATTTTATTTGTTAATATTGACACAAATTCTCAACATAATTTAATTAGTGATTGATTTAACTAAGAAAGAACGTAAGAAGTATATTTTTCCAAAATAAAACATTAATATTAGATATATGTATGTATATTTAACTTTATGTTAATTTCACAGTTAAGGAAAACAACAACTAGAAACTAAATACTTATTATTAATATCACGTTTGTACATACCGAAAATCTATAAATTATCTTATGAACATTCATACTTATGTTATTCTTATTTCGATTAACACAGTAATCAATACACAGGTTTTACGAAAATTCACGAAATTTCACGAGGTTACACGAAATCGATAAAATAAGTTTGGCAACACAGCAGTGGCCTGAGTTTATACTATTGGATACAAAATTGTGTATATCCTGGTCTGACTTTGTCAGGAAAGTCAATTGGACTGGGATGGTTATCTATTTTTAGGTTGATATACAAAACTTTTATGAATGAAAAAATTAATTGTATATTGTGATTTTCATGTGCAGCATACCTCATTTGAATATTTATACACCGCAATTTTTTGTCTATCTATATTAGAAAGTGGTGGCCTGGGATGATACGTAGGACCGATTGGCCTGGCTTTGTACTAGAGATGTATATATATATATATATATATATATATATATATATATATATATATATATATATATATATATATATATATATATATTTATGCACAGATATCAAAGTGAGGTCCTGACATTACGCGCACTTAGTGAGGACCGGTAGAAAACGTAGACATAATCGTTTCAACTCTTCATAGTGACTTTGACAAGTAAATAGCAATTAAAAAATGACGAGTATACACAAAAAACATTACGTATATGTGCCCCGTATTGTTCAAGTATATTGCCACCCAAGTGAGGCCATTATACGCAGCTATTAAAGTGAGACTGTATATACTTTTTCGTTATGCGCACAAAGTGAGGACAACTTTACGTGTATATTTCCTTACAGCTCATCAAGTAAGGACCATACAGTGTTGTCGATAAATATGAGATTAATCGTTTCTACTGCCTTTTTCTGTATAACACAGTAAGAATTATTATTGTTTTGATGTTTCAGTCACTTGTAGTTATAAGAAGAATGTGGACTCTTTGTTCTTGCTCGTACTGTTTGTTAATTTTATAACATTTTAGTACCTCAGCATTAAATCACGGTAGCCTTATCGGAGACTAGCGTTAATAAAGAAATAGTTTTATATTTTTTAATAATTTACGTTAAAGATGGATAGGAAAGCAAGAATTTTGAAAATAGCGTTAGTTGAGAACAATAATAATCAAAATGGAGGATACAGTGATAGTTCAGTTATGTGAAATTTATATTGAACTTAACATATAAATATAAAAGCCCGACTTTTGATCTAAGGGGAACACAGTTTTTACGGTACATACATATCTGTCATTTGTCAACCCCCTCCCTTCCATTTCCCCCACCCCTTATTTTTTAATAGGGAATAGGGGCGTGTGCTAGCTCATTTGAAAGGATATTCAATTCTCTATCCAGTATTATTAACATTGACATAATTATCTATACAGAGTGTATTTTAGTATAGGTACTGTTGCCCCTGTCGATTTTCATTTTGAAACGACAATTTTCCAACCTTAATTTTAGTATACAAGATGATTTACTTAATTTAATTAAACTTAATGTACCTTTTTTACTGACTTAATTTTACAGTTATTCCACTAGATCAGCGGTTCTCAATCTGTGGTACATGTACCACTGGTGGTACATTTCATTATTTGAGGTGGTACACAAAACTCAAAACAGCCAAAATCAGCACCACTATTGGCACAATTATAGTTAATTAGATCATCTAGCTAGATAGGTATTTTAGTTAGGTGGTACCAAAAATAATAAAAAGTATTTGGTGGTACTTGACTCAAAAAGATTGAGAACCGCTGCACTAGATGGCAAATACTGTGAATATATGCATATGTTTTATTTCGA